>NC_083315.2:40489645-40806820 GCF_963455315.2 Globicephala melas
TTTAGTAGAAAAAGTCTCTCACACGATGACTTTAATCATTGATTTTAAGTTGCTCCCCAAGTTATATTAATATATATATTAATATATTAATTTTGGAATTTTGCTGTTTACCTCCCTCAAGCTTACCACATGTGGTCAACATTTTCATTAAAAAGTGCCAAAGATATACAGGACATATATTTTATAACGTGTCACACATCAAAAAATGTTCAGACAATCTTTACAGTCTATGATCTAATCGTATCCAAGAAGGAGCTCTATTGGTACTAAAGAGCATTAAGTCAATAGAAGTAAAATAAAGAATTTTCTAGATTAAAATACCTGAAGCCACAATGCTTTTGACCCATGTGTATCATTCAGTTCAGTGACCTAAGGTCAAAAGAATTGCAGTTCTCACGCCCTTAGACTAAATAATCATCCTGATAAGCATAGTGCATGGTTTGTTCTGGGGACAGGGAAAACAAATAACTGCAGTACCTAGAGATGCCTCTAAGTTTGAGTTAGCCTAAGTCAAGAGGAGCTGAGGTCTCCTCTTCACTTTTCAAAGGCTCTGGCTGAGCCCACCTTTAGCCTGACACAATGGCAGTCATCTATGGAGAATTCTGAACAAAACCGAAGATGGACAAGTGCCCTTCCATTTGTGAAAAGGAGAAAATGGCAGATGAAGTCAGCGAGCCTGACACTGACCTTCAGCAAACTTCTGGGACACATTAACAGGGAAGTTTGGGGTTGCCCAGAAAAGGAAGCAGAAATCATAGAAACCAGAGCCTATCACCAAGAACAACTTAGGAAATTATTCCAGCTGTGCCAGCCCAACTTCATTTCACACTTTGACAGGTTATTAGGTAAGGAGACAGTTTAAGAGGCCTTCAGTGAGTAATTTGCAAGCGTCTCTCAAGATACCCTTGCATGTTATATAAAGAAAGATAGGTTCAATGGCAGCACTCAAATAGATTAGAATGTGGTTGAATGATCGTAACTAAATGGATCTATGTTTTGGATGATATGTATTCACTCAAGTTCAACAAATGTATCAATAGCTGGTAAAAAGATAAAAGAAATTCTTGTCCGCGCTGAAGGCTCCATGTAAATTAGAACAGAGGCAAATGAAATGGATGGCAGGTTCAAGATCCAAAGTGGTTTCGTAAGAATGGAATCTAACCAGATGAAACTGGAATAAGTGTGAGTTCAAGCACTTGGTCCATCCAGATCCACTACACAGTGTTGTAGCTGGAAACATTCATGCTAATGGCAATTAGTATAAAAAAGGAGTTGGAGACTCTACTTGACACTAAGTTGAAAATGAGTTAGCAGTATGATTAGGCCATCAAAAGACCTTAAGACGTCATGCTTCAGACTTCTTTAATAGCAGTTGGGTTTTGAGAATGATAATGGTGGTTATCCGGGAATCCCACTGTAATAGAGACCTAAATATTCCTAGACTCTAAGCATGTTGGCTTTCTCCTATAGAAAGCTCTTACACCCTCCTACCTCTACTGTCCCACACATGCTTTGCTCCTGGCTAACTCTTCCTTCAGCTCCCAATGCAGATGCCAAAGGAAGTTGTCCCTGACCCCGATATTAAGTTACGCACCCTTCCTCTGAGCATCCCTACAGCTAACAGCTATCAGATCACTTCTAACACTGAATTATACTGTGTTTAATTGTCTTTTTCCACCTCTACACCATGAACAGCTTACTCTGCTCATTGTTACATCACAGGTTTACCAGATGTTCAATAACCTTTTAGTGAATTAATGAGTGAGGTAATTCAGAGAGTAATCAGGATAGTGGAAGAATAAAAACACACATCACAGGAGAACTAGAAGGAACTAAAGATGCTTACCCTGGATAAACGAAGCCTCATGGGAGTGATGTGAGGGCAGTTTTCAATTAGGTAATGGTCTGAAGAGGATTGATTCAGCTTATTCTACATGACATCAAGGACAGAAGTTTCAAGGAGAGATATTTTAGCATGGTTCAAGAGATGACGTGCTAAAGGAATATAGCAGTTAAATAAATTCCCATGAGATAAAATAAGTTCATACACTACAGACCTGCTAAAGCACAGAATATTTGGCTACATGGCAGGAAGGCCGTAAAGGAATATCAAACACGAGATGGGAAGCTGGACTAAGTGCTAAGTTCCTTAATATTCCATGGTTGAATGATTAAGTCACAGAAATATATTCATCTATAATTCACACTATCCTCCTCTGTGAATTAATCCATTAGGAATAAGATGTTTGTCGGAGAGAAACTACATTCATGGAAATATCAGTAGAATGGAAGTCAATTGTCTTTTGACTTGATCTTATCTATGCTGGAGAACTGGGTAAACTTTTATAAGCAACATAAAATCTCCAAGCTTATTTTTTTTATCAGTAGAATGGAATCCTGGGTTAAACCAAGTAATTCTGAATACTTTTCCAGATACACACACACACACACACACACACACACACATATATATAGTGTGGATATATATATGATATTTTATACTATTCAATGACTTTAAGTGGTTGAACCAGTAATTCTGAACTCTTCCAGATATATATATATATATATATATACACACACACATACATATATAATGCTATTAATCACCTTTAAATGCCCTACCCAAGGAAAATATCCATTATATTGCATGCATCATATGCTAAGTCTCTCACTGGCCTAAAACCACTGAGTTAGAACACCCAATAATTCACTGTCAAGATGGCTAGATTAATAGCTAGATGTCATATTCCATTTTTTTAAAAGTCTGCCCTACATTAGATCAGATGGACTTCAATGGCCTCGATTACTCTTGAAGGGAGTCTTGCTGTCTGAATTTCCAGAATTACTACCACAAATGATGGGCTTTAATGTGCTGCAGCCTCCTTCTGGAGAGAGGCCCAGCCTAATCAGGACTTCAAACACTGTAATTCTTTGCCCTGACATTGGAAAGTTCAGCCCAAGCTCTGGACATTTTCACTTAACACTGCACTTAGAGAAAGACCTCAGCTTCTCTAGTATCAAATCTCTGGACATCATTTTAGGATAGGCCATCTCTTCCACGGATATATTTCCTTTTAGATCAAGTCAACACCACAATCAGCTTCCTAGGTACTAGACAATATCTAGTAATCTCTATTCAACTCACTTCTTGGTCTGGTTTAAATTTTTTTGTTTTCGTTTGTTGTCTGCCTAATACATGAAATATCCAAGGGAATGCCTTCTGAAGGAGTAGACTGCTCTCATCACAGAGACCTACATTATTAGGGAAAGAACACACCAGAAGATGCCTTTTTGTCCCAACCTAAGAAAGCTATACAGAGGCCCAATGGTGTGAATATATGATAACATAGAGGGACTAAAATTGTTTTTAATTCACTAGGAGTAAAAAATATATTCTTTTTTTTCTTTTGGTTTTCATGGGCTTAATTCTAACTATGAATTCCGTGATAAACTGGTATGTATCTTAAGTATTATTTGTTATATTAATTATTTTAACACTTGTTTAGCCCTAGTAAATATTAGGCACATTGTACAACTCATTTAACTCAAAATGATCTTATTAAGAAGGTACAACTATTTTGCCCATTTTACAGATGAGAAAAGTGAAGCACAGTGGATACTGTGGTGTGTCCCTCAGAGTACCTGCCTAGGACTGAAAAACTCATTTCTCAGCTGCTGTTGGCTACTGGTTCATGGTTGAGCACCTTCTCTAGGAATTGCCCTCAGGCAAAGGGATCTTCTTTGCCCAAGGCTGCACCCACTCCTCAGAGGCAGCCCACATTCAGTGACTGGTCATTAGTCACGTACACAAAGGAAAGGCTCAGTCCACTTGCTTTAACTCAGGATATTCAAAGGCTACCCCAGCTGTAGAGTTTCCCATTCACCATCTGAGGCTTCTGTAATATCTGCATCACAATTCAACTCTACCCTAGTCCTGATCCAGCTACCCCTGTTCCCTCACAGGTGTTATTCACAAGAACACACTACAATAAACCTCCTGTAGCAAATCTCCAACTCAGAATATGTTTCCCACATAATCCAACCTATGAAAGTTCCTTGTCCAAGATCACACAGCCAGTAAGTGGCAAACCCAAGCAATCCAGCTCCAGAATGCATGTTCTCAGCCACTACACTAATACACTTCTTTATAAGTAATAAGCTTAATTTTATGTCTGCATCTCAGTTAAAAGTCTGGAGCCACACTTCCCAAGGTGAGGGATAACTAATACTCTTCTAGGTCTTCTAGGTATATATCAACAAAACTGACCATGTTTGAATAAATTCAGTAAATGCCATGTAATTTACCCCCTATTGGATAGTCTCCATGCATGTTAATATTCCAATAGAACTGGTAGGTTCCGCAACAAAGAAATCTTTTTACATGAAATTTGCAATATGTTTTCCAACCATAACACCCTATTTTATGAAACATCTATTAGCACCTATCTGCTAGTGTCCTTCAGACCCAGTCTGGGAAATGTTGGCCTGAAAAAAACTTTCATTTTTCTTCTAAGAAACTTCTGCTTCCCCTTTTTAAACTCCCTTTGCTGTCTCACCATTTCTGGGATGCCATCTTAGGCAGGCCAAGGGAGTTCTAGCATTTTGTCCTTTTCTGTGCAAAACTCTTTGCGTTCTCTGCCTTAAGAAAGTACTTACCTTTGCTTTACATGCCTAAATGTCATAAGATTACACACAAGGTTATTAATGAATGTCCGCATAGGTTGCAAATGCATTATCCTAGCATGAAATGGCCATTCAGTGGGAGAAATTTTAAACCTAGCCTGTAAACTCAGGTCTAAAATTGTATGGATTTAAAAACCTACTGAACCTGACTAGACATCTTTTTTCTCTTCTATAAAGTGAGAGCAGGGCTAGCTTTGTTGAAATGCAACAGCCTTTCCAATGCTAACATTATAGGATTTCTTAACTTTCGATTTAATGTATAACGTAGTGGTAAGTAGGCAGGTTCTAGAATCACACACACACACACACACACACACACACACACAAACTCGTACAGAAACCTAGATTCTACACCCTCTTCGCTCATTTATTATCTGTGTTCTGTATGCCCTTTTGCTCCTAAAATATTAGTTTCGTCATGATTAAGTCATACTGGCAGTACTTATCACAGAGGATTGTTGTGAAGATTAAAAGAGATAATGCATGTAAAATGTTTAGCATTGTCAAGCACATGTTAAATGCTCAATATATTTGTCATCTTCTTATCATTGATGTTGGCTGTGTTTATAGGGATGATGGTGGTAGCAGTGATGGCTGAGAGAGGAGGTGGTATATTATGTGTTTAAACTGTTCATTTTTCCTGGATTTCAACTGTGTGGATGACTAAGACCAATCAGCCAGAATAAGTCAGAAGATCACATGCACACATAATGGATTAATAAATGTGATTGTTGTTGTTATGACGTTGATGTTGAAGAATGATGCTAAGAGGCACGATAAAGCTATTATGCCGTGCCTAATCTGCCTTCCACACCCAAGAGTAACTTGAAGAAGGCTAAGGAAACCAAACAGTGACAATTACATTATAGTTAAAAGATACTAAGTGCAGCCCATATAAGGACTTAGGTTAAAGAAGAGAAGTGATTCAAATGCCAAAATACTTAGAAAGATGGCTATCATAAATGAGATAATAGCCATAATTAATGAAGAAAAATAACTGTTCCCCATTTCCACTCTGGACCATACAAGAACAAAGGGACATAAATTGCTTTCAGACAAAATTAGATTGGCTACAACAAAAAAACATTTAAACTCTAAGAACTGGTCAGCACCAGCACATTTTACTAAGGGAGGCACTGTGACCTCTACTCAGAAATTCACAAATGACAGGGTAAATACCCATCTATTTGGGTGATTAAGGGGGAGATTATCTACAGTCAGAGGGAAAGATGCCATGCAATTCTTTGCAGTTCCTAAGTTTAGAAGATTATACAACTTAGCATGCAAAATACTGCTGTTCTCAACGTAGGGCTGCCAACAAGGAAATTTCTCGAGGAACTCCTTGAGCCAAATTTCCCCGTTAAAGACCCAAGGTACAAGTCAGATAGGGGCAGGTGTATTCAAAGAGCAATAACAACACTCTCTAATTAGACACAATCTCCTATGCGAGGCATCAACAGAACAGTGAGACTGGTGCTAGTAAATTAAAAATCCTGTTGCAATCACTCCCATGACATGCCCCCTTGCTTAAGCTCTACTCTCAGTTATTTTTTATTTATTGTAATTACTTTAGTAATAAGATTTGTTTTCTTGTTATTATATATATATATATATATTACTGTGCAGGGTAAGAAAAAAAATAATAGCCAAAAAGAATTATGTTTCTTATTTATCTCTTTGGCTGTTATTGGGCCAGGGGGTGGGGTGAGGAACAGAGAGAAGCTGTAAATACAAAAGATCCCCCCTCGCAGTGAAGATGTATAGGAGCATATTTGTAAGAAGGAAGCAGGGCAATAAAGGAATAAGACTAATAATTCAAAAGGGCTAGGTGGCTCAGAGAGATAAATAACCTTTTGCAAGGAAAAGACAACCTGGAAATCAGGGCAAGGAGGGTGGATCCGCATCACCAAGGTTTATGTGCTGCCTTTGACTTTCCTGTTTATAAATTCTGGCTAGCCAGGAAGAAGGACCCAGAATCTGAAAGCATAAGCCTCCCGGCAATTCCCCAATGCCATACTTAGAGGTGCAATTCTTTCTGGTTCTTGATGGGGTGCACTTTCCTAGGAATCCAGGCTTCTGTGGGTGGTGGGCAATGAGGCTGTGATGCTGAGACTCGGTACACCAAAGAGACAGTCCCTAGGCTGGGGGAGACAGACTCCACCGACCACGGACACTGCTCATTACAGACATCCTGAAACGCTCTTGGAGATGCACTGATGGAGGCTGAGGCTGATTATAGGCTGGCTTCTAAAAGACAAGAAGCCAGATTTTTGTCCATTCCAATGGGACAACTAAATTTATTTAAAGAATAAGTATGGGGCTTCCCTGGTGGCGCAGTGGTTGAGTGTCCGCCTGCCGATGCAGGGGACACGGGTTTGTGCCCCGGACCGGGAAGGATCCCACATGCCGCGGAGTGGCTGGGCCCGTGAGCCATGGCCGCTGAGCCTGCGTGTCCGGAGCCTGTGCTCTGCAACAGGGAGAGGCCACAACAGTGAGAGGCCCGCGCACCGCAAAAAAAAAAAAAAAAAGTAAGCATGAGGAGAAAAAAAGGCATTAGCTGAATTCCTCCAGCTCTAAACTTCTCTACTGCTGTATATTTTATACAGTTTATTCAACCCTATACCCAGTCCATAATTTTTAAGTCATAATCACAAGGACAACCAAAGCTCTAACTAAAGAGGTTGTTGTCCTTGGGACTGTGATTTTAAAATTATGGAGTGCATGTAGGATTGAATAAATTGTATACATATACATGTAATTGTATATATATATGATATGTATATCATATATATATTTAAATATATATATATTAAAGGAGGTTTTCTCACCTTTGACCTTATCCCATCCTCTGCAGAATACCTATCTCATCTATCCCTGCCAAATCTTATCCTGGATCTCTTTGAGAAACAGAAATGGAAGCAGCAAAGAGCCTGCTTGGCTTGGTCATTGAGAAGAATTTTGCATGTCCCACCACTGAAATTCAGGCAACAGAAAACAAGAAGGTTCAGATCAAAATGGTAGAGTAGGAAGATCCTGAGCTTACGTCCTCCCACAGACACATCAAAACTATAACTACATATGAGCAAATCTGTCTGGGAATGACCTGAAGACCAGCAGAACAGATTTTCTACAACTAAGGACATAAAGAAAATATCACATCAAGACAGGCAGGAGCAGCAGAGATGTCACCCAGTCAGAGCCTACCGCGCCCCCATGGGATGACTCACAAATGGGACGGGTATCACAATTATGGAGATCCCCCCTGAGAAAGTGAGGGTCCAAGCCCAGTGTTGGGCTTTCCAGCCTGTGAGACGTGCACCAGGAAGACGAATGACCATAATGTCTGCCTCTGAAGATCAGGTCGGCTTCCATTCAGGAAAGCCAGAGGGCTGTGGCAACCCAAGACTCCACTCCTGAAGACCTTGCAAAAACTCAGCCACTCCAAGTCCCAGTGCAGAGTCAGCAGCTTGAAAAGTGCCTGGGTCTTACAAGGAGATTCATCAACTCATTTTATAGTGTGTGAGCTGGGACCGAGTGGAACTTTCTCTAGGGAAAGATGTGCTGGTGGACGCCATTTTTTTTTTTTTTTTTATTCTCCTTCCACCTAGCTGGCCTGGTGCTGGTGGGCACTATCTCCCCCCCTCTCCGTCAATCTAGTTAATACCATGCACACTGCCCCAGCATCCCCCTGAGGACGCTCCACACCCAACCCACCCACCCAAGCCAGCCCCTCCAAAGTGGTTCTTTCTCTGGGAGACCAGACCTGTCCACCAGCACACCTGCAGTAGTCTCAGCCAGGCCTCAGAAACAGACCTGCCAAGGAGCAGCCCTGCCCACCAGGGCACCTGCAACAGTCACAGCCGGGCCTTGCAGATAGCTAGGCTGGGGGCCTACCCCACCCACCAGTGTGCTTGCAGCCCAACCATGAGAGGACGGCACACGCCACCTACACAGGAGCACCTGTGTGGTGATCACTTCTACATAAGATCACTCTTTCAAGACCAGGAAATGTAGCTGATAAACCTAATAAACAGAAACAAACACAGAGAGTTAGGCAAAGTGAAGAGACAAAGGAATACCTTCCAAATGAAAGAACAAGACAAAACCTCAGGAAAAGAACTAAACAAAAAAGAGGTAAGCAATTTACCAGATGAAGAGTTTAAAAACATAATCATAAAGATGCTCATGAACTTGGGAGAAGAATAGATGAACTCGGCAAGAACTTCAACAAAGAGTAAGAAATAGAAAATATAAAAAAGAACAAATCAGAACTGAAGAATACAATAACTGAAACGAATAATACACTAGATGGAATCAACAGCAGATTAGAGGATGCAGAATGGGTCAGTGATCTGAAAGACAGGCTAGTGTGAATCACCCAACTGGAATAGCAAAAAGAATTTTGAAAAATGAGAATAGTTTAAGGGACCTCTGAGACAACATCAAGTGTAATAACATTCACATTATAGGGTTCTCAGAAAAAGAAACTAGAGAGAAAGAGACAGAAAGCATATTTTAAGACAGCTGATTCACTTCACTGTACAGCAGAAACTAACACAACACTGCAAAGAAACTATACCCCAATTTAAATAATTAATTTATTTATTTTATTTAATTTTGAAAAAAAGAAAAGAAAGAAATAATGGCTGAAAACTTTCCTAACCTGGAGAAGGAAACAGACATTCAAGTCCAGGAAGCACATGGAGCCCCTAACAAGATAAACCCAAAGAGACACACACCAAGACACATTATAATTAAACTGCCAAATGTTTAAGATAAAGAAAGAATCTTAAAAGTGGCAAAAGAAAAACAAAAGACTATTAGCTGACTTTTCAGCAAAAACCTTACAGGTCAGAAGGGACTGGCACAATATATTCAAAGCGCTGAAAGGAGAAAACTTACAACCAAGAATACTTTACCCCAGCAAAATTATCATTCAGAATTGGAGGAGAGATAAAGAGTTTCCCAGACAAGCAAAAGCTAAGAGTTCATGGCCATGAAACTGGTCTTATAAGAAATGTTAATGGGACTTCTTTAAATGAAAAGAAAAGGCCATAACTAGAAAAAAGAAAATTATGAAAGAAAAAAAATCTCACTGATAAAGGAAAACATACAGTAAAGGTAGCTAATCAGCCACCTATAAAGCTAGTATGAAAGTTATTGTAAAAGACAAAAGTAGTAAAATCATCTATATATAAAATAGTCAAGTAATACTCAAAATAAAAAGATGTAAAATATGACATCAAAAACATAAAATATTGTGGGGGGCCAGTAAAAACTGTATTGCCTCATGGTAACCACAAACCAAAAATCTACATACTTATATGTGGAATCTAAAAAACAAAGCAAACAAACAAAATAAAACAAAACAGACTCATAGATACAGAGAGTAAACTGGTCATTGCCAGAGAAGAGGGGGTTGAACGGTTGAGCAAAATAGGCGAAAGGGATTAAGAGGTACAAACTTTCAATTATAAAATAAATAAGTCACAGGGATGCACTGTACAGCAAAGGGAATATAATCAATAACATTGTAATAACTTTGTAAGATGACAGATGGTTACTACACCTATCATGGGGATCAATTAGTATACAAATGTCAAATCGCTATATTGCACACCTGCAACTAGTGTAGTACTGTATGTCAACTATACCTCAATTAAAAAGTTAAAAATAAGAAATATTCCTTCCTCCAGTTAAAAAAAAAAGAAAGAACATCATCAGAGGAACCCTTACTTTTATAATTCCATACAGTGTTTAACAGTTTCAAAGTACTATGGTATTTGACCATGATAATAATTAGGTGAGGTGCAGTGGTTAGGGTTTACTAGCCCCTTAATACTTTGAAGAAACAGGAGTGGAGAGGTTAAGCAACTTGTCCAAAGCCACATGGATGGAAAGAACACAACTCTGACCTAAACCAGAGTCTTCTGATTGCCTGATGGGAATTCCTTGTACTACACCACAATCACAGTCATCCCAGATGGGAAAAGAAGAGCGAGCCAGGGGGAAGGCAGAAAAAGTACAAATAGTTTCCTTTGAGCAAAGCAATGAGATCTTCTTATAGCTCTGATAACAAGGGGACAGGCTCTCCTCTTCCTTCATAAAAGCAGAGTCTCCCCAAGAGTAAATGGCGAAAGAAAAAGCACCCTCAGTATTGGCAGGAGCTGTCAGGTCTGTGCTTCCTATTTTCCAGTTATAAACTTTCATGAATTTTAGGGAGCCATGTGACATACATCATTAAATACATGGTAGATGTGATGGGAATTGTGAAATAACATATCTATATTATACTCAAGGGTTTGCTTTATAAAGGCTTCTAAGTGCATGTTGAAAGAAGGTGTTAAGAGTGGGGACACGAAAAAGAGAGATGTCTAAAGGGGAAATCAAGAAAGAAGAATAGATGCCCATCTGTCTCCCTCCTTGCCTGCATCCCTGCCCCCATTTCCTCCTCCTATAGGGGAAGGAACAGAGAAAAACTGGAGTGCAGACAGATATCAAAAGTTGCCCAGCCAATGAGGGAGAAAAGCATTTAACAAAACAAATGCATTTCCCCAAGAGCCTCAGCTCCAACTTGATCAATGATTCTGCAACACTGAATCATTTTTAATTTAATGCTTCTGGGAAGAAAGGGGGGAACCCATCAACTACAGGCACAGTTGGCAAGAGCTGGGTATTAGCATTTGGTAGCATTTATTATCGCTGTTTATGATGGCATAAATTAGGTTTATGCTGATATAATTAATGACCCTAAATTTAGGAATAATAAATGGTGGTATTTATTCAGCACTGCAATGTCTGAAGAAGGCAAATGTAGTAGTCAAGCTCCTGACTCCCTCTCGGTGTGCAGGCTGTGGTAGGAACGGGTGTGAGCAAGGAAGCCCTTGGAAACATGCTCCCAGAACTCTCCACCCAGCACTATGCATCATTTAACACTATGCAAATGACTTAGCAGCAGGACCTTAACAGTTCCCAGAGCAAATAATTTTCATTTTGACCTCTAAGAACAAGCTCATCAGCAAGATTGTGTCACATTTCCCTCTAGAACCAAGACCCTCAAATGTTCCCTTAGCTCACACTCTTCCTATGGGGTATGCACAGAGGTTTGGACAGTTGTACCAAATGCTACACTCTTCATGGATCTCTTTACCTCCTTCCATCTCTTAGAAGGAACATCACTGATGTCCTGCAAAATCTCTATAGACCATGATTTGAGAATTACTGGCAGATATTTACAAGGAAAGTATTTAAGGCAGAAAACATTTACGTTTGCATCTTTTAAAACAATTTCAAATGCATGTTTGTCTTTCATTCTGTAGTTATCTTCAAAACCTGTGAGGTTAAAATATTCCTGTAAATGTTGCCTTTTTGTGCCTAAGAGAGTATCTTAGCATTCAAAATGGACTAATACTTCTACTATTCCTTTTTTTCAGTGAGGGCAGGAGGTAAATGGAGAAAATTACAGTTCTTCCGATCGAATAACCCCTTCTAGATCAGAATAACATTCTCCCCCATTTTCAAATATAAGGAAAGGAAAGCAAAGAGAAAGAAATTAAAATACCCCTTGCCTACCTCTTCCCAGAGCCCCTTAACACAAAGACCCGCAAACAGGGTAGAACCAGACCCAGAATGACATTTCCATCCAAATAGCCAACCTTTGCTCCATGTCCAAAAAATTAAAATTTTCCTAAAAACAAATAAAGCACAAATATCCATCCACTGATAACTCTGTTCCAAAGAGTACGAAATAGCAAAACAATCTAAATTTCAGAAGTCCATGATTGCAAGTTTAAGTTCCTTTGTCAGCTCCCAGGCAGAGCAGTTGGGTTCTATATTGAAGGACAGATGACTGTTGTAGGCTAAGCTTTAACTGCTAAGAAATATGACCTTTGACCAGCAAACATTCCATAGAGAGATTCCACAGCAGGACCATTGGATTGCCTGGCCTCACTGAAAGGAAAATTTGGAGCTGAAACTTTGGAATGAGAGTTCAAAGGGGAGTTATCATCCTCATGTTGTATCACATCATGTCATGTCATGATGACCATCAGCACCATTTCTACAGACATCGTGGACTCAATCATTCATCTTCCCAAAGGCCACAGAGAATGTAGGACTTTCTCCTTATAGGCTCTTCAGCCTGTGACATTTTGGCCTTTGTACAGGAGGACACAGTGCCTTGCTGAGTGAGAGAGAAAGAGAAAGAGACCCATGGGGAGACTGACCATCTGACAGCCAATATTCCTCTGCCTTTGCTGGTCTCCCCTGATTCTTCCTGCTTCTCCTTCTCCCCACTAGGAAGGAGTGTGCTCTGCTGTTCTTGCTTTTCAGGACGTACTGCAGAACTCATCCACAGGCATACAGAAATTCTATGCTTCAGAAGCCAAACATGGATGGTGAGTCCATAGAAAAGCCAATCACTTCCCTATGTGATCCAGCAGGAGACCTAAGGGCACAAATCTTCCCAGCTTGGAAGATACTTATTAAACCTTAGCCTGTTGGAGACTACCCAGACATAAAATCACACTCCCTGATGTGTCCTCTGTCATTCTTTCAAGACAGTGGCTAAAAGCAGGAGAAGGACATGGAGAAGGTTAAGTATCATGCCCATAGGTTCAACAAAAACCATACCTCAAATGGATAGGATACAAATTTTCCCTTCCAAGCAAACCTGTAGTAAAACATTGTGTCGATGGTACACCAATACTTAAGTGCTAATATTTAACTGAAGATGTATCCAAAAGCTCATTTCTGATGGAGGTAACTCAAGGTCCCTTAGATCCCTTGTTCTGGTCTGGGATGATATACCTGGAGGGTCACACGTTAAAAAGAATTTAGAAAAGGTCAGGCACCCTGAGTTAGACTCAACAAATATGTGTTAGGCACCTACCACTTTCCAAGTTCTACGCTAACAACATTCAAAAGGAGAGTCACCAGATGACTATCCAGAAGCTTTGACATAAGTAGGGCTGCACAGCCAAGTGGAAAGAACACGAGCTTTGCAACCTGAGTTTAATTCCTGACTCAGCTGTGTGGCTGACCTTGCATATGCCACCCAGTCTTTTGCCTCAGATTTTTTTTTTCATTTGCAAAATGGGAGTAAAATATTTACTTTTTTCATAAGTATAAAAAACTTAAATTTAAAATCATATTTTTATCCTATTACATTCACAAGGAATAAAAAGAGTGATAATGTGCAGTGTTAACAAGGTATGGGGACCAGGCCCTTTCATCCATCAGTGGTAGGAATATACATCTGTGCATCTTCTATAGAGAGTAGTCTGGCAATAACATACATCAAATAAAAAATATGCATAACATCTGACTCAACAGACTACTTTCAAGAATTTATCTTAAGGAAATGACTGGAGAAATTTGCCCAGAGACTAACAAGACTCTTCACCTGTCTGTTGTTTATAATGGAGAATTGTTTAAATCAATTATGGCCCATCAAGACCATGAGATTGCTCTTTTCAAAACTATAAATGCCATTTGTATTCTTTGCTGTAGGAAGAAGCTGTCTGTTTATAAACTATACTACAAAATACATTACCTTATGAAAGTTAACATGGGTATGAATATAGAAATATGTTTAAGGAAACAGCTGATATACCTGAAGCGGTCAATTTACAAACAAATGGCTGATGGACCTTCTTCAGCTTGCTAACAGTGTTTCTCTCTGGGCAGCCTGATCCAGGGAGGGCCTCCAGGTTACAAAATTCTGCAGGCAAAATGTAATTATCACGGATGATAATGTGAACAATGCCCCTTGGATTAAAGTAATGTATTAGCCCCAAATTTAGGTGCTTTTTAATTTCTTCTTTAAGCGTTTTCTCTACACTAGGATTTTCTACAAAAATGATGTCTCATTTTTCCCCCCATTGGAAACAATAAAACCATTTTATTTTTTGAAAACAAAGAAGTCACATATAAACAATAATAAGCCTGATGCAAGTGCATGTTGGACACTCAGTAAACCAACGCTTTGTGCTTGTTTCTCACCAACTGTCTCTGAGCTCTCAGCCCACAATTCTATCCTCCGCTCTGTCACACCGCAGCTAAAACTCTACAGATCGCAACGCTCAGACTCCCTTGCCAGTCGGCTTCCTGCTAAGTTCTGCCAACGAAGAGGCACTAGAGGGAGATAGGAAGGCAGGAAGAGGAAGAAAAGGATACCCTTTATGTTTCCCAGTTCCAGTTAATGAGACTAGGGCAGCAGCAGGGGACTGGCTGAACTGCATCTTAAGACGCACAGCACTAGCATCACTGCATCTTCTCACAGGTACCAGCAGCAGGCGGGATGCATCCCCTTGCCATCTGGATACTTTCATTCCTTCACCCTTTCAACTGCGCCCTTTGGTCCACTGAAGCCCTTGCCAAGTCAGACTCCCTTCTCAGAGTTCCACACACCAGCATCATGGAGCCTTTCCAACCCTGGGTTCTGGTAACTCCACCTCTTCCCTTTGCTTCCCCATGCTTGTAGGCAGTGCCCGCCTCTGCAAATGTTAAATCTCCTGGTTTCTTCTGCATCCCCCCCTTTTTTTTAAATTTTTTAAAATTTATTTATTTATTTATTTACGGCTGTGTTGGGTCTTCGTTTCTGTGGGAGGGCTTTCTCTAGTTGCGGCAAGCGGGGGCCACTCTTCATCACGGTGCGCAGGCCTCTCACTATTGCGGCCTCTCTTGTTGCAGAGCACAGGCTCCAGACGCGCAGGCTCAGTGGTTGTGGCTCACAGGCCTCGCTGCTCTGCGGCATGTGGGATCTTCCCAGACCAGGGCTCGAACCCGTGTCCCCTGCATCAGCAGGTGGACTCTCAACCACTGTGCCACCAGGGAAGCCCCTGCATCCCCTTTTTGAACTTTCAGACTTCTACCACCAGTGTGAATCAAATCTCTTCTTCTTTAACACCTATTATCTTGACTGTATCATGTATCATTTTTATAATTAGAAGACAATGAAGTTATTTTATTTTTTAAATGTCCCAATTATACGGAGCACGACTCTTAAAACATATTAGCCATTGTACTTATTATTCCCTGTTCCCGTAGGAATCTCTCCAACTATGACTGCTACTGATCCTCTGCACCAATCTGAGGCAGACATTTTATTTCAACCTCAATAACACAGCTGAAACAAGACGAAAAGGCTTATTAACACTTTACTTAGAATAAATGATATAACAGATGATAACTACTCACAGAAAATTTAAAACTGATTATTGGTATAGCTGTTCTCATTCTCAAGCAGCCATGTGAGGGATTGCTTCTTCCAGCCTCTTCCACATAGCAGATGCCATGTTTCCTCAGTGACCTAGGGGGACCCTCTGGTTAGACCAGAGTTTCTTCACTTTTGAGCTCCAGAGAATTATCTCTTCCCCCCTAAAGGTCCATCTGTCAGGCATCTTTTCTTGTTCCAGGATCTACTCCTTTCCAGGAAGATTGACAATGGAAATAACAAATTCATTCAATGACTACACTGCTCTCTACCCACAGGGAAGTCTTCAAGGCCAGTAGCAAATGTATCATAGTATGAAGGGCAAGAATGCTTACTGCCATGATCTAAACATCTAGCATCAAAAACCCCTCAGTTGCTTGTATGACTGTAGGTAGGTGAGGAGGCAGCCCAAGAAACAACTAATGTTGAATTTCTCACCAGTCTGTTGTTTAGGAGCTCAGAGAGTATCTTCCATTCTTTCTTGAGCATAATTTTTAAAAATTATATACTTACTACAGTCCGTTTTTTTTTCAAATGTAACTGATCTGAGAAATCCGAAAGTCTGAGAATCACTGCTACATGTTTTTATATTGAAGAGATTTGAAATACATTAAAAGTTAGAGCTGAGGTCACATAAGAGGGAAGCCCTGAACATATCAAAAAAGGAGGAAAGAGGCATAGCCCAGCCCAAAGGTGAAGGGAACCCAATGGGGATAATCATAAGCATTTTGTGATCCTGAACAGTTACTTGAGTGAAAACGTACAATAGAATGGGCAGTGGAATGGCAGCCCTGTGGCCAACTGTTCAAAGTCAGCTGGGTGCTGTTTACAGCCAAAAGTTGGCATCAACAGGAAGTATGTCTTCTCCAGAGGAGAAAGCTGGCAGGACACAGTAGAGTGTTGAGGTCCAAGCCACGCTGGGAATTCAAATTCCATGAAGGAAAACTGAGGATGAACTAATTCATTCATCCTGGGCCAAGATTGCGGAAAGCAGGGGAGGCTATGCCTTCTTTCATCCCAGTCACACTGGATGTGAAGATCAAGGTCAACAAGACTAATTTCAGAGACCATCTGCTGATGGGGCTGAGGCTTTACTTGGCATCTCCATCCAAGTTTGGGAGAGCTGATAGATTAAAATCAACATGGGCTCTGGAGGTAGACATGGGTATGTGTGTGTGTGTGTGTGTGTGCGCGCGCCAGTGTGTGTGTGTGTGTGTGTGTGTCTATTTGCTTGAGTGTTTTAATTATCTAGACAATTTTTCATGCCATTTCTGCCTTGAACTAGGCTATGTGATAACTCATTTTATCTCTTTAGTCTCAATTTCCTTATCATTTGAAGGACTGGGACTAAATAATATACAATAACCTGCTCAGCTAGAACATTTTAAGATTCTTTTATTCTAATTCCCTTAAATCTCTATAGAAAAGGAATGTAGAATAGACAGAAGTTTTAGTTCTGGCTCTGTAATACGAGCTATTTAAACTGCACTGAAGACTTCACCCCTGTATACTCAAGTTTCTGCACCTGAAAATTATACGGAAGATCTACCTTGGTTGGGCCATAGTTACTATTAGATAAGAAAATATATGTAAAAGAGCAAGGTTCTTTCTTGGCTTATAAAAAGTACTAAATATTTTTTTTATAAAGTCTGTGAGTGCTCTTATTGTAGTAAAATAAAGGCTTCACAATCCACAGAGTAAAAGACTATTGATAGTAAATTTAAATGGTCCCAGATAGTTAAAACTGTCAAGATTTTTATCTGATTTTTATAGTTTCATGTGTTTCCACTAGAGCATTCAGGCTATTACTTCTTAATACCTTGGTGTGTTTACTTATAGCACGTCTTTTGCTCTTTATGATTGTTTACATCTCTTCCACAATGGCCTTGGAAGAAAGTAATCAAGTTTGCAGCGTTGTATATATACTAAGAATAAATATACTCTGACTCTCCTGGGAATAAAATGTTGGCCTGGGTGTTGATTTTATAAAAATTATTTGTCACTACCCTCCACCCAGCAAGCAAAGTCCAAAAATTGGGAATCATGCTAGATTTCTTCCTCTCCTTCACTTACTTCTCATGTTGACCTTTTAAGTCATCACCTGTCTTCTCCCCACTCCCCACTCTAATCAAGCTGCCATTATCACTTCTGCTCTAACCCTACTGGTTGTCTCCTTGTTCTTTTATCCCATGTTGGAAAGAATTATAAGAAACAAGGGATCACTGCATCAGTCCTCCTGGATTACTTTGAACTCAGCCCAGTTCAATACAAACTACCAGGCCAACAAGATGGTAAATTGTTTCTTTTGGAAACCATCTTTGTATTTTGTCTTCCTGTTACAGACATATGTTGCTAAGAGATCTTTGGCTTGACAAGACCCACTATATCTTTGCTAGAACATCCTGGCTTTGTCTCCCTGACCACTGCTATCAAAACCTCCCAGCCATCCTCAGAGGCTCATTAACATCACCACACAAGGAAACTACTCCACCTTTACACAGTTTTGCAAACTCCACAGGGGTCCGTGATTTTTTTTTTTTTTTTGAGGCTCATAGAATCTTTTTTATTTAAAAGCTGAGTCTTCTAATACAGTGATTTCCTGAAGTTTCAAATAACTTGCAAAGTATGAAACCTGAATTCCTTTGTAAGGTCTTCTGTGATACCTTTAACTTTCAGTCATTGCATTTAAATGAAGGCAGCTATGATTTTAAAATATAGTACATAATGATAGGTACACAGAAATATTATGCATTTTTTCATAAGTACTTTTGCATGATACTAGCAGGGAGAGAAAGAAAAGCATCTTGTGGTAGGTTAAGTGGCAAGTTAGGGTTAAGGCTCTCTAATCTTTAGGCAAAAAGCTTGCCTCTTTGCTGGTCAGACCACACACAGGGCAGTTCTGTTAATGTTTAGAAGCCTATGAATAGGAATGTGTCCAAAGAAAATCAATGACAATCAGAACATCAGAAACAATACCACATAAGCAATGTTTAGCTGAACCACATCAAACTTGGGAGAGGGCTTCACCTGAGGAAGTTAAGGCATGTAAAATGGGGATTAGATCTTATCCTTGTTTCTACACATTTTAGAAATGTGTAGAATGTGTAAAATTGTAAAATTTTAAGTTTTAGTTAATGTGTAAAATTCACAAGGCAAAGATCAAAACAAAGAAAAACAAATCCACCTAATTATACACTATGGAATGGGTATGTCCTGAAATGGAATGTCAACGAAGCATTTAAGTAGAAGTTAGATAAACCATATGTTAGGTGTGTTCTAAGGGTTTGTGAGCTGAAACTTTTTTTTTTTTTTTTTTTTTGCAGTACACGGGCCTCTCACTGCTGTGACCTCTCCCGTTGTGGAGCACAGGCTCCGGATGCACAGGCTCAGAGGCCATGGCTCACGGACCCAGCCGTCCTGCGGCATGTGGGATCTTCCCGGACCCGGGCACGAACCCGTGTCCCCTGCATCAGCAGGCAGACTCTTAACCACTGCATCACCAGGGAAGCCCTGAGCTGAAACTTTTAAGCCCATTTATTGTATGTTATGATTCCATGGCAGTCTCAAGTCTTTTGGTAATGATGTGCAACAACCTGGGGATTTTTTTTTCAGTAGAATAATGCTATGATTTCCAAATCCCTTTCAGCCAAAATTGTTTGGGTGATCCAAGTAACCTACGAAGTGCCTTGAGCTCCATGATGAAAGATGCTATATAAATAAAAAGGGTAGTTTAGTCATAATAAATAACGGTAATGACGATGGATGGTGGTGTCACAGAGAAGCTGGCCTGCCATTAAGGAGCCCAAAGCAACCAGCTGTAAGCTGGAAATAATGTGTGCCCAGGCCAGGAGGATATTCAGTGACTGAGACCATGTTAACCTTTCAACCAAAGACCTGGATCAAGCCTCTGATTCAGAGGTGTGAGCGTTTGAAATGGAAAAAACTACAGTATTTATTCCAGAGCTTGAATGTTACTTTGGACTTATAAGACCTCTACCAACACAGGTCAACAGGGAGCTTCCTCTTCCAACAGAAGAGAAAATTGAGTAGGTCAGAGGAAGAGCCAGAATTCCAGACTAGAGTTATGACTCTGAACCCCATGCTCTTTCCATCCTCTACCAGACCCCAGACAATTCAATGGAACATGTAACTTCAGAAAAGAGCCAACTTGGATGAGAAAATGTTGAAAAGAGGTCATGTCTCTCAAGATGGCTTGCAGAGCTGTTTTCCATCCATTTAGGCTCAGTAAGCCTGCTAGTAAAACTCTTAGCCCCTCAAGCAGGGAGGAGCCATGCACTGAGGCCCTGGAGCTGATCTCCAGAGTTAAAGGAACACGTGGTAGGAGCCAGCTGAGTTCTGTTGGACCAGGAAAGGATACTGCTTTAGGGCTTTGTCCAGCTTGAGATCTAGGAAGCCTGATTGCCGCCAGAGGCCTGATTGATGCCACCTGCTGAAGGACTTGGCCTTTGGACTCCCAAGCCTCACACATGCTTGAAGACCAACCAGTCACCATATGCAAAGAGGAAGGACCCTCCTCTCTGCCCACCAAAAACTACCATCAAAAAAAAAAAAAATCTGGAAGCTACAAATCTAGGAATCTTGTTAGAACACATGGATGCTTTCCTTACCTACTTATCTTTTTTTTTTTTTTTTTTTTTTTTTTTGGTGGTATCTATTGAAATTTTAGTTTTACAGCCTTTAGCTTTAACTTGCTTGCATTTTGGCATAATTTAACATACTTTATCATTTGGAATTTATTCTCATCCTCTTTTTCTAGTTTATCATCTTTAAATTTTTAACCTTTTTAACTTAACAATATTCTTTTTGTGCTTTTCCTTTGAAGCTAGTCTATTCTCAGCCTTTTAACATTTAATTTGGGTTTTTATTTCCTGAAAGAAATTATTATTTTATATTTCTTAAACATTTTCTTATTAATTTTAAGTCACTGTAATTTTATCTCTGAAATTTTTGTTTTCTTTTTTAATTTCTTTATAACTCTCATTTTACCTCTTCTGTTTCACCTTTTCAATATTGCTCTATTTTCCCAGTTTTTAAACATATGCTTTTGCCTCTTTAAAACTGATATTTGAAATTATAACAACTTCTGCATTTTTATTTTTAGCTTTTGAAATTATTTTTCCTTTCAATTTTTCTGTTTACCTTGTATTCTGTTTATTTCCATAGGATACCAATGTCTAATCCTATAGTAAAAAAGAATCATTTGTTACCATAGGAAGGGGCTTTAAGTCTTTTTCCACAGTTTGAGGCAGGTATGTATGAATGTTAATCCTGTCACCCCAACCCACTGACTCAGTGATCTTGGGAACCTGCTCTTCTATCTGGGCCTCAGCTCACAACTCTGCAAATGCTGACACCTTACGACACTGGAATTCACCTTTCCTATTATACATTCTCAAAGGCATGGAGGAGCTAAGCCAGGAGAAACACCACCCCAATCTTCCCTCTTGCAGCCAACCATTTTTCAGTCGTTTCACTTTTAGCCATTCCACAGCCATTTTTCAACCATTTCAGCCATTCCATTTAGATAAAGTGACACTTTTATTACAGCTGTATCCAGAATCCAGTAAAATACAACTGAGAATAAAGATTTATCTGCAGAAAATAGAAGCAAATCAAAGCATTGGTCTTTTTTTGTTTGTTTGTTCGTTTTGTTTTGTTTTATTATTTCTTTTAATCTTTTTTTTTACACAGCAGGTTCTTATCAGTTATCTATTTTATACATATTAGTGTATATTTGTCAATCCCAATCTCCCAATCCATCCCACCACCCTCCCTCACTGCTTTCCCCCCTTGGTGTCCATACATTTGTTCTCTACATCTGTGTCTCTATTTCTGCCTTGCAAACCAGTTCATCTGTACCATTTCTCTAGATTCCACATATACGCATTAATAAACGATATTTGTTTTTCTCTTTGACTTACTTCACTCTGTATGACAGTCTCTAGGTCCACCCACGTCTCTACAAATGACCGAATTTCGTTCCATTTTATGGCTGAGTAATATTCCATTGTATATATGTACCACATCTTCTTTACCCATTCGTCTGTCAATGGGCATTTAGGTTGCTTCCATGACCTGGCTATTGTAAATAGTGCTGCACTGAACATTGAGGTTCATGTGTCATTTTGAATTATGGTTTTCTCTGGGTATATGCCCAGTAGTGGGATTGTTGGGTCATATGGTAATTCTATTTTTAGTTTTTTAAGGAACATCCATACTGTTCTCCGTAGTGGCTGTATCAATTTACATTCCCACCAACAGTGCAAGAGGGTTTCCTTTTCTCCACACCCTCTCCAGCATTTGTTGTTTGTAGATTTTCTGATGAGGCCCATTCTAACCGGTGTGAAGTGATACCTCATTGTAGTTTTGATTTGCATTTCTCTAATAATTAGTAATGTTGAGCAGCTTTTCAAGTGCTTCTTGGCCATCTGTATGTCTTCTTTGGAGAAATGTCTATTTAGTTCTTCTGCCCATTTTTGTATTGGGTTGTTTGTTTTTTTGATACTGAGCTGCATGAGCTGCTTGTAAATTTTGGAGATTAATCCTTTGTCAGTTGCTTCATTTGCAAATATTTTCTCCCATTTTGAGGGTTGTCTTTTCATCTTGTTTATGTTTTCTTTTGCTGTGCAAAAGCTTTTAAGCTTCATTAGGTCCCATTTGTTTATTTTTGTTTTTATTTCCATTACTCTAGGAGGTGGGTCAAAAAAGATCTTGCTGTGATTTATGTCAAAGAGTGTTGTTCCTATGTTTTCCCCTAAGAGTTTTATAGTGTCTGGTCTTACATTTAGGTCTTTAATCCATTTTGAGTTTATTTTTGTGAAGCACTGGTCTTAACTTCAAGAAAATCACAATTTGAGCCCTGACTTTGTCCTAACCAAGTAACTGGGGGAGTCATTTGATTATTGTGGACACCAATTCCCTCCTTTTTAAAAGGAGTGTTAGATGAGATTATTTCTATGGATTCCTCTGTTATTAATTGCCAATGAGTCTATACCTTTCTATTCAAAGGAACTATGAGATTGACATTAATGTATATGGAGATTACCCTGTTATTTGTACCAGGTAACAGAACCCAAGAGAAGTTATTCCTGCCAGAGTACCAAGACCTCTCCAGTCAAGCCCATTGAGCAAAACAACAACATGTTACCATGGTAACATAAATGCGGACTAGGTTGAGCCAGGTGCCTGACATACTTGCCATTGATGACACCATCTGGGTTGAGCATGGGGATGATCTTGAAAATGAAGTTTTCCCTCAAGAGCCTAGCCACAGGGTCACTGCTGACCAGGAACTCCAAGGTCCCCTTCATCACCCAGCTGGCATTGCTCTCTCCTGGGTGAACTCGAGCAGTAATCACCTGGTATGGGCGCTGCCCTGCAGAAAAAGAGACACAAGAAAATTAACGTAAGTACACTTTTCATTTCCACCCAGATAATCTCCAGGAAGCCAGTATTACACGTGACTGGCATGAAGCCTGAAACAGGTTGACTGTTTCTAATACACATCTAATGTACATGTATCCATTTTCCACCTGCCTCTATGGTCTGCAAGACTCAAGAGAGTATAAAGTTAAAGCTCAAGGCTGTTATCCAAAGCATAAGTACTTAGTGGCATCAAAACCAACCAAGAATCAGATTTTGGCAAGACCACCAAAGAAATAATTTACTCTTCAGAGTCCAACAGCATGATGCTGGGTGTCCCAGATCTGAGATTGAATCTTATCTTCATCATTTACCAATTGTAGGACCTCAGCCAAATGACTTAATTTCTCCAAGGCTGCTTTCTCATCTGTAAAATGAGGCCAATAATACTGACCTCCTGCAGCTGTTCTAAAAACTAAAGGATGTGATTATAAAGAACTTGGCATATTGCTTGCTGTTCAGTGTGTACCTGTTAGCTCTCTCCCTTCTCAATTATAAAGTCTGTGGTTAGGATGGTGCCTCACATTCCCCAGTAGAAATAGGAGTCAAGTACAGAAACTGAATTGGGAAATTTATGACTGACTTTATGACACTGAAGCCAATCCTGGAGAGATTTCACAAAAGAGGGAAGCACCTGAAAGCTTAATCTTGGAGTTGCAATACTTCCTTCACTTTGCAGAAGAAATCAGGAACACACTCTCTGCCAATCACAGGGAGTGTATTGACATGAATAGATCTTATGAAGAATGCATTGATGAAAGAGAGACTTATCATTTCTTTGCTGACAGAAGACACATGGAGTATCGTAGTGTTGAAACGTATTCTTAGGCCACATCAGGGTTCAGGTGGTAAATGTCTTTTGATTGATTGGTGATGTCTGTCCCCATACACTTGAGGAACAAGTGGGGAACATGTGGTATCATACAAGCAATTCACCGTGTCTGCTCTAACCCGTTGTTTAATTTTGTGTGGGTTTTTTGACTCTTCCTTCTGTATCCTCACCCAATTCTTTATTGCTCCTAAACCCATTCTAATGATGAGAACTAAATATTTGCCAAGTATAAATACCTTAGCCACTAAACAGACTAAAAGTTAAATCAGTCATTTTCTTCCTGATCATTCAAATCATGAGTTAAATATGGCTTTTTTCCCTTAAGCAGTAATCTTTTTGAGGGAATAAACTGTGTCTCAAATTCTGTACAAAGACAGACAAAACTGAGTAACTCTCAATTACAGCTAAATAACAAGTAATGGAAGATACAGAGAAATAAACTATTAATTCCCTAATTATATTACTATTATCATCAATTAAAACAAACAAAAAACCCTCTGTCAACAGCCAATGAGATGCAGGTTTAAGGGGCATATATTGGTGCATTTTTACTGACTATGGTAAGAGCATGTTATTTCTCTTTGTAGATCCTTTATATATTGTGGATAATATTCAGTTATGTTTTTGCTTAAGCAGGTATTTTGAACATATTCCAGAAACTGCAGGAGGCATTGGGTAGAAAAAGTTGAATATATTATAGTTCTTGTTCTGTAAGAGGCCAAAGCATTTGTCGGTAGTGACAAACATGCAAGCAAATAATGACAAGTGAGCTAGTGGAGGTGTACATAAAGCACCAAAAATAGATCTGAGTCAGAGAGGGAAGGACATTTCCAGCGATGTGATGTTATTTAGACTGGGTCCTGAAGGATAAGTATCAGCTAACTAGAGAAAGAAGGTGAGAAGGGGTCTTCTAAGCAAAGAAAAAGATACATGGCAAAGAACACAGAGGAGAAAAACTGGTGCATTCAAGAATAAAGAAAATTTGTGAATGGCTGAAGCAAAGGACTAGAGATAGTAGCTTGTGAATTTAGAAAAGGAGTTTGGTGTCAAACTGTTAAAATCCTTCCTCATATATTTTGTTTAGGGATTTGGACTTTATTCTGTAGATAAGAAGTTCTCAACCATGGAGTCAGTGTCTCCCTGATACGCTATGATATGTGATGAGATCTACTGAAGAATCACTGGTAATAAAAGGGTAAATGCTTGTTTTATATATATATATATATATATATATATATACACACACACACACACATATATATATACATACACACACATATACACTACACTATATATGTATACATATACTTTATAAATATACATACATATATACCTGTATATACACACACATACACATATGACACAAAATGCTGGCTACCGCCCAATAGCTTTTCTCCCCTTATTTCCTACCACCACACCCCTGATTTTGGGGGGTTTAAAAAATGCCCAGATCAAAACACCCAGCTTCATGGATCCTCTTGTAGGTAGGAGTGACCATGTGACAGGGTTGAGACCAATGAGATGTAAATGGCAACCTGGGGTCGGTCTTTCTGGAAAACTGACTAAAGGGCACTGTTTCACCTGGCAAATGCCTTCTTGGTTTTTGTACCTTATCCCTTAACTTTGTCTCTCGTTCCTTCCGTGAACATAGATCTGATACTTTCAGGTGAAGAAGCCAACTTGAGAATCAGTCACATGATAAGATGTTACCATAAAGGTAGAAAGAGCCTAGTTCTTGAAAAATCCCTTAAGCAGCTACCCTGCACCTTCACTAGCTTCTTCAATGCTTCTGGATGTTTGAGACCAATAAACCACTATTTGACTGGGCAAATGTAATCATGTTTCTGTTATATCTTGTTAGACTCTAGTTTACCTTATATAAGAGCAGATTTAAAGTCATCCTTAAAATAAGGTTACTTTGGAGGCTTCTGGGAAGATGGCAGAAGAATAAAGCATGGAGATCTCCTTCCTCCCCACAGATACACCAGAAATACATCTACACATGGAACAACTCCTACAGAACACCTACTGAACACTGGCAGAAGACCTCAGACCTCCCAAAAGGGAAGAAATCCCCGACGTACCTGGGTAGGGCAAAAGAAAAAATAATAGACACAAAAGAATAGGGACGGGACCCGCACCAGTGGGAGGGAGCTGTGAAGGAGGAAAGGTTTCCACACACTAGGAAGCCCCTTCGCGGGCGGAAACTGCGGGTGGTGGAGGGGGTAAGCTTTGAAGCCGTGGAGGAGAGCACAGCAACAGGGGTGCGGAGGGCAAAGCGGAGAGATTCCCGCACAGAGGACAAGGGCCGACCGGCACTCACCAGCCCGAGAGGTTTGTCGGCTCAACCGCCGGGGCGGGAGGGGCTGGGAGCTGAGGCTCCGGCATTGGTCGGAGCGCTGGGAAAGGACTGGAGGTGGCAGCATCAACACAGCCTGCAGGGGGTTAGTGCGCCACGGCTAGCCGGGAGGGAGTCCGGGTAAAAGTCTGGAGCTGCCGAAAAGGCAAGAGACTTTTTCTCCCCTCTTTGTTTTCTGATGCGCGAGGAGAGGGGATTAAGAGCGCTGCTTAAAGGAGCTTCGGAGACGGGCGTGAGCCGCGGCTAAAAGCGCGGACCCCAGAGACGGGCATGAGACGCTAAGGCTGCTGCTGCCGCCACCAAGAAGCCTGTGTGCGAACACAGGTCACTATCTACACCCCGCTTCTGGGGAGCCTGTGCCGCCCGCCACTGCCAGGGTCCCAGGATCCAGGGACAACTCCCCTGGGAGAACGCACAGCGTGCCTCAGGCTGGTGCAACGTCAGGCCAGCCTCTGCCGGCGCAGGATTAACCCGCCCTCCGTGCCCCTTCCTCCTGCCGCCCTGAGTGAGCCAGAGCCCCCGAATCAGCGGCTCCTTTAACCCCGTCATGTATGAGGGAAGAACAGACGCCCTCCGGCAACCTACACGCAGAGGCGGGGCCCAATCCAAAGCTGAGCCCCTGGGACCTGTGAGAACAAAGAAGAGAAAGGGAAATCTCTCCCAGCAGCCTCAGAAGCAGCGGAATAAAGCTCCACAACCAACTTGATGTCTATGGAACACCTGAATAGAGAACGAATCATCCCAAATTGAGGAGGTGGACTTTGAGAGCAAGATTTATGCTGTATAGCTTTGCTTCCACCATTTGTCCTAGGGTTCTATCCGTCCGTTTTTTTGTTTCGTTTTGTTTTTAATTTTTTTTCTTAATAATTATATTTTTATTTTAATAACTTTATTATATTTTATCTTCTTTTATTTTACTTTATCTTCTTTCTTTTTTTCCTTCCTTCCCTCCTTCCTTCCTTCCTCCCTCCCTCCTTCCTTCCTTCCTTTCTTTTTCTTTCTACTTCTACTACTTCTTTCTTTCTACTTTTTCTCCCTTTTATTCTGAGCCGTGTGGATGAAAGGCTCTTGGTGCTGCAGTCAGGAGTCAGTGCTGTGCCTCTGAGGTGGGAGAGCCAACTTCAGGACACTGGTCCACAAGAGACCTCCCAGCTCCACATAATATCAAATGGCGAAAATCTCCCAGAGACCTCCATCTCAACACCAGCACCCAGCTTCACTCAACGACCAGTGAGCTACAGTGCTGGACATCCTATGCCAAACAACTAGCAAGACAGGAACACAACCCCACCCATTAGCAGAAAGGCGGCCTAAAATTGTAAGTCCACAGACACCCCAAAACACACCACCAGACGTGGACCTGCCCACCAGAAAGACAAGATCCAGCCTCATCCACCAGAACACAGGCACTAGTCCCCTCCACCAGGAAGCCTACACAACCCACTGAAACAACTTTAGCCACTGGGGACAGACACCAAAAACAACGGGAACTACGAACCTGCAGCCTGCAAAAAGGAGACCCCAAACACAGTAAGATAAGCAAAATGAGAAGACAGAAAAACACACAGCAGATGAAGAAGCAAGATAAAAACCCACCAGACCTAACAAATGAAGAGGAAATAGGCAGTCTACCTGAAAAAGAATTCAGAATAATGATAGTAAAGATGATCCAAAATCTTGGAAATAGAATGGAAAAATGCAAGAAACATTTAACAAGGACCTAGAAGAACTAAAGATGAAACAAACAACGATGAACAACACAATAAATGAAACTAAAAATACTCTAGATGGGATCAACAGAAGAATAACTGAGGCAGAAGAACAGATAAGTGACCTGGAAGATAAAATAGTGGAAATAACTACTGCAGAGCAGAATAAAGAAAAAAGAATGAAAAGAACTGAGGACAGTCTCAGAGACCTCTGGGACAACATTAAATGCACCAACATTCGAATTATAGGGGTTCCAGAAGAAGAAAAGAAAAAGAAAGGGACTGAGAACATATTTGAAGAGATTATAGTTGAAAACTTCCCTAATATGGGAAAGGAAAGAGTTAATCAAGTCCAGGAAGCACAGAGAGTCCCATACAGGATAAATCCAAGGAGAAATACGCCAAGACACATATTAATCAAACTGTCAAAAATTAAATACAAAGAAAACATATTAAAAGCAACAAGGGAAAAACAACAAATGACACACAAGGGAATCCCCATAAGGTTAACAGCTGATCTTTCAGCAGAAACTCTGCAAGCCAGAAGGGAGTGGCAGGACATATTTAAAGTGATGAAGGAGAAAAACCTGCAACCAAGATTACTCTACCCAGCAAGGATCTCATTCAGATTTGATGGAGAAATTAAAACCTTTATAGACAAGCAAAAGCTGAGAGAGTTCAGCACCACCAAACCAGCTTTAAAACAAATGCTAAAGGAACTTCTCTAGGCAAGAAGCACAAGACAAGGAAAACACCTACAATAACGAACCCAAAACAATTAAGAAAATGGGAATAGGAACATACATATCGATAATTACCTTAAATGTAAATGGACTAAATGCTCCCACCAAAAGACACAGATTGGCTGAATGGATACAAAAACAAGACCCATATATTTGCTGTCTACAAGAGACCCACTTCAGACGTAGAGACACACACAGACTGAAAGTAAGGGTATGGAAAAAGATATTTCATGCAAATGGAAACCAAAAGAAAGCTGGAGTAGCAATTCTAATATCAGACAAAATAGACTTTAAAATAAAGACTATTAGAAGAGACAAAGAAGGACACTATATAATAATCAAGGGATCGATCCAAGAAGAAGATATAACAACTGCAAATATTTATGCACCCAACATAGGAGCACCTCAATACATAAGGCAAATACTAACAGCCATAAAAGGGGAAATCGACAGTAACACATTCATAGTAGGGGACTTTAACACCCCACTTTCACCAATGGACAGATCATCCAAAATGAAAATAAATAAGGAAACACAAGCTTTAAATGATACATTAAACAAGACAGACTTAATTGATATCTATAGGACATCCCATCCAAAAACAACAGACTACACATTTTTCTCAAGTGCTCATGGAACATTCTCCAGGATAGATCATATCTTGGGTCACAAGTCAAGCCTTGGTAAATTTAAGAGAATTGAAATTGTTTCAAGTATCTTTTCTGACCACAACGCAATGAGACTAGATATCAATTACAGGAAAAGATCTATAAAAAATACAAACACATGGAGGCTAAACAATACACTACTTAATAACGAAGTGATCACTGAAGAAATCAAAGAGGAAATAAAAAAATACCTCGAAACAAATGACAATGGAGACACGATGACCCAAAATCTATGGGACGCAGCAAAAGCAGTTCTAAGAGGGAAGTTTATAGCAATACCATCCTACATTAAGAAACAGGAAACATCTCGAATAAACAACCTAACCTTGCATCTAAAGCAATTAGAGAAAGAAGAAAAAAAAACGCCAAAGTTAGCAGAAGGAAAGAAATCATAAAAATCAGATCAGAAATAAATGAAAAAGAAATGAAGGAAACGATAGCAAAGATCAATAAAATTAAAAGCTGGTTCTTTGAGAAGATAAACAAAATTGATAAACCATTAGCCAGATCAAAAAAAAAAGGGAGAAGACTCAAATCAATAGAATTAGAAATGAAAAAGGAGAAGTAACAACTGACACTGCAGAAATACAAAAGATCATGAGAGATTAGTACAAGCAACTCTATGCCAATAAAATGGACAACCTGGAAGAAACGGACAAATTCTTAGAAATGCACAACCTGCCAAGACTGAATCAGGAAGAAATAGAGAATATGAACAGACCAATCACAAGCACTGAAATTGAAACTGTGATTAAAAATCTTCCAACAAACAAAAGCCCAGGACCAAATGGCTTCACAGGCGAATTCTATCAAACATTTAGAGAAGAGATGACACCTATCCTTCTCAAACTCTTGCAAAATATAGCAGAGGGAGGAACACTCCCAAACTCATTCTACGAGGCCACCATCACCTTGATACCAAAACCAGACAAGGATGTCACAAAGAAAGAAAACTACATGCCAATATCACTGATGAACATAGATGCAAAAATCCTCAACAAAATACTAGCAAACAGAATCCAACAGCACATTAAACAGATCATACACCATGATCAAGTGGGGTTTATTCCAGGAATGCAAGGATTCTTCAATATACGCAAATCAATCAACGTGATAAACCATATTAACAAACTGAAGAAGAAAAACCATATGATCATCTCATTAGATGCAGAGAAAGCTTTTGACAAAATTCAACACCCATTTATGATAAAAACCCTGCAGAAAGTAGGCATAGAGGGAACAGAACTTTCCTCAAAATAATAAAGGCCATATATGACAAACCACAGCCAACATCGTCCTCAATGGTGAAAAACTGAAGGCATTTCCACTAAGATCAGGAACAAGACAAGGTTGCCCACTATCACCACTCTTATTCAACATAGTTTTGGAAGTTTTAGGAATCCAAATCAGAAAAGAAGAAGTAAAGCTGTCACTGTTTGCAGATAACATGATACTATACATAGAGAATCCTAAAGATGCTACCAGAAAACTACTAGTTAATCAATGAATTTGGTAAAGCAGCAGGATACAAAATTAATGCACAGGAATCTCTTGCATTCCTATACACTAATGATGAAAAATATGAAAGAGAAATTAAGGAAACACTCTCATTTACCACGGTAACAAAAAGAATAAAATACCTAGGAATAAACCTACCTAAGGAGGCAAAAGACCTGTATGCAGAAATCTATAAGTCACTCATTAAAGAAATTAAAGATGATACAAACAGATGGAGAGATATACTATGTTCTTGGATTGGAAGAATCAACATTGTGAAAATGACTCTACTACCCAAAGCAATCTACAGATTCAATGCAATCCCTATCAAACTACCACTGGCATTTTTCACAGAACTAGAACAAAATATTTCACAATTTGTATGGAAACACAAAAGACCCTGAATAGCCAAAGCAATCTTGAGAACGAAAAGCTGAGCTGGAGGAATCAGGCTCCTTGACTTCAGACTATACTACAAAACTACAGTAATCAAGATAGTATGGTACTGGCACAGAAACAGAAAGATAGATCAATGGAACAGGATAGAAAGCCTGGAGATAAACCCACGCACATATGGTCACCTTATCTTTGATAAAGGAGGCAGGAATGTACAGTGGAGAAAGGACAGCCTCTTCAATAAGTGGTGCTGGGAAAACTGGACAGGTACATGTACAAGTATGAGATTAGATCACTCCCTAACACCATATATAAAAATAAGCTCAAAATGGATTAAAGACCTAAATGTAAGGCCAGAAACTATCAAACTCTTAGAGGAAAACATAGGCAGAACACTCTATGACATAAATCACAGCAAGATCCTTTTTGACCCACCTCCTAGAGAAATGGAAATAAAAACAAAAATAAACAAATGGGACCTAATGAAACTTCAAAGCTTTTGCACAGCAAAGGAAACCATAAACACGACCAAAAGACAACCCTCAGAATGGGAGAAAATATTTGCAAGTGAAGCAACTGACAAAGGATTAATCTCCAAAATTTATAAGCAGCTCATGCAGCTCAATAACAAAAAAACAAACAACCCAATCCAAAAATGGGCAGAAGACCTAAATAGACATTTCTCCAAAGAAGATATACAGACTGCCAACAAACACATGAAAGAATGCTCAACTTCATTAATCATTAGAGAAATGCAAATCAAAACTACAATGAGATATCATCTGACACCAGTAAGAATGGCCATCATCAAAAAATCTAGAAACAGTAAATGCTGGAGAGGGTGTGGAGAGAAGGGAAGCCTCTTGCACTGTTGGTGGGAATGTAAATTGATACAGCCACTGCGGAGAACAGTATGGAGGTTCCTTAAAAAACTACAAATAGAACTACCATATGACCCAGCAATCCCACTACTGGGCACATACCGTGAGAAAACCATAATTCAAAAAGAGTCATGTACCAAAATGTTCACTGCAGCTCTACTTACAATAGCCCAGAGATGGAAACAACCTAAGTGTCCATCATCGGATGAATGGATAAAGATGTGGCACATATATACAATGGAATATTACACAGCCATTGAGCTATTTGTAATGAGGTGGATAGACCTAGAGTCTGTCATACAGAGTGAAGTAAGTCAGAAAGAGAAAGACAAATACCTTATGCTAACACATACATATGGAATTTAAGAAAAAAAATGTCATGAAGAACCTAGGGGTAAGACAGTTAGAAAGACACAGACCTACTAGAGAATGGACTTGAGGATATGGGGAGGGGGAAGGGTAAGCTGTGACAAAGTGAGAGTGGCATGGACATATATACACTACCAAATGTAAAATAGATAGCTAGTGGGAAGCAGCCACATAGCACAGGGAGATCAGCTTGGTGCTTTGTGACCACCTGGAGGGGTGGGATAGGGAGGGTGGGAGGGAAGGCGACGCAAGAGGGAAGAGATATGGGAACATATGTATATGTATAACTGATTCACTTTGTTATAAAGCAGAAACTAACACACCATTGTAAAGCAATTATACTCTAATAAAGGTGTAAAAAAATTAAAAAAAGGTTACTTTGAATAATATGCATCCAAGTGTGCTTTCTGGACTGGGGAGAAAAGAATGGCAGAGAGTTGTAGTAAGAATATTTGTTATGTGTGTCCCAGAAAACAACAGTTGAGAATGTCTACTTTAAGAAATAGAAAGTAAATGATGGCTTTTCAACAGGAGAAAGACATGCCAAAGACTGTGCTTCAGAAAAATTCTGACATTTATGAAGATAGCACATTTGTTTAACCACAGACAGTGGTGGAGTTATAAAGCAGAGCACAACTTTTAGAGCCATATTTCCAGAGTTCAAATTCCAGCCCCACCATGTTCTACCTGAGATGAATTATGTTAAGTTTCTCAAGTGAGTACTGGGTTGGATATTCTGCATGTAAGCCTAGTGATTTGCTAACTGGAACTTACTAAGTATTGGCGGGGGTGGTATACAGTTAGCTAGCTGAGCACAGTTGAAGTTAGTTGAAGGTCAACTTTCCCACTATATCATTTGCTCACAATTACTTTTCACTCCTTCCAAAGCAAGCTGTATTGGCACGTCAATAAAAAGCTTGTTGAGTAATAAAGAGGCTTGACGAATTTGTACCCAATCAGTGGCCTATTTTCAGTTCTATAATTCCATATCACTCTCTTTGTGGTTTTTGAACTATGTTCATTTACAGCATATTGAACAACAATATTAAGTGCTCCCAGCCCAGCAAGAAGAAATTAAAAAAAAAAAAGGTAGCTTAAGCTCGTGTAAAATTTCAACACCAACTGAACACTCTCATTGTCTGGGCCATTTGAGTCCCACTGCCTGGTAACCAGTGCAATGCAGTGTGTTAGTCAATAAGCCGAATGCAGCTCTTGCAAAGAAATGTCAATGATGTTTCTTCCCTTCGGAGAGTCAGGGTGATAATCTGCTAGACTATAATACACCACAAAAGCTGCCAGGCTGTTCTGAGCATCCTGAAGAAGCAAACAGGGAAAACTGTGGACTCTCATGAAGAAATTAGTATAAGCAGAATTTTAGCCATTTCTAGTTGATTTTCCTCCTTCCTCTCCGTGATTTAAGGCAATTTTGCAGTCGCATTGGTGAGTTAAACTTACGGGACCATTCAGTTGTAGCAGCAAATGGTGCTCCAAAGAAACCACAACAGACAACAGCTGTAAATAGTATGCAACATACATACTATGTGTTTTTTCTTGTAATTGACAATTTCAGTTTTAATAACTCATCTTTGCTTGGGGTAGGGCAAAGAGTATCAAGTATATGTCTTTTTTTTTTCTCTGTAATTTACAAAATCTATTCCGGAGGCCACCAAAATCTATGGGGGAGTCATGGTTTGGCAAAATTGTAATTCTGAAAGCAACATATTGAATTTATGTCAGTGGTAATGACATCTGTATTAGAAACAAGTAGGGGGTGGTATAATGCCTGAGAGATATCAGGCTCAGGGCCAATGAAAAGCTGAGTAAGAACAGAAGACGTGTGATAACACACATGTACGCCCAACTATACAAACATCCATTCATTTATTCCTTCTTTCTTTCAACAATATATATTAAGCTCCTACTGGCACTCTGTAACGTTCTGGAGATTCCAAAAGAAATAATGATTTTTGCCCTCAGGGAACTAATAATAGTCTGGTGAGAAAAACAGGCACACAGATAATTATGATCCAATGATCAGGGACATTTGTCAAGACATTTTTCAAAGCACAGTGGAATGCTCATTACGTTATTTATGGTAATGCAAAGCAACTGGAAGTGACTTATACATGCATCCACAGGACATTAGTTAAAGAAATGATACGTAAAACAGAATACTATGCAACCATTAAAGGTGGCACATAGATCTCACACTGGAAGATATGTCACACAGTGATGAGTGAAAACAATGTAGGCGAGACCACTGAATCATAATGGATCCCATTTGTGTCATTGTAGATACTTAAAGGTATCTGTACACAGAGACACATCTGCTAGTGGAGGCCACCTGGGTCATTTCTATGTCTTCTTTATCCCAATCTAGCATGTTTGTCTCTCCAGAAAATAACAATCATATGTCAGTTTTCATAAAGGCAAAATGTTTTCCAGGAGTAGTAAACCACAGAAGAGAAAGATTTAAAAAAAGTTTTTTTTCACAGAAGACGTGACATATGATCTGGTTTGTCCCACTGGAGTTTGAGTTTGCCAGATGAAGAAAAGAAAGAAGGGAGACGATGGAAGGGGGTAAGTCGATATATTTGCAAGATAATGAGGTCATAAAGCACAGAGTGTCTGAAGAAGAGTGATGTGATTTTATGTAACTAAAACACTAGCTATATGGAAGGTAAGAAGCGGAGTGATGCTATAAGCTAAGTCTGTACCTGTTTCTTTTAAACAGGCCTTTTAGCCCATGCTAAGGAGTTTGGAAACAATCTTATAGGCTGTGGAAGCACCATGGAAAATCATTTTGCAAGAGTGTAATCAGATGGGGCTTCTTGTTGGAGCTGAAGATGATAGGAGAAATGGCCAAAAGAGCATATTGTGATTTTAAGGTCCAGTCAGCTAACTTGACCTTAACTCTGGAAGAGAGTGGATAAAAATGGCCTGACTGAAGGGTAAGGAGTGAGGAAGGAGACCAGGAAACAGAAATGGAAAAGAAAATGTCAATGAAAGAAGATTCTGAGAAAGAGAAAATTTGATAAGAGGTGTGGTGGGAAAAAAATTTATACATTATATAATATACATGATACTAATGTTTACCACCAAAGGTAGCATGCTATGAAAATTTTCTGTACTGTTTTTCATTTACTAATATATCTTGGTGGTCTCTCCACATCAATATATAAAGATTCTTCCATCTCTCTTTTTTAATTAGTTGTATTTAGGGTACAATTTACATACAATAAATTTTACCAATTTTAATTTTACAATTCAATGAATTTTGACAAATGTATGCAGTGCTGTAAAACCACTAAGATCATGATTATCATCACAGAAATTCCCCTCATTCCCCTTTGTAGGCCGTTGCCTCACTCCATCCCTACCTTCTGGCAACCACTGATCTGCTTTTTGGCTCTGTAGGGCTGTCTTCTCTGGGACTTCATAATAATTGATTCATACAGGATATAACCTTTTTGTCTGGCCTCTTTCCCTTAGTGTAATGCTTTTGAGAGTCATCCATGTTGTTACATATATCAATAACGTGCTCCTTTTAGCCACTGACTTACATTCTAGTGTACCACAGAGCAATGGACATGCCACTATTTGTTTATTCCCTCACCTGTTGATAAGCATTTGCATTATTTCCAGTTTAGGGCTACTATGAAATAAGCTGCTATAGTCATTTGTGTATACATTTTTCTTCAAAGTGAATACTTGGGGGAATAGAATTTCTGCATACTTTGGTGGGGTTAATATTATGGTAGGTTTTTATGAGATGTGCCAAGCTGTTTCCCAAAGAGTCTGTCCTATTCTGCATGTCCACCAGCAGTGTCTGAGGGTTCCAGTTAATCCACAGAACAACTGACCCTCAGTATTGTCAAGCCTTTTTAATTTTAGTCATTCTAATGGGGAGGTAGTGGTGTCTAATTGTTGTTTTCATTTGCATTTCCCTGATGACAGATGATGTTGAGAATCTTCGTATGTGCTTTTTAGCCATTTTCATACTTTCTTAATGGAAGTATCTTTTCAGATCTTTTGCTTATTTTAAAATCAGGCTGTTTGTCTTATTATTGAGTTTGATGTGTTCTTTATATATTCTAAATATAACCGTTTAACAGATATACGTTTAGTAAATTCTCCCACTCTTTGGCTTATCTTTTCATTTTCTTGAAAATGTATTTTGAAGCCAAAACATTTTTTATTTGATAAAGTCAAATTTCTCCATTCTTTTTCTTTCATAGTTTGAGTATTTGGTGTTCCATCTAAGAAACCTTTGCCTAACTCAATGTGACCATGATTTTCTTCTGCAAGATTTATAGTCTAAGTTTTACATTTAAGTCAATCAATATTAGGTCTAGTGAGTTAACTTTGGACTATAATATGATATAAAGGTTGGGATTCATGTTTTTCTTCCTAGGATATACTTTAGGATTTTATACACATTCAGTCTTATCTTCTTCAAATAACAACAGTTTTATTTTTTTCTCTCTAAACCTGAAAGCATCTATTTCAACTGGAGGGTGGGATGCTACTCGCATCTACTGGTCTCTATTGAATAGGGGCCCAGGATGCTACTAAACATTCTGTAATGCACAGAACAGACTCCCATAAAAAAAAATTATCTGGTTCAAAATGTCAATAGAGAGAAGAATGAAAAACTCTAGCTTATACTCTACAATACAATATTAAATAGAACTGGTGATAGTGGCAATCTTTTTTTTTGTTTCTAGTCTCAGAAGGCAAGCTTTCAACATTTCCCCATTGAGGCTTTTGAAACTACCCTTTATTAAATTAAGAAAGTTTTCTTCTATTCCTACCTGCTAAGAGCTTTTGATCTTCAATTACGTCAAATTATTTCAAGTGGTATTTTGCTTCTATTGAAATGAATACATAATTTTCTCCTTTATTCTGTAAATGTGATGAATTACATGGATTTATTTTTATTTCCTTTATAGAAAACTTTGAATATACACAAATATATTTACTACCCAGCTACAACAATTATCAATTTCCAACGATTTTTGTTTTATTTATACTCCCACTCTCTACCTCTCGCAAGATTATTTTGAAACAAGTCTCAGGCATCATTTTAACACTGATTTTTTTTGCAAGTTGTATCAACATTACATTCCTGAAATACAATCAATTTGATTGCGATATATCATATATCATTTTATGTAATTCTGGATTTGATTGTTTTCTCGGGAATTTTGCACCTATGTCCCATGAGAGAAGTTGGTCTATAATTTTTCTTTCTTGTAATGTCCTTTTCAGACTTTTATATCAAGGTTGTGATGAGCTGGAAGTCATTACCACTTCTTCTTTTCTGTGGAAGATTTTTGAAGATTAGAAATACTTCCTCCTTAAATTTATGGTAAAATTTCCTAGTGAAGCCATCTGAGCATGGAATTTTTTTCTCTGAAGATTTTAATAACAACCCAAATTACATAATAACAAAACCAAAATATTAAAAAGCATTCAAATCATGTAATGAAGAAATCCAACCACTTAGATTTTCTATTTCTTCCTTTGTCAGTTTGGTAATTCTACTTTTCAATAATTTTACATTTAAAGCTGTATTTTCAAATTTGTTGGTGTAAAGTTATTTTAAAATCCCCCTTATATTTAAGAGTCTCTAGTGATGGTCCTTATTTTTATTTCTGATATAGAGTTCTTTATTCTTAATCATTCTCAAAGAGAGCATATCATTTTTAGTCTTTTCCAAAAATGAACTCTTTATTTTAGTTGTTTTCTCTTTCATTTATTTCTCCTCCTAAATTTCATTCTTCCTTCCTTCTACTTTCTTTGGTGTCAATATCATTGTTCTTTTACAAAGAACTTAAAATGGTATTTACATCATTGGCCCAGTGTATGATGGAATTTTATAAATGTTATCCATGTGTTTAAAAGAATGCCACTGAGTGCAACGTTCCATATACACCAATTAGATCAGATTTGTTAGTGATATTCTTCATATTCTCTATATTTTTGCTTGATATTATGTCTCCTTATTCTATAAATTACTGAGAGAGGTATATTAAGTCTCCAAAGACTATTTTAGATTTGTCTATTTCTTCTTATAATGTCAATTATTTCTTTATTTTAAAGCTATGTTTTAAATGAAAACAGATTTAGCATCGTTATGTTGTCCTAACTGGACATTTTATTGTTATAAGGTATTTCTCTATTTCTACTAAAACATTTCTCCCTAGCTCCTCCTTTGGCTGTATTTGCTGGATTTCTTTAGGTTAGTATTTACAATGTGTATCATTTCCCATCCCTTTACTTTCAAACTTTCTATAATTTTCCAGTAAATATTCATTTCTTGGATGTATCATATAATTGACTATTATATTTTATTCAGTCTGGTAATATTTATTCTCTTTTATTTTTTGTTTTATTTTAATTTTTTTTAATTTTTGAATTTTATTTATTTTTTTATACAGCAGATTCTTATTAGTCATCAATTTTATACACATCAGTGTATATATTTCAATCCCAATTGCCCAATTCATCACACCACCAACCCCACCCCAGCACCGCTTTCCCCACCTTGGTGTCCATACGTTTGTTCTCTACATCTGTGTCTCAATTTCTGCCCTCCAAACCAGTTAATCTGTACCATTTTTCTAGGTTCCACATATATGCATTAATATACGACATTGCTTTTGCTCTTTCTGACTTACTTCACTCTGTATGACAGTCTCTAGATCCAACCACGTCTCAACAAATGACCCAATATCGTTCCTTTTTATGGCTGAGTAATATTCCATTGTATATATGTACCACATCTTCTTTATCCATTTGTCTGTCGATGGGCATTTAGTTTGCTTCCATGACCTGGCAATTGTAAACAGTGCTGCAATGAACACTGGGGTGCATGGGTCTTTTTGAATTATGGTCTTCTCTGGGTATATGCCCAGTAGTGGGATGGCTGGATCATATGGTAATTCTATTTTTAGTTTTTTAAGGAACCTCCATACTGTTCTCCATAGTGGCTGTATCAGTTTACATTCCCACAAACAGTGCAAGAGGGTTCCCTTTTCTCCACACCCTCTCCACCATTTGTTGTTTGTAGATTTTTTGATGATGCCTATTCTAACTGGTGTTAGGTGATACTTAATTGCAGTTTTGATTTGCATTTCTCTAATAATTAGTCATGTTGAGCAGCTTTTCATGTGTTTCTTGGCCATCTGTATGTCTTCTTTGGAGAAATGTCTATTTAGGTCTCCTGCCCATTTTTGGATTGGGTTATTTGTTTACTTCATGTTGAGCTGCATAAGCTGTTTATATATTTTGGAGATCAATTCTTTGTCTGTTGATCCATTTACAAATATTTTCTCCAATTCTCGGGGTTGTCTTTTCGTCTTGTTTATGGTTTCCTTTGTGGTGCAAAACCTTTGAAGTTTCATTAGGTCCCAGTTGTTTATTTTTGTTTTTATTTCCATTACTTTAGGAGGCGGGTCAAAAAAGATCTTGCTGTGATTTATGTCAAAGAATGTTCTTCCTATGTTTTCCTCTAAGAGTTTTATAGTCTCTGCCCACACATTTAGGGCTTTAATCCATTTTGAGTTTATTTTTGTGTATGGTGTTAGGGAGTGTTCTAATTTCATTCTTTTACATTAGCTGTCCAGTTTTCTCAGCAGCACTTATTGAAGACACTGTCTTTTCTCCATTGTATATCCTTGCCTCATTTGTCATAGATTAGTTGACCATAGGAGCATGGGTTTATCTCTGGGCTTTCTATCTTGTTCCATTGATCTAACTTTGTTTTTGTGACAGTACGATACTGCCTTGATTACTGTAGCTTTGTAGTATAGTCCGAAGTCAGGGAGTCTGATTCCTCCAGCTGCATTTTTTTCCCTCAAGACTGCTTTGGCTATTCAGGGCCTTTTGTATCTCCATACAAATTTTAAGATTTTTTGCTCTGATTCCGTAAAAAATGTCAGTGGTAATTTGATAGGGATTGCATTGAATCTGTAGGTTGCTTTGGGTAATATAGTCAACTTTACAATATTGATTCTTCCAATCCAAGAACATGGTATATCTCTCCATCTGTTGGTATCATCTTTAATTTCTTTCATCAGTGTCTTATAGTTTTCTGCATACAGGTCTTTTATCTCCCTAGATAGGTTTATTCCTAGGTATTTTATTTTTTTTGTTGCAATGGTAAATGGGAGGAGTGTTCCCTTAATTTCTCTTTCAGATTTTTCATCATTAGTGTATAGGAATGCAAGAGATTTCTGTGCATTAGTTTTCTATCCTGCAACTTTACCAAATTCATTGATTAGCTCTAGCAGTTGTCTGGTGCCATCTTTAGGATTCTCTATGTATAGTATCATGTCATCTGCAAACAGTGACAGTTTTACTTCTTGTTTTGCAATTTGTACTTCTTTTACTTCATTTTCTTCTCTGACTGCTGTGGCTAGGACTTCCAAAACTATGTTGAATAATAGTGGTGAGAGTGGACATCCTTGTCGTGTTCCTGATGTTAGAGGAAATGCTTTCAGTTTTTCACCATTGAGAATGAGGTTTGCTGTGGGTGTGTCATATATGGCCTTTATTATGTAGAGGTAGGTTCCCTCTATGCCCACTTTCTGGAGAGTTTCTATCATAAATGGGTGTTGAATTTTGTCAAAAGCTTTTTCTGCATCCATTGAGATGATCATATGGTTTTTATTCTTCAATTTGTTAATAAGGTGTATCACACTGGTTGATTTGCATATACTGAAGAATCCTTGCATCTCTGGGATAAATCCCACTTGACCATAGTTTATGATCCTTTTAATGTGCTGTTGGATTCTGTTTGCTAGTATCTTATTGATGATTTTTGCATCTATATTCATCAGTGATATTGGTCTCTAATTTTCCTTTTTTTTGTAGTATCCTTGTCTGGTTTTGGTATTAGGGTGATGGTGGCCTCACAGAATGAGTTTGAGAGTGTTCGTTCCTCTGCAATTTTTTGGCAGAGTTTGAGAAGGATTGGTGTTAGCTCTTCTCTAAATGTTTGATAGAATTAACCTGTGAAGGCATCTGGTCCTGGGCTTGTGTTTGTTGAAAGATTTTTAATCACAGTTTCAATTTCATTACTTGTGATTGGTTTGTTTCTATTTTCTATTTCTTCCTGGTTCAGTCGTGGAACGTTATACCTTTCTAAGAATTTGTCTATTTCTTCCAGGTTGTCCATTTTATTGGCATACAGTTGTTTGTCCTAGTTTCTTAGGATGCTTTGTATTTCTGCAGTGTCTGTTGTAACTTATCCTTCTTCATTTCTAATTTTACTGATTTGAGTCCTCTCCCTTTTTTTCTTGATGAGTCTGGCTAATGGTTTATCAATTTGGTTTATCTTCTCAAAGAACCAGCTTTTAGTCTTATTGATCTTTGCTATTGTTTTCTTTGTTTCTATTTCATTTATTTCTGCTCTGATCTTTATGATTTCTTTCCTTCTTCTAACTTTGGGTTTTGTTTGTTCTTCTTTCTCTGGTTCCTTTAGGTGTAAGGTTAGATTGCTTATTTGAGATTTTTCTTATTTCTTGAGGTAGGCTTGTATAGCTATAAACTTCCCTCTTAGAACTGCTTTTGCTGCATTCCATAGGTTTTGGAGCATCGTGTTTTCATTGTCATTTGTCTCTAGGTATTTTTTGATTTCCTCCTTGATTTCTTCAGTGATCTCTTGGTTATTCAGTAATGTATTGTTTAGCCTCCATGTATTGGTGTTTTTTACGTTTTTTCCCCAGTAATTCATTTCTAATCTCATAGTGTTGTGGTCAGAAAAGATGCTTGATATGATTTCAATTTTCTTAGATTTACTGAAGCTTGATTTGTGCCCCAAGATGTGATCTATCCTGGAGATGTTCCGTGCACACTTCAGAGTGTAATCTGCTGTTTTTGGATGGAATGTCCTATAAATATCAATTAAATCTATCTTGTCTATTGTGTCATTTAAAGCTTCTGTTTCCTTATTTATTTTCATTTTGGATGATCTGTCCATTGGTGTAAGTGAGGTGTTAAAGTCCTCCACTATTATTGTGTTACTGTTGACTTCCTGTTTTATAGCTGTTAGCAGTTGCCTTATGTATTGAGGTGCTCCTGTGTTGGGTGCATATATAATTGTTATATCTTCTTCTTGGATGGATCCCTTGATCATTAGTAGTGCCGTTCCGTGTCTCTTGTAACATTCTTTATTTTAAAGTCTATTTTATGTGATATGAGTATTGTTACTACGGCTTCTTTCGAGTTCCATTTGCATGGAATATCTTTTTCCCTACCCTCATTTTCAGTCTGTATGTGTCCCTAGATCTGAAGTGAGTCTCTTGTAGACAGCATATAGATGGGTCTTGTTTTTGTATCCATTCAGCAAGCCTGTGTCTTTTGGTTGCAGCATTTATTCCATTCACGTTTAAGGTAATTATTGATAATGTATGTTCCCATGACCATTTTCTTAATTGTTTTGGGTTTATTTTTGTAGGTCTGTTTCTTCTCTTGTGTTTCCCACTTACAGAAGTTCCTTTAACATTTGTTGTAGAGCTGGTTTGGTGGTGCTGAATTCTCTTAGCTTTGCTTATCTGTAAAGCTTTTGATTTCCCCATTGAATCTGAATGAGATCCTTGCCAGGTAGAGTAATCTTGGTTGTAGGTTCTTCCTTTTCATCACTTTAAGTATATCATGCCACTCCCTTCTGGCTTGCAGAGTTTCTGCTGAGAAATCAGCTGTTAACCTTATGGGAGTTCCCTTGTATGTTACTTGTCGTTTTTCCCTTGCTGCTTTCAATAATTTTTCTTTGTCTTTAATTTCTGCCAGTTTGATTACTATGTATCTTGGCCTCTTTCTCCTTGGGTTTATCCTGCCTGGGACTCTCTGCGCTTCCTGGACTTGGATGGCTATTTCCTTTCCCATGTTAGGGAAGTTTTCGATTAAAATCTCTTCAAATATTTTCTCGCGTCCTTTCTCTCTCTCTTCTCCTTTTGGGACCCCTATAATGGGAATGTTGTTGCATTTAATGTTGTCCCAGAGGTCTTAGGCTGTCTTCAGTTCTTTTTATTCTTTTTTTCTTTATTCTGTTCCACAGCAGTGAATTCCACCATTCTGTCTTCCAGGTCACTTATCCGTTCTTCTGCCTCAGTTATTCTGCTATTGATTCCTTTTAGTGTAGTTTTCATTTCAGTTATTGTATTGTTCATCTGTTTGTTTGTTCCTTAATTCTTCTAAGTCTTTGTTAAACATTTTTTGCATCTTCTCAATCTTTGCCTCCATTCTTTTTCTGAGGTCCTGGATCATCTTCACTATGATTATTCTGAATACTTTTCCTGGAAGACTGCCTATGTCCACTTCATTTAGTTGTTTTTCTCGGTTTTTTTCTTGTTCCTTCATCTGGTACATAGGCCTCTGCTTTTTCATCTTGTCTATATTTCTGTGAATGTGGTTTTTGCTCCACAGGCTGTATGATTGTAGTTCTTCTTGCTTCTGCTGTCTGCCCTCTGGTGGATGAGGCTATCTATGAGGCTTGTGCAAGTTCCCTGATGGGAGGGACTGGTGGTGGGTAGAGCTGACTGTTGCTCTGGTGGGCAGAGCTCAGTAAAACTTTAATCCGTTTGACTGCTGATGGGTGGGGCTGGGTACCCTCCCTGTTGGTTGTTTGGCCTGCAGCAACCCAACACTAGAGCCTACCTGGGCTCTTTGGTGGGGCTAGTGGCAGTCTCTGGGAGGGCTCACGCCAAGGAGTACTTCCCAGAACTTCTGCTGCCAGTGTCCTTGTCCCCACGGTGAGCCACAGCCACCCCCAGCCTCTGCAGGAGACCCTCCAACACTAGCACATAGGTGTGGTTCAGTCTCCCCTGGGTCACTGCTCCTTCCCCTGGGTCCTGATGTGCACATTTCTTTGTGTGTGCCCTCCAAAAGTCAAGTCTGTGTTTTTCCCAGTGCTGTCAAAGTCCTGCAGTCAAATCCCACTAGCCTTCAAAGTCTGATTCTCTAGGAATTTCTCCTCCCTTTGCCAGACCCCCAGGTTGGGAACCCTGACGTGGGGCTCAGAACCTTTATTCCAGTGGGTGGACTTCTGTGATATAAGTGTTCTCCAGTCTGTTAGTCACCCACCCAGCAGTTATGGGATTTGATTGTACTGTGGTCACGCCCCTCCTACCTTCTCATTGTGGCTTCTCCTTTGTCTTTGGATGTGGGGTATCTTTTTTGGTGAGTTCCAGTGTCTTCCTGTCGATGACTGTCCAGCAGCTAGTTGTGATTCTGGTGTTCTTGCAAGAGGGAGAGCACGTCCTTCTACTGTGCCATCTTGGTTCTGATTCTCTATCTCTTTTAAATGGAGTATTTATCAACTTACATTTGATGCAACTAATGACATACGTGTTTTTAACGCTATCTTTTTATTTTTTCTTCTCCATTCATTTTAACTGTTGTATAATCTATTTTATTTCCTGTCTTGTCTTCATTTAGAATGACTGGGTATTTTTTTTACCATTGTTCCTTTTTTCTGCTCTGTTAGTATAGTAGTTACACATCGTTTTATTCTTCTTTAATTAGTTACTTTCAAGGTTACAGTATGTACATATAACTTATCATAGTAAATATAATCTACCACATTTTGATCTATCATACCATAAATCTTAAAACTCACAAAACACATTTATTGTGTTATAAAGTTGACATTAATTTAAATTAAATTATATATTTACCCTTTTAATTTTTCTTCATTCCTTACTCCATCTACAAGCGTCCATCAGGTTTAATTTTCCTTCTGCCTAAAAAATCACCCATCATTATTTCTTCTGCCCTGGGTCTGCTAGCAGTGAATACTCTCCCTTTTTGTATTTTCTTCATTTGTCTAAAAATGAATTCATCCCAACTTCAGGTTTAAAAGTTACTTTTGCTGAGTATTGGATCATATCTCACCCCTGGTGCTGAACTCTGTTTCCCATTTCTTTCCATGTTTCTTCCACCAAGATCCTGTTAGAACTTGGCTGCTTTCAACACCCCTTTCAAGTACTTAGAAGTGTGTCTCCTCATTTTGCAGAAATAGGAATATGTGTTTTTGTTTTCTATCATACGTGTGTTTTTTACACGGTTTCCAAAAGAAGGGAGAATGTCTTCAATGGAATTTCCAAGTTCTTGAACTTTCTTATACTCGTCTTTTTAAAATTTCTGTTGATTATATTGAAATTTCCAGGTAGACAATCCTAACATCTGCAAAGAATGAAACATTTCTTTCTCTCCAAAGTCTATATCACTTATTCCACATACCTTTCTAATTTCTTAGAATTTCCTCACTAATGTGAAATAAGAGTCCTTTAATACAATTCAATGTTATCACAGCTGGTGGCTCTCTGACAGATTAACTAATAATTTGTGCCAGCTCTGTTAAAATGTGTGGGATTATATGTAAACACATTCATGATATTTCTATAGAAACTTGCAGCTGAGAAGGCACTTTCACCTACATTATCCTTTTAGTTCTCAAAATAAATGGTAAAGTAGGCAAGACAAGTATTATTCTCTTCTCACTCACAAAGCTAGAAAGGAGAGAAAGCAAGAGGAAAATTTAGGTGTTCTGAAACAAAATCCAATGTTCTTTTCATTTGACCATGTACTATTTTGTATGTATACTTAAGAGGTAGGCTAAAATTAATCCTCTTGAGATGAACCATGATGATATATTGAGGGTAAAACAAGCACCATGTAAATTCTGAATCAGGGAAGCAGCGTTTGAGGCCCGGTTCTGATTCATACTAACTGAATGTATTTGGGGAAATTAAACTCTTTTGAAGTCTCAGTTCCTGACCTAGAAAATCAGGCTCTCTCAGGTCTTTGCAGGACTAAATTCAATGATTATCAATGGCAATGTGAAATACAGTAGATAAAAATAAAACTTTTTAGCCAGTGGTTTCAATCCCCTTTGATTCTATTATATTCTTCTGTATTCTTTTAATAGAGCACCTAAGAAGAAGCAAAATTACATGGCGCTTCATCTCTTTTTTTCTCTTTTTCCAATATTCAGGTGCAAGTGCTAATAAGTAGAGAAGTCAAAAGTCAGGTGGCGGCAGAAGAAAGTAGTACAGGTAATCACTGCTAGTAATCAGCTTCTGAACAATCAAGTGTAGCCTGGATCTCTCTTGCTTCTCCTGACAGCTGGGGCACAATTCCTTTCCAGATGAGCAGGGTCTTCTGTTCACATGCCCTCTTTTACACACTCTTAAGCTATGAGCTTTCTGGCCTATATGCCATGAGAATAAGAAATTGACCAGATTGCAGTTTCCGAACTGCAATGAAGTTTCCGTTCATTTGGGGTTGCTCCAAATGGTGAGGTTAAAAACCTCAGTTCACCCCAAATTGATCATCTTCACTCCCACTGGAAGAGGCAAGAAGTGGTCTCAGATCTTGTCCCTCCCAGAACTTTGTAATCTACCTTCCTCTCAAAGCTTGAGAAATGACCTCCATACCCCAGAATGGCATACAGCCTGAGAAGTTCTGACTTCTTTCTGTAAAGAGATTACTTAATTTTCACCAGATATATAGGGGCTCCTGCACTGACAGAGGGAAGAGAGAGGACGCTCATGGCCCCCACTTGCCTCTCTGAGGATTCGCGGGGGCAGCAGGGAGGCAGCTGTGGAGCAAAGGCTGACCTTAGACCCTACACAGCTGATGAGCTATAGAAATTGACTGGAGCCCATGATCATTTTCTTAACTCTTTAAAACTTCTTCATGAATTGTAAGCAATACACACAACTGGGAGGGAAATGCCCAGGACCAGAAAGGCCCCACCCTCTCTAATTCCTCCTCTCTCCATCATACATCCCTCCTGCTTCTTCACCACATGCATACAACCTCTTCCTCACCATCTGTTCCAGCCACACAGCATCCCAAGAGATCCAAAACAAACAGGAAAAAAACCCAGATCTGACTGCATCACCTTCCATATAATAAATATAGTAGAATTTATACTTCTTATAGAGTTGAAAGTCCTCACCAGCTGGCCTCAGCCAGACTGTCTGGTCTCAATCCCTGTTCCTCCTGAACCAAATAGTATTCGCTCTGCTTTTTACTGTTCCCAAAATACATGTCCTTTCCCTCCCATGGCTGTGTTGCTGCCCACACTCTTCCCTCTGTTTAGAAGTCTTTCCCCACTTCCATGCCTGGAAAATTCTTATTGCCCTTCACCCTGAAGCTTTTCTTGATCCCCACACCCCCGCCACCAACCTAGGAAGAGGGAGTAGTCTCCGTCTCCTAGGTCTTACGACATATGTGGATTTCTAGTATTATCCAGATGCACATTAGCCATACATCTGTACACAACTCCCCAAGTAAACTTATTATCCATTTTATCGTTTCGTCTCTTTCTTCCACTCTCCAGCCTGCTTCCTATACCTTAATTCTCTGTTCCTAAAGTGGTGTACGTTGGGGGTTTTCAGAAAATATTTGCTGAGTAGATGTGTGTAATTAATTGTAATTAACCTCTAATTAACCTCTCCATGCCCAGCTGTGTCACAACATACAAATTCACTAATTTTTTCAGAATCCATTCATTCATTTGTTCATTCATTCAACAAGTATTTATTGAGTGCTTAAGATGCACCAGGCACTGTATTACAAATTGGAGCTGTAACAGGGAAAGAGTCAAAGTCCCTGCCATCAGGAGCTTACCTTCTAGTGGGGAAGGCAAACAGTATCATCATGTAAGTACTGTGAAGAAAAATAAAGCAGAGAGGCAGCAGAGAATTCAGAGGAGGGGTGGAGGTCATCATTTTAGAAAAGATGATGAAGAAAAGTCTCTCTGAGGAGTTGGCATCTAAGCAGAGACCTCCTTGCATTGAGGAAATTTAGCCAGTTCAAGAAATAAAGTTAAATAGAGCTGGAATAGAGTGTGTGAAGTGGACAGAATGGACAAGAGCCAGATTCTATGAGTCTTACAGAGAAAGACTGGGTTGTAATGAAAAATCACGGAGGTTTGAGCAGGGCAGTACCACGATCTAATTTGTACTTTTGCTCCATTTAAGATAATTTTCTGTACCACAATCAGGATAACATTTTCAAAGTCCAGAAGGGAGACCAGTTAAGTTCATCACGTGTGACAATAGCACATGGTTCTGTGTTTCTGATACCAAAACGATGCCATAGAAGACTGACCACTTTAAACTATTTGCCCTCAACAGTGGTCACTCACCAGGCTTTTCCACTTTACGTGACCATTATGAAAGTTTACATCCATAAAGTGGTAGACAAGATTATGTGCCCATTCATTTATTCAACATTTATTGAGTATCTTCTATGTGCCAAGGACATATCAAACACTGAGGGTAAACAAGCAGTTTTAGGCAGAGTCCCTGTCCTAAAAGAACTCCAAGTTTTCCCATGGGAAATAGATATTTATTGGGAGTGAAAGAATTTTGGCCTTTTAGGAAATTCCCTCAACTAAAGCAGTGTTTCTCAAACTGTGTTTTACATGTGAATCCTCCAGAGAACTTGTTAAAATGCAGATTCTGTTTCAGTGACTCTGGGGTCTGGGCCTGAGGTCCTGCATCTCTACCAAGCCCCCAAGTGATGCCAAGATTGCTAGTCCAAAGATCACACTCTGAGCAGCAAAGCTCTCCCTGTCCCATGGAAATATAATGCAAGCCACAGAAATATTATGCAAAATTTAAAATTTTTCTAGTAGCTACATTTTTTAAATTAAAAAAATTAACTTTAATAATAAATTGTATTTAACCCCAAAGATTCAAAACATTACCATTCCGATATGTAATCAATACAAAAAACGATTAATAGGATATTTTACATTTTTTTGTACTTAGTCATCAGAAGTCTGGTGTGTATTTTACACTTTCAGTACACCTCAATTCGGACTGCTTTCTTCTAACTGCTCAATAGCCTCATGTGACTCGTGACTACTAACTTGAACAATACAGCCCTAGACCCTCTTTCAAGTCTCTAACTGAAACCCTTCACCATACTCAATGATAAAAGTTTACTATACTCCAATGTAATATAGTCAAGGCATTAAGAAAATGAATAAAATAATAGCTCCCCCCAAACAAAACATTCTGTTTCATTGCCTTCTTTCTCATGAAACAATCCAATTTTGAAATATTACAAACTCATATTTCTTTGCAAAGGGCAATCTCACCTTCTTATTTTGTTCCTATCTATCTCTGACTATAAGAAAGTGGGTTTGGATAATAGGTATAAATGAAAAGAAAATCAGGAAATCTATTCCTGATTTTCAGATAACCAAGAGGAAGTGGTGTAATCGAGGCTGAGATAACAATTTTAGACTCTGCATAAATAAGAGCAAATGCATCTGCATCGCCTCATCTGCATCAAACTGTACAGACTTTTCTGGAGATTTTGTTTAATATGCTGAAAATAAAAATAATACATCTGTGCTATAATGATACATAATATATACAGTATCATAATAGAGTATTTGGATTGGGTTTGAGAAATTTACTACACACAGAAATGACAGTCACTTGGGAGAAGCGTGTAATCGCATCAGGAAAATTACAGACAGATGCTGCTGCAGCCCACCCCCCCCCCCACGAACCCATCAGCTGATCTCAGTTAGGGATGCTCACAATTCTGCCTGGGATCTGCTGGCTCACTGGTACCCAAGGGCACTGGCTCCTTTACCCCTGGCCTCCCTATTAGAATTAATTCTGCCCGAGGAAAGCACTATAATTCCCTCAAGCTCCAGAAGGCCCCAGGAGGGCTCTGTCACCTACAGACCACGAGGGTGGGGTTAAATCACTAACAGCTGTTTCTGTGTGTTTCACTACAAAACCAAGGCTCCAACCACCTCCTGCCAGAGCTCCTGGCCTGAGTACTATCGCAGCATAGCTGTGCATCACAGTAACCTCGAGAAACATAAATAACCGAAGTGAGCTGGGAGGAGACCTTTTCAGGCTCCATGAAGACTCATCCAACACAGCTCACCTTGTTACACTAGATTACATTTCACCAGGTTGAGGCATATTATAAGGCAGTGAAAGATAGAGATACAAATCTTGAAGAAAGAGATTAAAGAGCTTTTGGCTTTGCTCAGAAAATGCTGAAATATCCTAGGGAATAATTCTGCTCCCAGATCACATACAATGGGTCTCTCGCTTTGCTCTTACCCACATTATTTGCCTAACCATATCTGAACAAGAAAAGAATCCAAAGTCCCCGAGGGCGCAGGCTCTCAGTTCCAAAGCCAAAGTTTCCTCCATAAGCAAAGTACCCCTGTGTTACCATGGGCTGCTGGGCAATCTTATTGCAGGATATTATTAGGCATCCATGACGAAGGGAAGGGAAATGATAAGAGTGAAGGAGGGGGGAAATGTGATCTTCTGTGCAATGGACATCTTAAAATAGGCAAATAGGATGATTCTCTTTTTCAATTATAAAGTACAAACTGAAAGCCTGCTCTCTTTACCGCAGTACCTTTCAGGAATCTTAGACTGCCCCCAAACCCTTGCTAGTTCCAGCTATTTAAGACACCAAGTGAAACCACCAAGTGAAAACCACACGATGAATAAATTACAGGCCTGAGTCATAAGGACCATTAAGGTAGGAGGAGAAAATTTAAGAGTCTTAAGCCCAAAACATATGTCACCACCTGACACTGGAGCAGAGCAGTTTAAAACTGAAATCGTGCCAGGAAATTTCAATAGCTGTGTTACTTGCTTTGAGATGTGGAAATTTTTACTCTCGCAGTGGTTGGCGTGGTACAGGCTGTTTCAAGAACCTGGGGGTGTTTAAGGAACCAGCGAAAGTCGGCAATAGGAAAGTAACCCTGCTGCTTAGTTACTCCACAAACAGAACCCAGAGCTGTTCCCGGGCACACTTTGGTCGGAATAGAGCTATTATACCTTAAAACTAAGGCTCAGCTGCTGATTTATGGTAAGAGATGAAAGGAGGGAGCGCGAGAAGAAACAAGAGAAAAAGAAAGAAAGAGGATTATTATTGCTGCTGTTCCGATCAAAACAACTACAGTGGTGACCTGCCAGTTCCTCACTTACATAACCTGACAAGGGTATTTCGTATTCCCAGTTGCCTGGCAACCTGGCTTTTATGTTTAAGCCATTTAAATGTATTCACCTTCTGAATTAGGTACATTCACAGATGACTGAGCAATAAGAAAGAGTCCCTGGCAGGCCAAGAGCTCCTAGGATGTGTGGAATCAACAGCGTGGGGTGGAGTGGGTCTGGTCGGTGAGCCTCGCAGAGACTATTAGTGACACATTTAGGCCTGAACATGAGAAATTGAGATCAGCATACAAAATCTTTCGCTGCTTCCAAACCAGGCTGCTATCAGGATCAAAGACTTATTTCTGGCCCATCTTTCTCATGTTTCCTTCTGCCTTCCTGACACCCTCCTGCCAGTTTTTGTGGCATGGGCAGCAGGTGCCTGAGACAACCGCCCATGGACAAATCCCCAAGCACTCGGGCCTTTGAGCTCAGCTGCCCCGGCCCCACCCTGCCCTGTGTGGCCTGAGATGGTGAAGGTGCAGGGCATCCCGGTCCCTCCAGTCAACTCAACCGGAAACAGGGAGGTCTCACCGGACGCCCACATCACAGCAAGTTACCCCACCTGCAGAGAGTTACCAAGTCCTGTCTTTTCTGCCTCCAAAATACCTTTTTGGGTATTTTACAACCTCCCTATCGCTGTTCATACAAAATATTCAGTGCCCCCTCCCCACTGCCCTTAGGATAAAATTAAGACTTCTTAAACAACAAGGATTTACGGTATAGCACAGGGAACAACATTCAATATCTTGTCATAAGTTATAATGGAAAAGGATCAGAAAAAAAGGATATATACATATATGTATCTATATGCATAACCAAATCACTTTGCTGTACACCTGAAACTAACAGAGCATTGTAAATCAACTATACTGCAATAAAAATAAACAAACGAATAAATACATAAACAAACAAACTGCCAAACTAAAAAAAACAAATAAATAAGACTTCTTTTTGGGGCACAAGGCCCTTCATAATGGGCCTTCCCAAGGGAGGGACATTCCCCCCATGCCACACCTGCACTGGCACTCCACAGGTACCCACACAGAGTAGCCTCCTGGTTCAACAGGCTCTGTTCTGCTCCACGACTTTGGCTCTTTCTTCTGATGGAATGCCCTCTCACGCCCTCTCTGCTTGACCGGCTCCACTGAACTTCAAGTTCAGCTCAAGTTTCACTCATTTCAGGGTAACCTCCCTTCTTACCTCCTTCTGAGTTTGAATAAAATACTCCGGAGCCTGTGCTCCTCTGCCATCTGGCTCATATTTCTACCACGACATCAAAGCTTTGAGTACACCCTGCCTTGCACTTCTTGCTTTTCTTCTCTGTCTCGAGCTGGAACACACTTCAAGGCAGGGAGGACATGCAGAATCCTTTACCCCACGAGCCCCTAGCCATGGTGCCTGGAGCCAACAGGCTTTGTAAAACTTTGTAAAAGTATTTGAGACCTGAAAAGAAGGATATATATTGGCTCCAAAATATGAAAAGAAATAATTTATGGAAATAAATGTTTAATTGCCCCCCAAATAGAATATTATGTCAACTTCATTAATGGGTAAATTAAGTATTCATAAAAACTTTTTTATCTTTGAAAGTAATTGGTAGGTAAGATTTCCTCACTTGGCAGGAATTCTTGATTGCTGACAATGATGGCTAAGGAGTAACAGACAACCCGTAGCCAAATAATTGCAAAAACAAACATGAAATTATTTCAAATTCAGTTAAAAAAAAGATAATGTGGGATATGAGGGCATTTTATTATGTTTAATATGATATATGATGATGGGCCTCAAACTCTTTAAGTGCCTCGGCCTAAAAGATCTTAAAATGGCCCTGAGTATGTATATTTCATTCAATTTTGTTTCTCCAGAAACTACGAATCAGCATAGTGACTGGGGTGTGTGTGTATGCGTGCACACGCACGTGCACACACACACACACACACACACATACACATACTTTAAAAAAACATGGATTAGAAGAACAAAGCCTAGTGAGAGGAATATCATCCTGTCTGAAAGTCACATAAGGACTAAAAGCAAGAATTTTTGAAGTTCTACTGGGTATCCTTTGAGACATGCCTTCGAAGCAGAATTACGTGAGGATGTGTAGCCTTAAAAGGACACAGTTTGAAAGGTGAGGCTTATAAAATAGATTTCTAAACCATGCATTTACATGGATGGCCTTGTAAATTAAAAGGAAGTTAATGAAATACTTCTTTTCCTCTTTTGGGGTTTAGAGACAGAAAGAAAGACAGACACTCAAAGAAACAGAGAGAAAGACATAGACAGATGGATAGGAGGGAGGGAGGCGACCATGTGCCCATAGTATAAAGCTTCTATCATGTGAGAATCTTTGGTCATCAGTTATTCCTGAGCAGTGTATAGAGTTAAAGTTCCCCCAGAAAGCCATTTAATATAAGCCAAATGATATCCCACTAGTGCTCTGCTTTCAAACAACCCCTTAGGCCATGCCAAGGAATTGTGTCAGAGGTGGGCCCTACAGATTGCATGTAAATGGATATTTTAAAAATCAAGTCATCATTTAAATTTACTTGGAGAGCTCTCAATTTTGAAGCCCGCTGCTATGAATCTTTTTGAAAACTTAGAATTCCTGCAGTTATTTTTTCTTTTCTTTTTTTTTTTTTTTTTGTGGTACATGGGCCTCTCACTGTTGTGGCCTCTCCCGTTGCGGAGCACAGGCTCTGGACGCACAGGCTCAGCAGCCATGGCTCACGGGCCCAGCCGCTCCGCGGCATGTGGGATCTTCCCGGACCGGGGCACGAACCTGTGTCCCCTGCATCGGCAGGCGGACTCTCAACCACTGCGTCACCAGGGAAGCCCCCTGCAGTTATTTTTTGAAGTGAGACACAGCTACGTGGGTTAAGATTGGACTGCTGCAAAGCACTTGAAGACAGCCCTAAGGCTGTGTGGAACAGGGCGGATAAACCGTGCTCCCCTATGTCCTGAGTCAGCCAGCTCTCTGGCCTCAGAAATGGGTTAGCACACCAGCTCTGCATGCTCTTTGTGGTCAATCATTTAAGTTCTCTGAGGCCTTATTTGCAAAACTGGGGAAAAAAATTATACTGTACAATGGATGTGTTAACTAATCTATTGTGGTTATCATTTTGGAACATGTATCAGATCATAATGTTGCACACCTTAAACCCACACAATGTTCTATGTCAACTATACCTCAATAAAACTGAAAAAAAATAGTACCTATCTCAAAGGATTGTTGTCCAAATTAAATATGATAATGCAAGTAAAGCATTTTTGCAAAGTAAAAGGTACATATTAATTGCTCAATAAATGTAATTAATTAAATTGTATAATTATTAATTAAGGAGGATTATAGTATTATTCAGGCTATAGTAAATCAAATGAATGAATGAAGTATTGGAGTGGCCGCATCTAGTTTGAATGAGAACCATCCAGATTTGACTTTAAAAACTTTTGTCTAAAACACAATATAGAAAGATGGGAATAGAGAAGTGTAACATTGTATTAATTCATTTAATATTATTATATTATATTCTTCACATGCAGGTGGGGTAGTGACCATAATGGTTAAGATGAAGGGCTTTCAGCCAGTCAGATGAACTCGGATCTGAACTAGGGTGATCAACCATAGTGATTTGCCCAGGACTGTTCCAGTTTTAGCACTGGAAGTCCAATGAATCCCTCAGAATCGGGCAAACAAGGACAACTGGTCACCCTAAATTCTAACCCTGCCACTTCACCTCTAACTTGAACTTGTATAAGTTATTTACAGCCAGCCTCAATTTCTTCAGTGGTCAAAAGGGGAGAATAATAATAATCCCACCTCATTATGTTCTTGTGAGAATTAGAGCAGGTGACATAAACAGCTTAGCCTGAGCCAGACCCCTAGTAAGTCCTCGATAAATGACAACTATTGTAAGCCCCTGTGAATTCAGCATTTCTCTCAACACAGCCCAGCTTATGAGAAACCTGGCACTGGGTCACCAGGTTGCATTTCCCTCTGTTCTGGAGAAGGAAAGTGGTCCCTAGGAGACTGCTCCCTGGAGACAGACCCCCAAAAGAACAAGGCAAGAGGAGGAGGCTGATGGGAAAAGGGAGAATTTCCACTGACACAGAAGTATCTTCTGTGGTAATCAGCATTGACGGGAAAAGGAAATAAGGGGAATTTATGTGACAGTTTAATAGGGTTTTGTGAAATATGATATTATTTTAAAGTTTGCCTGAATGAGGCAGACAGCACATTAAGGTGACTCCAGCTCTAAAAATATGACAATGCTGTATTTTAAACTCTGGAATTTTCCCTACTGTGTATTATGTAGAGCATTAAGTATTTATATTATCCATACATATGTACACACTGTGGTGTGAACCCCATTTAAATGAAAAGTCTGTCCGTAGGAAAAGTGAAGCGTGAAGCTTAGGTATATAAAGCCTAGATATTACATGAGAATTTGAAATTCTCCACCACAAATAACCATCTTTTTTTTTTCCCTACCATTATTATTTTTTTCATGGCCTCTTTTCTACCATAGGAAGGAAGAAAGGGGTTTCGAGCGTAAATTCCTCCCCCAGGCAATTACACAAAGCACTCACCTGCCTGGATATCTAAGAAGGATGAGGATGGAGGGCTCAAAGTTGGACCCCGAATCACCAAGTCCTGAAATCTGGAGAGGGTGGGAAAGTAGCTCCTTGGAACTAGCAAGCATGGCAGCCTCTCGCTAGAGGAAATGCAGCGCTAGTACACTGCACGTGGTGATTTAGAGCTGGCTCATCAGTGAGATTAACATGCCAGGAACCAGTTACTCTGAAATGTCACTTGTATAAAATAAGCTTGTAAATTGTAATATAAAATAATGTAATGAGAGAAGCCTTTGGGATCCAATAAGAAATAATGAAAATGAAGACTTGGAAATTCAGGACTTGTCAAAACTGACCACGAGAAATTTTGCTCACATTTTAGTAGTCTGGTACAGTGATTTATACTGAAAATGCTGCTGGAGAGAAAAGGCCAGTCCATCAGGCCGTGAGAACTGTCATATCTTTAAAGCCCAGCTCTGTTTGCTCCAATTCTGTGCTGACCAAGCTGCCTACTAGGGTATCTTTTGGTGTCCTGAGTGGATGATTCACCAGCACTGGGACCCCTTCAGGGCGATGACCTCTTCTGGTGCTTAGAAGTATGCACAAATACATGAGTGTGTATATTTAATTATAAATTAGATAGTGGTTTTTAAAAATCCATTTCTTGGGACTTTGGACCATAAAATCCCATCCAACTAGATGAATGGATAGAGTCGAGTTTCTCAGACTGCAAAGCAAAGGCTAAGGCTGGACCCCTGGTGGGTCTGGCCCCATCAGGCTCAACCAGAAATACCCAGCCAGTATAATTCTTATAACATAATAATTATAATTCTTACTCTAAGAACCAGGCCCACCCTGTCTGGCTTTCCCATACTGAGATGATTACAAGTTACCTGTGGCCTAGTTCTTCTATCATCTATAACCTACTCCTGTCTTTTTGTCACCATCCACAAGATAAGTTCAGAATAGGGCAACTCAAGACTTAATAACTATGAAATGAAAAATTAACTTTACCTGAAGACAGTCTGGTCTTTTACCTTGGCTACATGGAGGTCATCCCTAGGCTCCTGGAATGTACTTCCTGATAAGAGTGTCTTTGTTTGCCCAGGGATTTTGCCTTTTGGACAGTCTAACAATATGATTTATGATGGGGGCTTTGGGCCACATTGAATCACTTCCTACTTTCAGAGGAACTGAGATTACTGGTCAGCCTCATGTACAGTATGTTATCAAACCCCAGTAAAAACTCAGGACACTTAAGTCTTGGGTGAATTTCCCGGGTGGGCAGTCCTTCCTGTGTATTTCATACATCTTGGATGGGGGGAAGGTACTGCTGTCCATGACTCCATGGGGCCAAGACCAGCAGAGTCTCTGCATTTGAACCCATTCTGGACTCTGTCTGATGTGTCTCTTCCTTTAGCTGGTTCCAACTTATATCCTTTCCCTGTAATAAACTATCACAGGAAGTAGCTTTCAGTGAGTTCTTTCAGTCCTCCAGCAAATTATCAAAACTGAAGGTGGTTTTGGAGAAACCCCAAACTTGCAGTTGGTGTCAGAAGTGAGAACAGCTTTGTGGGGACTATTCCTCAAGACTTGGAAGTTGCACTAACTCTGAGTGATGACATTCACCAAGCACTGACCCACTTCTCATCCTGTTTATAACACTCCCTGATTCTGACATCCATTCTCCTTCTCTTTTGCCCCACTGAGTTCCTAGTTCAGCATCTAAGTTTAAAACACATACCATATCCTCAGGTAAAACCATGGCACCTCTCTAGCATAATTCTATTCTCCATCTGCTCACGTAGCCGTTGGTCACCTAGATGAAAACCTGCCCAGATCCAACCTGATGCAGGACCCACCACCTTGTCCCAGGCAGTGTGGCCACCTGATGTAATCAGACTCAGAATGTGACGAGTCCTTCTCTGAACAGAGAAGACTCCACCCTTCTGTTCTCAGCATGCACTTGACCTTACCATTGGCCAGGGCTCAAACTAGCACACTTCCTTGTTGATTATGGTGTTCTTCCCCTTCCCCTTCACTTATAACCCCTATACCTAAGTCTTCTGCCCTTTCCTGTCACACTGTAAGCTATAAAGTAGGGGGTAACACAGAGAATAAGCCAGAATGCTGAGTACACTGTCTTAGGACCAGCTCAGGGCTGCACAAGAGACTGCATCTCTTCACTGAATAGTGACACATATGTTCTCCTTCCTGTGGTCAGCACACACTTACTACTCTCCCTACATCAGGCATCATGCAGGGCTCTAAAGATAGACTAGTGAAAAGGATGACGTGAGCTGGGAATGGTAGAGTTCAGGGAACTCAACATGATTCTATAAATCATCATTACAAGTTCCATACCTTTCAAGGCAAACCCCTGCCCAACTTTGATCTCACCAGGAGTAGGAGAGGTTGCCTCAGATTTGGCCAAAAGACAAGAGCAAGGGTTGAATCCCAAGTGGCTGAGTAGCAGGAGGGTATGGCTGATTCCATGAAGGGAAACCAAGAATAAGTAGCTTTGGAACCAGATAATAATAGTAGATTAAGGAGTATTAAATATTTGTCCATGATTGACTATGCACTTTGCTTATTTTAACACACATTTTCCTCAAAAAGTATCTCAGAATAAAGGTGCTATTGTAATCACCATCCTACAGATCAGGATAATTAAATGACTGGCCAAAGGTCATTCAGAAAGCAAGTAATAGAGGCTGGATTTCAACTCAGGCAGACTGGCTCCTGAGCCCATGTTCTTAATTAAGCTCTGCTACATATTAGGTGCAAGTCCAGTTCCAAAGGAATAGTCTCATGAGAGGTATACCCATGACTGAGGGTACACTGACATAGGAGCAAGGCAGGAATTGAAGAGAGTCAAGGATTCTGAGGGTCTCTTTTTTGACCAGACAGATGCAAGAGGCAACTGATTATGATTGGTGACCCCAGCTTATAGGTTTAAGACTGCCCAGCTCACTCCAGTCCACAGTCAGACTGTTCTCTAACTCCAATCATTATTGTCACTGCCAGAGGGCCTAGGATGGAAAAGTGGATAAATCAGAACAATCCATCACCAGCAGTGCATAAACAAGTCACACTCCTTGAAGAAGGTGCTGCCTGGATCACACTGTCTCCTTTATATGTTCTTACTATTACTTTTATGATATTTAGATAAATGCAAGCATTAAAGTCAAATATGCAGACCCCTAGGGCATTCATAAAAATGGATCCGTGACGCATAAAATTACACTTATCTTCATAGGCTTTGTAATATATCAACAAAAGTTTGCTCGCTAAGATGCAAATCTTACTTCACCCCAAATTTCTGTTGATATCAGTAAGTGTTCACATGCTTAATTGGAGATGCCTGTGGGTTACAATTTAGAAATGCTGAGTTATATTTCTGGCTTTGCTTCTAAGAACTGTTGGGACCTTCACCAAGTCAAGTAACCACCGTGGACTATAGTCTCTGTCCTAATCTGAAATCAAGTCAAGCTTGAGTAGGAGACCCTACTCCTATTCCCGCGCAAACCTTTGATGGGGAGTCAAATTCCATTCTAACAGCTCATGCCAGAGGGCCTTGCCTAGGTCAGGAGGGAGGTAACGTTCATTTATTCAGAGCTTCTCTGCAGCAAGCCCTGTACTAAGCACTTTGCACACATAATTTCACTTAATTCTCACCACAACAAAGCAAAAGAGTTTTACTGGCGCCACTTTAAGTAAAATAAATGGTTGACCGATGTTAATTATGCTCCTGGACAGACTTCTCATAAATAGCACAACAAGAATTTAAACCCAGACCTGATTGTGAGACCTAGCAGCCTCTGGTCTTTCCATGCCATGCTGTGTCTCATCTAGGGATTTTCCTGTTACCGACATTTTTGACTGAAGGCTCCTGACTTTGTAATGCCCAGAATCCCCACGTGTGTCTTGACTTTTTGTGCCTGGTCTTCTGGCCTAAAATCCTGTTCTGCTTACAGCAATCCTTGGGTCACTGTCCACCTGTCTGCCTGAAGCCCCTTCTCAGCACTGTGAAGTGTCTTATATTTCATCTCTGACACACAGGACTTCCTGACACCCCAATCCATACAGCCAAACCACTGGCCCTGGCCTTTGGGGGCAAGCCTATTACCATCCCCACCTCCATCCCCCCTCTGGGCCATTTCTGTTCTGTCACTCTTCATGCCCCAGCATGTCAAGGTTATTTTCTCTGTCCGCAGGAGCAGGGCTTCCAAATGTTGGAAGGGTGCCAAGGCCTCCCTGGAGGAAGTAAGTAATCACCTTATAAGGAACACACACTCTCAAAGCAAACTGCACATGGAAATTCAGCCCAGAGAATCTTAAGCAGAATATCACCAAACTTTTCCTCGGGATGTATGGACTAAACCACATTGAGTTAATTAGATGAGGGTTGATGGGGTATATTTATAAAGGTAATGATCCTTTAGGCTGCATGCTATTTGAAATGGATGTGGGACCTGTTTCAAAACTTGGACTATTAAATGACATGCCAGAGACTTTTAACCAGAATAAATAAATAATAAGAAGAAAAGACATGACAAGAAAAGGAAAGAAAAGAAGAAAAGAAAGAAGAGTAAGAAGAGAAGGAGGGGTTAGAAGGTTTAGGTCAGTCATGCCAGTACTTTGACCAAAATCTGCTCTTCTGGGCTCTCAGCCTCACTCTCACCACCCAATGGCAACCGGATTCCTGGGTCTGCGGGGGCACTAGGGACAGGAGGGCCCTCTCCCACCATTACTACCTTGCTACCCTCTGCTCAGAACCCTGTGGGCCCTAGTCCTCGGCTTTTTAATTTCTCCAAAGAAGCCTCTGCAGCATCTAGAATCCAGCCTGCCAGTCTGAGAGTGGTGAGCAGAGAGCAGCCTCCCCTGTGGAGACAGGTTCTCAGATCTGGTCCCAGCTGACAGTGCAGGGGTAGCCAGGAAAATTACCATCATCAGAGAAAGAGCCAAAGGTCTATACTTTCAAAGCTAAGTGAACTCCTTATGCATATAGCTGCATTTATAAAGCGTGTGCGTACATGTAAATGGGGAGAAATGGATAGAAGATGAATGAGAGAGAGAAAGAGATATAGAAACAAGATAGACACTCAAAGAAAGAGAAGATACAGAGGGAGAAATGGAAGGAGAGAATGAAGGAGGGCGGGAGGGAAGGAGGGAAAAAAGAACAAAGAAAATTTACATTTGTCCTTGGCTTTGCCTCACTTGAGGCCAAGAAGCAGGCAAATCGAGTGGGCGCCACTCTTAACTGAACGGATTGAGACCTTGTCATTCAAACCCTGAAAAAGCACAACATGGAGTGTGCATAGAACCCACGTTCACATAGTGCCCAGGCAGGGGCTAAAGATAAGGATCTGTCCTGCAGCCAGCCCTGCCCCTGACCCCAGGCCATAGTAGATCAGAATGGAGAGCCCTGCTCAGCTCTGAATCCCAGCAGCTGTGGAGCCACAATGTACCCTTCCGAGAAGTGTTGTGAGGAGGGGGGCTGAACAGCATAAGTACTGTCTGAAGGATGCCTGGGACTCTTTTCCTTTAGTGGAAGGGGTCACTGCCAGGCGTGTAGGTAGGCGGTACTCCGACAAAGAGGCTCTGCACCCCTATCCTCTTACCACTCTGCATACACTCAGACCCTGTCTGCTTCTCCCACACACCCAACCAAGGTCACGCTATATCAGATTTATAGGCTGAAACCGGGGAAGGGTGGAAAGAGGCAGCATCCACTGCCTTAACCTCTCCTCCCTTCCACACCACCTCCCTTCTGCATCCCCTGCCTGGAATGGCATCACCTGCACAAAAAGCTTTTCTATTACTGGGTGAAAGATTACACACTGCAGAGCCAGATGACTCCACGCGGTGTTGGAACCTGGGACACAAAGGAAAAAAAAAGTAGTCCTTGACCCAAATTCTCAGATTCCTGGCAAGGATGATGTGTGGGAGTTTAATATATAAATAATTATGATGCAATGTGATAAGTGTTGGAGTATATATATAGATAGATATACACACACATATATATGTATTCAACACATATATGCACACACATATGTGTGTATATCTTATGCATATCAGATGTGCAATGAAGATTATATACACATACATATGTTACATATATATGAAATATATGCAAATATTTAACATATGAAGTACATACAGAGGATGGGCTACTGTGAGCCAGTCTAGAGAGTGGAGGAAAAGGCACTCCAGGTCGAGCGACTCCAGGGGGAAGTCATGCAGACAGTTCACTCCAATCTAGCATCCTGCTACACCACTTCCTAAAAACTGACCTTTCTTAAGGTCCCCAATGACACCCACTGCTTTTACTCCAGTGGAATCTTTTCAGGCCTCATTGCTCTTTACCTGCCAGCATCATCTGGCACAATTCACCTCTCCTTAAGGCACGATCTTTTCCAGTTTGCAGACACCACGCTCATTTTCCTCCTGCCTCTCTGGCTGCTCCACTTCAGCCCTCCTAATCCCCCGCACCATATGTCATTTCTCAGGCTTTCTCCTCTGCCCACACTAGTCACTGCCAAAATGATCTTATACCATCCCCATGTTTTCAATACCATTTAAACGCTAATGATGCTCAAGATCATGTCTCCAGCCTTGACCTCTGCTCTGAATTCCAGACCAACAGACCCAAAATTCTTTACAAGAGGGATAATGTGTACATGCCTTCACGATCAACTTGGTACACAGCCTGTACCCTACTATATGTACACCACCATGTGCAAGTCCCCAATGTGGGCATGGTGGGGGGGTATAAACGTCTCTTCCCCCAAAGACCTTCCAGCTAGTGGAGAGAGGAGAGTTAGGTTAAGAAAGTCAATGATTACTCAACACTAAGGCTTACTGAGATGTGCCGTGAGAGCAGAGAGATAGAGACAGAGGAGTACAAATCAGCTCGGGTTGGGAACCAGAGGGTGTATTCTGGGCAGCTGTCACTTATCTTGGCCTTAAAAAATGAAAATGGTAGAAAGATGAAGAGCACTCTGAAAAATGGAATGTACAAGATTCATGAGACCTACTGGGTAGCTGCAAAGTGAATCTCCACCCCCAGGCCGCAGGGGAATGTCACCCACGGTGTTCAATACCAGCTTAATGGTCAGAAAAATTTTTCTAATTAACACATTAGCTACACCCCATAGGCTTTGATATGTCATATTTTCATTATTTTTCCTTTCAAGATATTTTGAAATTCCAGGGAGATTTTCTTAATGAAGAATTAAGTTTCTAAATATTTTTATGACTGATATGGAATTAAATTGCCCTCCAGTCATAAAACCTGGTATGTTTGTACTTGATTCTTTGAAATTGCCTGAGAATTCTCCTTTTGTGACCTAGAGTATGGTTAGATTTTGTAAACCTATCTGCTGGGGGTAGAATTCTATATATACCAATGAAACATGTGTGTTGAAATCACCCACAAAACAGATTGGCACATGTCTCCTTGTAATTCTGTCTAGTTTTGCTATGTTGGTAGACAGAGCAGTAAATAATGGTTATATCTATGTACTGAATATAAAGAGGTAGCCCTCTTTATCCCAATTAATAAGGTTTCCCTAAATTCTTTCTCATCTGATATTGATATTACAATTCAAGCTTGCTATTGGTTTATAATTTCAGACTTTCTCAGAGGGTCCTCTTAAGTATGTGTCTTGTTAGCACGATGGAAATCAATTTCCCTTTTATCAATCTGATAATTACAGTCAAAAATACCTAACCTTCATCCAGTTATGTTTATTGGCATTATTGATATGGATAGACAGACACTCATTTCAACCAGCTTATTTTGTCTTCACATCTTTTTTTTTTCTTCACTGCTTTTTTTCATCTACTTTCTGGACTCTGCTTAGATTGATGAGGTTTAATATATTCTGCTCTCTTTTCTTTCTCTATTACTTTCAGGATTATAGATTTTTATGCATGTGTTTTAGTTATCTGTATACTATAAATCTTCCGAACAGAATTTAATTATCCACAATGTATTCCCTCCCCTCAAACATGACAGGAACTTTAGCATATTTTAAGTACCCATTAAATACTGTCTCCCTTCTTGCTATTGCTATCTAAACTTTATTTTATCATATTAAACAATGAACATTTTTGGTGGCCAATCCTTGTCGTAGTTTTCTTGTCAAATGTATCAATTTCTATGATCACCATCATTTCTCATAGTCCATGCCTCCAATCTCTTCTTTCCCATTCTTACTGAAGTAGATTTAATTGTCCTCTTATTGAAGGTCTGTTGGCACATTCTTTTCATCTTTTATCATTTAAAATATTTGCATTTACTTCATTCTCTTTTAAAACATTGTATCTTGCTGCTGATCAGTTTCTTTCAGTCTAATCTTAGTCTTGTTGGAAAGACATCTGCATTTTTCTTTGGATACTTTTTTAAATTTCCCTTTTTCCTGTTGTTCTGCTGTTTAAATATGGCGTTTCTAGGTGTGGGTTTATCTTTGTTTTGTTTCTTAGTATTCAGAAGGCATATTTGAAGGATTCAAGTCTTCTGTTCTGCACAATTCTAAGCTATTACTTCTTCAAATATTATTTCGCCACCATTCCTCCCATTCTTTCCTTGAAGTTCTTTAGATGTATGTTGGGGCCACTCAATATGTCTTCTGTGACTTTACCTATACTTTTTTTTTTTAACATCTTTATTGGAGTATAATTGCTTTACAATGGTATGTTAGTTTCTGCTATATAACAAAGTGAATCACCTATACATATACATATATCCCCATATCTCCTCCCTCTTGCGTCTCCCTCGCACACTCCCTATCCCACCCCTCTGGGTGGACACAAAACACGGACCTGATCTACCTGTGCTATGCAGCTGCTTCCCACTAGCAATCTATTTTACATTTGGTAGTGTATATATGTCCATGCTACTATCTCACTTCATCCCAGCTTACCCTTCCCCCTCCCCGTGTCCTCAAGTCCATTCTCTACATCTGCGTCTTTATTCCTGTCCTGCCCCTAAGTTCTTCAGAACGATTTGTTCTTATTTTTTTAGCTTCCATATATATGTGTTAGCATACGGAGTGCTAACTGTTGTTAGTGCTGCTATTAGCAGCACTCTGTATGACACTCTCTAGATCCATCCACCTCCCTATAAATAACTCAATTTCATTTCTTTTTATGGCTGAGTAATATTCCATTGTATATATGTGCCACATCTTATTTATCCATTCATCTGTCGATGGACACTTAGGTTGATTCCATGTTCTGGCTATTGTAAATAGAGCTGCAATAAACACTGTGGTACATGACACTTTTTGAATTATGGTTTTCTCAGGGTATATGTCCAGTAGCTGGATTTCTGGGTCATATAGTAGTTCTATTTTTAGTTTTTTGAGGAACCTCCATACTGTTCTTCACAGTGGCTGTATCAATTTATATTCCTACCAACAGTGCAAGAGGGTTCCCTTTTCTCCACACCCTCTCCAGCATTTATTGTTTGTAGATTTTTTGATGATGGCCATTCTGACCAGTGTGAGGTGATACTTCATTGTAGTTTTGATTTGCATTTCTCTAATGACTAGTGATGTTGAGCATCCTTTCATGTGTTTGTTGGCAATATATCTTCTTAGGAGAAATGTCTATTTAGGTCTTCTGCCCAATTTTGGATTGATTTGTTTTTTTTTATATTGAGCTGCATGAGCTGATGGTGTATTTTGGAGATTAAGCCTTTGTCAGTTTCTTCGTTTGCAAATATTTTCTCCCATTCTGGGGGTTATCTTTTCATCTTCTTTATGGGTTCCTTTGCTGTGCAAAAGCTATTAAGTTTCATTAGGTCTCATTTGTTTATTTTTGTTTTTATTTCCATTTCTCTAGGAGGTGGGTCAAAAAGGATCTTGCTGTTATTTATGTCATAGAGTGTTCTGCCAATGTTTTGCTCTAAGAGTTGTCTGGCCTTACATTTAGGTCTTTAATACATTTTGAGCTTATTTTTGTATATGGTGTTAGGGAGTGTTCTAATTTCACTCTTTACATGTAGCTGTCCAGTTTTCCCAGCACCACTTATCGAAGACGCTGTCTTTTCTCCACTGTATATTCTTGCCTCCTTTACCAAAGATAAGGTGACCATATGTGCATGGGTTTATCTCTAGGGTTTCTATCCTGTCCGTTGATCTATATTTCTGTTTTTGTGCCAGAAACATACTGTCTTAAGTACTGTAGCTTTGTAGTATAGTCTGAAGTCAGTGATGCTGATTCCTCCAGCTCCATTGTTCTTTCTCAAGATTGCTTTGGCTATTCGGGGGTTTTTGTGTTTCCTTACAAACTGTGAAATTTTTTGTTCTATTTCTATGAAAAATGCCAGTGGTAGTTTAATATGGATTGCATTGAATCTATAGATTGCTTTGGGTAGTACAGTCATTTTCACAATGTTGATTCTTCCAATCCAAGAACATGGTATATCTCTCCATCTGTTGGTATCATCTTTAATTTCTTTCATCAGTGTCTTATAGTTTTCTGGATATGGGTCTTTTGTCTCCTTAGGTAGGTTTATTCCTAGGTATTTTATTCTTTTTGTTGCAATGGTAAATGGGAGTGTTTCCTTAATTTCTCTTTCATATTTTCCATCATTAGTGTATAGGAATGCAAGAGATTTCTGTGCATTAACTTTGTATCCTGCTATTCAACCAAATTCATTGATTAGCTCTAATAGTTTTCTGGTAGCATCTTTAGGATTCTCTATGTAGAGTATCATGTCATCTGCAAACAGGGACGGTTTTACTTCTGCTTTTCCAATTTGTATTCCTTTAATTTCTTTTTCTTCTTGGACTGCCATGGCTAAAACTTCCAAAACTATGTTGAATAATAGTGGTGAGAGTGGGCAACCTTGTCTTGTTCCTGATCTTAGTGGAAATGGTTTCAGGTTTCACCCTTGAGAACGGTGTTGCCTGTGGGTTTATTATGTCATATATGGCCTTTATTATGTTGAAGTAAGTTTCCTCTATGCCTACTTTCTGGAGGGTTTTTATCATAAATGGGTGTTGGATTTTGTTGAAAGCTTTCTCTGCATCTATTGAGATGATCTATGGTTTTTTGCCTTCAATTTGTTAATATGGTTTATCATATTGATTGATTTGTATACAATGAAGAATCCTTGCATTCCTGGGATAAATCTCCCTTGATCATGGTGTATGATCCTTTTAATGTGCTGTTGGGTTCTCTTGCTAGTATTTGGTGAGGATTTTTGCATCTATGTTTATCAGTGATAATGGCCTGCAGTTTTCTTTTTTTGTGACATCATTGTCTGGTGTTGGTATCAGGGTGATGGTGGCCTCGTAGAATGAGTCTGGGAGTGTTCCTCCCTCTGTTATATTTTGGAAGAGTTTGAGAAGGATAGCTGTTGTCCCTTCTCTAAATGTTTGATAGAATTTGCCTGTGAAGCCATCTGGTCCTGGGCTTTTAGTTGTTGGAAGATATTTAATCACTGTCTCAATTTCAGTGCTTGTGATTGGTCTGTTTATTTTTTTTTCTTTCTTCAGGCTCAGAAGGCTGTACTTTTCCAAGAATTTGACCATTTCTGCCAGGCTCTGCATTTCATTGGCTTATAGGGATGTGGGATCCTCCCGGACTGGGGCACGAACCCATGTCCCCTGCACTGGCAGGCAGACTCTCAACCACTGTGCCACCAGGGAAGCCCTGTTTTTTGTGTTTTGCTTTTTTTTAATCAATCAATATCACATATTTGGAGCATGAGGAAAGTATCCTAAAATTCGTTTTCTTAGATAATGCTTGTAAATATGGGAGGAAGGGGCTTGACTTCACACCCTATGGATGACATATCTTGGCTTTTCTCTTTCCTCTAACAGAAACTTGATTTTCTTTGGGAACCACTGCTTCCCCACTTTCTATCCACGTGGTTCAGGTGAGTATGACTTCACCCCTGGGTTGCAGGCATTGGAAACTTGCATATTCTTTCATCACCCCTCCTCTCCAGAGAAACTGGATAAAAAATGGCACCTAAATCAGTTCACCAAGAAGTAGCTCTAGGAGTTGTACTCAACCTACCATGAAAGATGCTCTCTCTTGGCACTGGAATTGCTAATTATTGGAATGTAAACTAGGAGCTCTACGAGTGAAGGAAGATCACCAAGTAGAAATAGACTACCTAAAATGAATCCCACTCAGAGAGGACCACAACTGGGAGAATAAAGCAAAAGACCAAATCCTGATGACATTTTTCAGTCCTTAGATAAAACCATGCTTGAAGAAAATAAGCCTATACATTTTCTACTTTGCTAAAGCCAGTTTGTGTTGAGTTTTGTCACTCAGTTCCAAAAGAGTTCTTAACTAATGCTCAGATTTTCATAGAATGAAATGATATTTAAAAAGCACATAGTCACACATATATACACTTTATATATATATATATATATATATATATATAATTTCCAGGCACTCACAGATGAATGAAGCCCAACCATGGTCCCCATTGATCTAAAATCTCTAGCATAAGGACCCTTAGATCTGTGAGAATGTGGCATGGGAATCAGAAATGAGGAGTTATGAGTCTTAAGAACATATTTTCTCTTCATAAGTCCTACTCCAGATTATAAAGCCTATAAATACGAAGTTATGTGGGTGGGGATTCCTCAGAAAATGCCACCAGGGGGCAAAGCGTAAGCTGTATGCTATGAACCTCAGACCTACATAGTTCTCACACAAAAAGCACTTAAAGTATCCATTAAAGGTGCTTATGTCTGGGGACTTCCCTAGTGGCACCGTGGTAAAGAATCCGCCTGCCAATGCAGGGGATACGGGTTCGAGCCCTGGTCCAGGAAGATCCCATATGCCGCGGAGCAACTAAGCCCATATGCCACAGCTACTGAGCCTGTGCTGTAGAGCCCATGAGCCACAACTACTGAAGCCTGCTCGCCAGAGCCCATGCTCCACAGCAAGAGAAGCCACCGCAATGGGAAGCCCATGCACCACTATGAAGAGTAGCCGCCGCTCGCCACAACTAGAGAAAGCCCATGCACAGCAATGAAGACCCAACGCGGCCAAAAATAAAAATTAATTAATTAATTTTTTTGAAAGGTGCTTATGTTTTAAGACCATCCTGCATACCATGTATTTTGTCCAAATTAGAGAATAAAAAAAAACTTATTAGTAGCTTCCTCCAAAAGACTTCCATGTCTCATGCTAATTTAGTCTCTGTTGACTGCATGAAGCATTTATCTCTTTGTCCTCATGGAATATGTTATCATTTGTACCTATACATCATAACAGAGGCTGTCAAAAGGACATAAGGAATAGCCTAAAACGCTGCAAAACCAGGGCAGTGTACTAATACTAACAAGTTCTACAGAGCAGCCTTGGGGCAAAGTTTTTAATCTGACTCCAGCCCCTTAGAAGATAAGATTTCAAATCTGAGATCAATTTCTAAGCATAGTCCACACAGCCTGGGTGCCCCCAAAGAATATGCAGCAAGTTTAGGATCCTAACACTTTACTGTTAGAACAGAAGCAATTGCGTAGCCCAGCCTCACCTTATTTTACAGATGGGTAAGCGAGTAGCTGTTTTCCCCAGTACCATATAGTTAGTTTCTGACAGAACTGAGACTGCATCTCTCAGGAAGAAGGTATTCTAAGATTTGGGAATCTGGACATTTCCTGAATGCTTCTGGCATAGTTTGGAAAATGTGAAGGAATGTAGTGTGCAACATTTTTTAGAGGAGTAATCCAGGAACTTACCAAAGAAGAACTGGAAAAGTGTCTGTGAGAGAAGGATGATGCTAGGGAAGACACAAAGCAAACTGAACAATTTAATGTGGTGGCAGCACAGTAAAATGATTAAGGGCATGGATCCTGGTAGCCAGCCACATCTGAGTCCTGGCTCCACTACATGCTAGTAACTGTGGTCCTGTTAACTCACTTGTCTGTGCCTCAGTTTATCCATCTGTAAAATGTGTAAAAAACTGGATCGACATCATAGGGTTGTTATGACCATTAAATGAATTAATATTTAAAGAGCCCTTGGAATGCTGTCTGATCCAGACATATGAGTGTTTGTTAAATAAGTACTTCTCTGTCCCACTCTAGCCTTAAGCATCTTCTAATGAGTTAAGTGGAAAGGACAGTTCTCAGACATAATCTCAGAGTTCTTAAATCCTCCTGAATTTATGAAGTGGGGCTAGATAAAGAAAGTGGGGGAGGCTTCTGTCTCTGCCATGGCTAAATAAATTTCTTGAGAAGAACCAGAGAGAAAACCTGAAAGCCACATTACATCAAGAACTTGAGCAACTTTATGGAAATACTTGCTGCCAGGCTGGGGGACACAAAGGGCAGGCATATAAGGTGACTTTCTTCACAATGTACATGGAATCTGCTCTGCTTTGATTCAAGCTTCTCTGGGGGAAGAAAAAGGTTTTTCCTTTTTAAATTATGAAAAGGGATTGCAATCAGAGTCTTCCATTATCACAGGGATAAAATATCAATTTTTGTCAGGATAAAATGAAGCACAGATTGGCCCTGATAGGGAAAATTAAATTTCTGGCCTCCACTTGATTTGATATTTATCACTCCTTTACCCCAGAAATGTTCTGTCACAAAACATTAAAAAAAAATTATTCATCACACACCAAACAAACTTAAAGGCTCTTCGAAAGCAGAACTGACAAATAACAGGTGTGACTGAGAGAAAATCAAAGGATTGAATGAGAAAAGGGGATAAAGAAAAAAATCAGAAATATGAATAATCTCAGGCAGTGCTGCAAAGAGAAAAATGGGTATAGAGAGACTGTAAGGATGAGTTTCACATATGCGAGGCAAAAATTCCATCACCCACTCTCTGAAACAGGGCTACCCAAATGGTCAATTTCAATTCACTCATGCAGACGGTTGCTGAGACAACCACATCCCTCCATCCTGGGTAACAGAGACACAGATCTTTCACAAGTACTAAGTGCTCATCACATCCTCTTTCCCAGCTTTTCCCACTCAAGGGGATCAGAAGGATTCAGAGAACTCAGTTAGTTCCTCAAAATGAACTCCTCTGTCAAAAAGTTCAGACCATTATATGTCAACTAGAATAGCTTAGATGAATCTTTTGTCTGTTGTAAGAGGTCAAAATTAGGCTATTAATTCTAATTAATGAATTTTTTTCCATCCATTTGGACATTGATGTGGCCCTTGTTTCAGATATTATCACTTGTCTCTTGTAGAAATGAGACTTTTCTTTCCTTCACTTAGAAGGGCAATTCTTGAAGTGTAAATAAATCAGTGCTATGTATATCAGTGACATATAAATCAATGATGCTACTTCCAGTTGTCTAAATACTAAAGCTAGGAGTAATAATCATAAAAGCATGAAAGGGGTCACTGTACTGAATTAAGACAAGCTCTTATACATAGTTAATGTGCTGTGAGTTAATTCAATTTAGACAAAGATCCTACTATGTTGTAGGGAAGGTGTGCTCTGCTAAGTAACAATAAAAAACGTGACTGACAAATGGTCCCTGCCTTTAAGGAGATGATAAATATCAGAGCTAAGAAGCTATGGATATACACTACTATAAAAATTTTTTAAAGAAGTTGTACATTAAAGTACAAAATAAATAATGTGGGATTTCAAGTAGGGGGCAGGAATCAGTAAAGAGTCCTTAGGAGAAAGGATAGTTTCTAAAACAAAATATGTAGAAAAACATTCCAATGAGAGGGAGGTAGGGCAGATGCATTCAAATTTCAGATGAAAGCTACAAAAGAGACATATAAAGAGAGGATAAGCCAACAGGACACCAGAATGGTTAAAGGTTCTAGAATCACCCCTCCCAGGCGCAAACGCTTACTAACTGTGACCACTGGCAAAGTAATTAAATTACAATATGAGTACCTACTTCATAGGGTTATTAAAATCACTTAACACAATGCCTAGCCCAGAGTAAACACTCATACGTTAACTATTTTTTTTAATTTTAATTAATTTTTTTATACAACAGGTTCTTATTAGTTTCCTATTTTATACATATTAGTGTATATATGTCAACCCCAATCCCCCAATTCATCCCACCACCACCACTCTCCCCCCCGCCCCCCACCACTTTCCCCCCTTGGTGTCCATATATTTGTTCTCTACATCTGTCTCTATTTCTGCCATTCTGCCTTTTAAAAAAGAATATTGGAACAAACACCTCCATACCCACTACTAAGTAGAATGATGAGACAGGAGTCATCAAGAGTTTATGGAGTGAGCATGAATTGGTAAGTGAATTGGCACCACGTATAAACAAAATATTATTTCACGAAAAGGTTCAGAATGGAAATATGAGGGGTAGTACAGGTAAGGGAATATCGTTTTAGGGTAAAGGAGAGTGTGGTATGTTAAGGAAAGAAAGTGCCACTGGCAAAGAAGGTAGACAACTAAAGCAGAGAAAGGGATAAATTGATGAGTACACTGAGAAGGAAATGGGAGAAAAGAGGAGTGAGTCCAGAAAGATGAGGTGGTCTCTGCTAAACCTACGTGGGGACAAAAGTTTAGATGAAGAGTGGAAATCAAGAGTAAATTTAAATATAATTTAAATATATTTGAATTATATTTAAAATTTAAATATATTTAAAATTTAATTTAAAATAAATTAACTTTATTAAATTAAAATATATAAATTTAAATATAATCTTTAAAATGTGTGAATCACTAATGGTGTACACCTGAAATGTATATAATATTGTACATCAATTGTACCTCAATGAAAATAAAAAATAATAACCTTTTTTAAAAATAAAAAACTAAATTTGAAAAATAGGGAAAGGAAGGTAAAGAAGTTCAGGTAGAGTAATTTTAATTTTGATGGAAACTTTGAATTTCAAGATTTGAGCTATCAAGCACAAGCCCACTCCACTCTCATGCCAGTTCTGTAATTTCCCTACAGCATCCTTGACAAACATTCAGCCTTTATTTAATTACCTCAGGAGGCAGAGAACTCATTATCGCATAAATTAGTTAATTCCATTTTTGAACAGTTCAGATTGGAAGGAAGTTCTTCATTATCCCAGATTGAAATCTGCTTTCTTGGAACTACTACACCTCACTCTTGCATCTGCCCTCTGGGACCGCAGGGGTTTAGGTAAATCCCGCTTTTACGTGACTCCCTGACAAATATCCGAACATAACAATCATGCCCCAACTGAGTTACTTGGTTCTAGCTAAAATATTTCCTGAGTTCTCAAAGGTTCTCTCAGCCATGAATAAGCTCTACACTGATAGTCTCAGTGTCTGTTTGCAGAGAAACAGGAAACAAGATTATCCTCAGGGAATACCAGAGTAGAAATAGGGTTTTAGGAATCAAGAAAAAAATAAGAGTATTTGGATGAGTTGGTGTGGATGCTGCTGTGTGATGCTGGGCAACTGTGGTACCCATCTGGGACTCAGCTGCCTCAAATGTAAAGTGAGACTCTATTTCACCTTACTTCTCCATCATGCTCCACAAGAGAGGATGCAAAACAAAATGCCAGAGAAAGCGACAAAAGGAACACCTCCTCATGTGACCTGGGGTAAAGTCAGCCCTAACTCTTGCTCAGACTGAAAGTCTTGCTCATGAGAACTGTAGCCCTGCTTTTCACATCCTTCTAGTGAAACTCCCAGGGTAAAAAGTCTCTGCAGATCATCAAAATCATGGGACACAGTATAGCATCGGTGCTGAGTCCATCTGATTCACCCTACAAGATAACTTGGGTTCAGCTTTTTAGTTCCACCTAGATTCTAGCTTACAGACAGCAAGCTGGCCTCTTGTTACCACTCACCTTCAGAAAAACAAAGGCGAGAAGACATAAACCCAAGGTTGGGCATTAATTGATCTTCCAGGAAGGCGTGTGACTCCCTGAACTAATATATTTTTTTCCTTATCACTATTATCTAAGAAAAATATGCTTAGTCTATTTTCCTAGACATAAATTGACATGGTCTTTTTTTCCAAGTTATTCTATTGCAGTCCCTCTCTGGGTTAACGCCAAAAAAATTCTGTTTTAACCTCTTTGGTTTTATTCCCAATCAGTCTCTGTATTTTTTCACTCCCTTCCCTTTCCCCCTTCCCAGTCTCACCAAACAGCCTCTCCCTCTGCTATTGTGCTTCCTGTCAACCCAGCTCTTGCTTATCATAAACTAGCATTTTTCAGTATCCATACTTAGATTTAAAACACAGAGGATAGCTCTGTTGACTGTATAAGAAATGCACACAAACCACCTAGCCTCCTAGGGAAGCTGTCCATCCCAGGCTGGTGCTGAAGAGGAGACAGGCAAGCAGAGCGGTGGCTCCAGTGAGAGTTCCATTAAATTCTTATTTATTTATTTTATTTTTTTTTTTTGCGGTACGCAGGCCTCTTACTGTTGTGGCCTCTCCCGTTGCCGAGCACAGGCTCCGGACGCGCAGGCTCAGCGGCCATGGCTCACGGGCCCAGCCGCTCCGCGGCATGTGGGATCTTCCCGGACCGGGGCACGAACCCACGTCCCCTGCATCGGCAGGTGGACTCTCAACTATTGCGCCACCAGGAAAGCCCCCATTAAATTCTTATGATCAGGGTGTTTGAGAAGAAAGAAACAGAAGATGTTTGTTTCTACATAAACTTATGGGTGAGTTTTCAAAACGCAGGGAATCACAAATAAGGGAATCCTGCGAGAGATGTCACTGCGAGAAAAAGACAGATGCAGTGTTGACAAAAAGCAAATCTCCCCATCCTCCTTCACCAGCTACATGTTTCAGCAAGGCTGGTTTCCAGTTCTATTCTTAACACATTAGAAAATTGCTTTGGAAATGAGAGTTATACATCTGCCTATATGTAGCAGACACATACCCTAGACACACACGCATACACACATACACGTATATTGGCTGGAAAAATTATCAAATTTGACAAAGGTGTGGGGGAAGGCTGGAGCTGAGTTTGAATTTCTGATAATCTTTGCGAAGCAGCAGCTCTCAAAAGCAGAGGTTACAATAATTTCCCACATGGAGTCTCTCTCTTTAATAAATCATGGAAGAAGTTAAAAATAGTTGTAGGCCACATGCTCCCAGACCAGCTCTCAGTGGTGAGTGCCAGAAGCATCGACCATAACGCTGCATATTCCCATGAACTTTATTTATTCCAGTATGCTATATAGTGTATGGTACTTTTGCTCAGATATGTGTGTGTACACACATTAAAATAATGATAAAGGACTTCCCTGGTGGCGCAGTGGTTAAGAATCTGCCTGCCAATGCAGGGGACACCGATTCAATCCCTGGTCCTGGAAGATCCCACATGCCGTGGAGCAACTAAGCCCGTGCACCACAACTACTGAGCCTACGCTCTAGAGCCCACACTCTAGAGCCCATGAGCCACAACTACTGAAGCCCGCACGCCTAGAGCCCGTGCTCCGTAATAAGAGAAGCCCCCTCAATGAGAAGTCTGTGTACCGTAATGAAGAGTAGCCCCTGCTCTCTGCAACTAGAGAAAGTCCACGTGCAGCAACGAAGACCCAACACAGCCAAAAATAAAAAAAAAAATTTAAATAATGATACATATATCTATGGAAACACAGATATGAGAATGTATTATTTTTCCTTTGCTACCATAGCAAATTGCCACAAACTTAGAGACTTAAAGCAAAAACAATTTATCTCACAGTTCCATAGGTTAGAAACTCAACACATGTTTCACCAGGCAAATATCAAGGTGTCACCTGTCCAGGGCTCTTGTCTGGAGGCTCGGGGAAAGAATCCACTTCCAAGTTTACTCAGGTTGTCAGCAGAAGTATGTTCCTTGTTGTTTTAGGGCAAAGGTCCCCATTTCCTTGCTGGCAATCATCTAGGAGCTGCTGTCCACTTCCTTCCTCCATCTTCAAAGTCAACAACAGTCCATCGAGTTCTGTTCATGTTTCTAGTCTTTCTGATTTTCCCTCGTGACACGTCTCTTCTGCCTCCTTTTCCACCACATCTAATTCCAGCCACTGAAGGTTCTCTGTGTTCAACTGTTCATGTGAACAGATTTGGCCCATTTTAATAATCCAGGATAATCTCCCTATTTCAAGGTCTATAACCTTAATTATATCTGCAGGGTTCCTTTGCCATGTAAAGTAACCTATTCACAGGATCAAGGGATTAGGGCAAAGATATCTTGGAGGAGCCATTATCTGGCCTACCACAGCAAATCTATCCTCTAAATTCCTATTTATACTAAACTTCAACTGACATTTCAGGAATATTAGCTGATTTTCCAGAGCTATACATCAATACTTCACTCTAAAATGCATCTCCTGGGGCTTCCCTGGTAGTGCAGTGGTTAAGAATCTGCCTGCCAATGCAAGGGACACGGGTTTGATCCCTGGTCCGGGAAGATCCCACATGCCACGGAGCAACTAAGCCCGTGCGCCACAACTACTGAGCCTGCGCTCTAGAGCCCATGAACCACAACTACTGAGCCTGCATTCTGCAACTACTGAAGCCCGCGCGCCTAGAGCCCGTGCTCCACAACGAGAAGCCACCACAATGAGAAGCCTGCGCACCACCACGAAGAGTAGCCCCAGCTCGCTGCAACTAGAGAAAGCCCACGTGCAGCAATGAAGACCCAACACAGCCAAAAATAAATAAATAATTTAATTTAAAAAAAGATCTTTAAAATGAGTCTTCTCTTTGTTAGCATCTTTCACGTTTCTAAATCCACTTAACCTTGGTCATCCCACCTACTGATGACTTCCCCTCAGCCCCATTCAATTCCTAAACCATTTCTGACAATGGTAAAGACCACAGACTTGTGTTACAATTTAACCAACGTGAATGGGCTGTGGCCACTGGTCTACCTCTCATCCAGGACATTGACAACATATCCTACACCTCATCTACTAGGAAAGATCCAACCATGACTTATCTAATGCCTCAGAATCATCATACTGTCAATCAGATGGCTGTATCAGGCCTCCCCTGGGCACTCCCTATATTTTTCCAAATCACCAAATGAACTTCCTTCTTACTTATGCTTCCCTGAACCACACCTTAGACCAATTTTACCTTAACTCTCAGTATACTTGGATGCTGCTCAGGGACCAGCTTCTGGGATAAGGGGCAGATTTTGTTGTTCCACAGGCCAGGTCTGGGCATACCCCCTACTCAAGCATATGGAAGTTGTGACAACCATCTGCTTTAGCATCTGCCTCTATGGAGAAGTTAAGTGCAGATCACCTGCCTCATTAGAGTCCTTCACAGAGCTACACTCTCTGGAATAAAAGTATCACTCTGTGATATAATCAGTACACTCTTGTCTTGAGCCATGCATGAATGAAAACAAAAAAGCAGCTGCTTTGTCAAGAGTGCAACGTTTATTAAAACAACTACCACTACTGTAGTATCTCCTCGCCAATACAACTTCATGGTCTGGTTCTCATATGACTCTCATCTTTCAGGTATGTGTTGGGACATCTGGTCTCTGGCTTCTAATTTTACTTCCAACCTGCCCTAAAACTCTGGTCTCGGTTGTTAGATACTCTATCAAATCTTTCCTCTGTGACTGTTTATATATTTCTCCCTCCCACTCAAAACTGAACTCCAATGGCTTTCATCCAAATGATTTGTCTTGTCATTTCCAAGATAAACCTCTCTTCTACCTGCACTTCTCTGCCAGTTTCATATTTCACTTATCCTTCAAATGATTTTATCATAAGATCTCATACACTGCAAAATAACTGGCAAAGCTTGCTAAATGTGAAGAAATAAGAGCGACATTTATTTCATTCTCCTGGCACGGCAGGGCCTTCCACTTTAGAACCAGGATGGGTTTCATTAACGTTCTCCACACTTCTTTTTTTTTCATAAGTAAATGAAGCTTGACCTAGAGCTGGCCTCGGTGGCAGCCCATTAGATACGTCCTCACAGTAAAGAACATGGCTTTGTATTGGTGGACTTTGTTTAGAGGCGTGCAACCAGACTGAAGCTGCAAGACTGTCCTGATCCCGGCCAATTTAATTTCACAAATAGAGTTTCGTGAAACTCTGTCTTACTCTTGTCCTGGCAACAGCCTGCACATTTTCAAATAGCCCACTGCCAAGCCAACTGACTTCCCGCACTCAGCTCTTCTGCAAAGCATGGTAGAAAAGCTACAGTGGATAACATATTGTCGGACCAAGGAGCAATAACTGAAAAATCATATCTGAAACTGTTTGGCGAAACCATCTCTCCATCTCCCTGAGTTTCTTTCAACTGACATATACTGCAACAGATGCTTCATTAAAAGAATGACACACTCCCCAAGATTTTTAACATCTCTTTTTTATAAATAAAATAAAAACTTTACATTTTTTCTGACATATTTATAGAACAGAGTTCAATGCATCATCTTCTTATGACTATTAAGGCACTTTCTTTCCAATGTAAGATGTTTGTCTTCGCCTGAGGTTTGGAAAACAGAGCCTCAGATGAGAGATTTTTTCATCAGGAAAGGTGTGAAGCAATAAGAATATAGCATTACCATTGTATTAGTCTGCTTTGGACTGCCATAATAAAATACCAAAGACTGGATGGATTGAACAATAGACATTTACTTTTTTATTACTCTGGAGGCTAAAAGTCCCTGATTAAGGTGTCTACAAATTCACTTTCTGATGAGGGCTCTCTTCCTCGCCTGTAGATGGCCACCCTCCACTGTGTCCACACATGGCCTTTCCTCTGCACTCATGCAAACATTGATTGTAAGGACATCAATCCTACTGGATTAGAGCCCCACCCTTATGATCTCATTTAATCTTAACTACTTCCCTAAAAGACCTATTTCCAAATATAGTCACATCGGACAATTAAGGCTTCAACATATGAATTGGGGTGATTGTGGGTGGGGAACACAATTCAGTTCATATCAGCCATGTTGACTCATAGCCTTCAATGAACAGATAGACCAAGTTACTCAGCATGTGAGTTAACTAAAGACAACTAAAGCTGTAAAGAGAAACTCTATGTCCAAGGAGTCAACGAAAGGGAAGAATGGGAGATAATTTGTTTGACTACCTCCTTCCTGTCTCCTGTTTCTAGCTGGTGAGAGTTCACTTCACGGGGTATTAAACCTTCCTTCATAGCTGGGTTACTTTAGTGGTTTGAAATGCCACAACCCACACCTTCACTGTGAGTTTTCATCCAAGTCCAGAAATTGCTGGAAGAACCAGAAACTCCAGGCTTGCTACTGGTCAGACTACCTTCTCAGGAGCAGTAAGAAGAAGGGATTGGCCTTCCCAGAGAAAGTAACTGGTCAGCCCCTGCTGGCTGCAATATTGTGCAGGAGGTGGGCAGAACCTCTTATAGGAAGAAAGTAGAATGTCTAAGAAAAGTCCTGTGTCTAATACAATGGAATTTACTTCTAATATGAGTTAAAAGACTCAAAGAACACCTTTGGTGTGTGCTTTGTCAAAACCAGATGAACCAGAAAGAATGAAAATATTTCTGATGTCACCTCTCATATAGAAATCAATGGCCTCAGCTTGGATAGAAGGCAGAAGGTATAACAGAGAAACGGAGAAGAATACAAAAGCCACTTATCCCTAATGGAAGAACATTTAGAAATATGTTTTATATTTGACCCTTTTGAATATAAACTTATAAAAATCCAGAAATGTGAAAATTTTGGAGTAAGACATCAAGGGTTACATTAATTTGATAATAGCGCAGTAGGAAGTTAACCTTTTTCCCTCTAATGATCAAATATCTGCTCCTGTAGCACCATGGCAAAAGAAAAACACTAATAAAAACTCTCAATGATGATCACCATAAAATGAGCCCATTCTTCATCAGTGTGCAAGTGTCACCCTCAATATCCACACATGATCAGGTTTACAGACCCCACATGAACTGAGGGATGAAAGCTGGGTCTTCCAAAGGCGAGATTTACAGCAGCATCTGAGTCCACAGTGACCTTCAACCATAGGTACTACTGGCATTCTATCTATGGTACAGGAAGACCGTGCTTCCCATCCACATGGCTTCCAACATGAATTTCCTGGATAGCAGATCTGGCGTAACTACACAGAATATGCTTAGCTCATATAAGTAAAATACGAAACTAGCTTTCCCTTGCCATGATTCTGGTCTCATATAAAAAAATCATTCACTTAGATATCACTTAAATGCACTTGTTAAATTTGTCTTTTCTTTGAAATGTTCCACTGAAAACTTGCCCAAGGAGCTACATATTTTTCCGTCAGGGCATAGCCCACTAGGACATGGACATTTTCTCAGAGGAGTTGCCAGGTATAAATTCCTAATATAAGCCTAAACTCAAAAGTTTGGAATCTTCTTTTGGATTGCCAATTCTTATTCAGTATCTCTTCCCAGACCTTTCACCTTGTCATGCTCTAGCTCTGACAGTGATACTTCTGAGACCAACCAAATCAGCAGAGTGTCCTGTGGAGCTCCTGAAGCCATGGCCCATCACCTTCTCTTTATTCTGTGGCCATGGACAATACTATTAACCTTCACCTGACATATTGCAGGAACATGCTGGAGACCAAGCTGTAGTCAGCACTAACTAACTAACTAGAGAAAAACAGCCCAGATACACAGCCAGGCAAGAGTGATCCAGGAACACGGTCTCTGCACAGAGATGATACCCTATAAACACATGCTCACTTCATACGACTTCTATAGGATGTCTTCTGTTCCAGTGCTATGCTGGGTCCTCACCCTTCTTTGATTTACCAAACAACCAAATAGGACCTTTCATATAAGTCTGGCAGGCAGCAAGTACAGCTGAAATATTGTGGGCTTTAAGATCAAATCTGAGTCTATCCCTACTGGCTTCAGCTCTTTGTGAGTCTTACTTCCCTCACTTCAAACTGAGAATAGCAATTGCTACCTCAGAGGGTTGTCCTAAGGATTAAATGAGAAAGCATGAAAATGCCTGGCACATAGAAGGTCACCAACGTTAAGCATTACTCTCTTCCCTGTTTTCTGCTTCTCAGGCAAAACTCACAGGCCCATCGTGCATGTATTGATATCTCCTGGTTGCACCATTTTCCTGAAACGGAAAAGATGCTTGTCCTGGTTTTTACATGGATAGAAAATCAATTATTTATTTAATACCTTTGTCAGGTTCTTTCTATTGTAACCTGCTTGATTCTCACAACAACTCTATATGCTAGGTATTGCTATTCTCATTTTATAGGTGGGGAAAACATAGTTCAGAGAAAACATGTGGGATGCCCCAGGAGTTAGAAATTGAACCCTTCTCCTACCCACCATTCTGGAGCTCTTTCCGAAAGACCATACTTCCTCTACATCTCATCCACATCAGGCCTTCCTTACTGGGTTGACTGGTTCCACCCAGACTCCTCTGACTTAAGGGACATTAGTCAAAACTTGGGAAAGCACAACCTCAAGACCTTAGAATATGTTCTACTGACATGACTGGGGACAGGTGCCACTGTAACTAGATCGTGGGCTGATAACCTTTGTTCATTTATTCAAAAAGCATTTGTTGAGCTCCTATTATATGCATATCAATTAAGCAAAGAAGGACATCAAAGAAGCAAACACATGTCCCCTGCCATCCAAGAGTGTACTTAGTGGATGTATTGACACACAAATGCACAAAAAGTTAAATAAAGAATAAGGATCAGGTAAAAAAAAAAAAAATTGCAAGCATAGAAGCTGCCTCAAAGCATATATAATAAAGTGTTTAATGAGAGTTACAGACTTAAGCTCTTCAGCAGATTTTCTCAATCTTGACGCTACCAATAATTGGACTCCTCATTGTTGTGGTGGGCTGTCCTATGTGCTGTAGGAAGTTTAGTGGCAACCCTAGGGCTTCTGTCACAAAGTGCTGCAAACTGGGTAGCTTAAAGCAACAGAAACTTATTATCTCACATTTCTGGAGGCTAGAAGTCTGAAACCAAGGTGTTGGTAGGCCATGCTTCCTCCAAAGTTTCTAGGGAAGAATCCTTCCTTGCCTCTTCCAGCTTCTGGTGGTTCCCAGCAATCTTGGCTTTGCTTGGCTTGTGGCAGCGTAACTCCAATCTCTGCCTCCATCATCCCATGGCTGTCTTTCCTCTGTGTCCATATCTCTGCGTTCCAATTTCCCTCTTCTTTTAAGGGCACCAGTCATTGGAACAGAACCCAGTTTAATCCAGTGTGACCTCACGTTAACTCAATTACATCCGCAAAGGTCTTGTTTCCAGAAAGGTCACATTTATTGTTTCCAGGTAGACATGAATTTTGAGGAACGGGATTCAGGCCAGCACAGCTGTGCTCTATCCACTACACTGCCCTCTCCTCCCCACAAGTTAGGACAACTGAAAATATCTCCAGGTATTGCCAAATGTCCTCTTGGGGGGGAAATTATCACCTATAGTTGAGAACCACTGCTCCACAGAGATCAGAAAAGGAAAACATTAATGTGAGCTGAGTACTCAGTAAAGGTTTCAAGAGAACAGGGAGGGGTCAAGGGATCCTGCTATCTCTGGCTTTGCAGTGCTGTTCCTCCCTCTTGATTTCTCTTCCAACAACATTGCTATTTCCTTCCCTCCTCTTTCTTTCCTCCTTTTATTTTCTTACCTTCATTGCCTCTCCTTTTCTCCATCCCCCCCACCTTCTCCCATTCCCTGCCAGGACCTTCTTCTCCCCTTCCCTAAGAGGACTCTGTAGGCTAGCATCAGGATGAAAGATGCCATTAAAAGTATCCAATGCCAGCTGGCAGGGGTGACTTGGAAATAAAGGGGACACAACAGGCTCACTTCCCCTGTCACCTTGTGAAGAAGGGCTCTTATCCAGTCTTTTCTCTTTCAAGAGTTTATTAAATTCATTCAGTGAGAAAAAGGAGAAATGTAAAAGGAATTATGAAGTCTTGAGGAAAATTACTTTTTTTAAGGTTAAGTAGCATGACAACGGCAGCTGATAGAGCAAATTAAATTCTAACTGCACCAGTGATTTGATAGATATAATTTTGCTAAGTGTTACTGAGGAAATGCCTGCTTGGGGAGATGAAGCTCAAATTCAGAATGAGCACTTGTCAGTTGTGGCATCTGATTCAATTAGGTGAAATTCATTAATATAAAGAGGAAAAGGGTCAGATGGAAAATGGGAATTTGTAAAACAGAGCCAGAGCATTTTTACGGAAAACATACATGCACCATCTTTAGGAAAGCAAGTATTTATTTAATTCAGGGTCTAAAAGGAAAGAAAATATTTCACTTTCATATCAGTGAGCAGTCATAGTTGTAGCTTGAAATGGTTCATTTCTTATGACATTTGAGAAACACGCATAAACTACGCTTTGTCTTTGTGAACCCAAAACAAAGCTTGCCAGGAACTTAATCCAGAAAAACACTCTCAGTCACTTGGACATGGCCCTGTCATCATAGGTAGCAAGATAAAGTCAGTAATGACTGCAATTACTCTGTGCCAATCCTGCACATCGAGAATTTTGAACACCAAAGGCAACCACCAACTGGGACTTTCTGGTAACCATCTAGTTATCCTTAAAAAAATTAGTAAAATGGGTGATGTAAAATACTTGCCATGAAATATTTATCACCCATTTAGTAGATCACTTCTTCTAAGGCATTCATGCAGGGTTTGCTAAAAGAGTTTCAAAATCTTATTTTGCCTAGATGCAAGAAAGTCTGCCTCATTAGTGATCAATTACCAGTCAGGTCCACCCTAATAAGTCATTAATACATACCTTGTACTGTCAAATCCCATAATTGGGCACTACATGTCCAATAAACCATCAGATGCTATTCTTAATAAAGCTCTCAAAGGTCCACCAGGATCCATATTGTGTAAACGAGGTACCAAATAGGGTAATTTTTCATTGCCTTCTAACTTGGCCTACAACAGAGCAAGGCAAAACAGCGCGTGCTCAGACCCAAAGGCAAAGTTTCACTGTATGGTCCATCGTTAGCATTGATTCTCAAAGCTTCCACTAGTAGTGTCATTTACACAAGCTTCTTGCTGGCTGGTGAACCACGACTAACTGAACAAGGTCCATTTTTCAGAAGTTCCTGCTTACTCCTTCTCAGCATGCAAGGTTGTTAGGTCAGTGATGTTGCTATTCACTGAATCGTAAAAAATGAGATCACATCCTGCATCAACTGAGTGCTTTTTAAAAGAAGGGGCTGGTGAAAGAAAACTTTGAAAAAGAGCCCTACATCTTTATTCTTTTAGGATTCTTTTAGGAATGGTTAAAGATTTCAGAAACTTCTCTCCCTGTACCAGCTTTTTGTTGGCTACTCAAAGTCATCCTTCAAGTCTCAGATTAAATATCACTTCCTCAGAAAAGCCTCCCTTGACTGTTTCCTCCAAGCTGTGCCATAGCCTTCTCTATTTCTTTGCACATTTGCTATCTTTTAAGTACTTACTTTCAAACCTCTTTAGTATCTGTATTCATTACTAAACTGTGCATTTCTGATGTGTTCACCACAGTATTCCCCATTCCTAGCACAGTGCCTGGTACATAGTAGGTATGCAATTAATTGTGGCTGATTGATTGACTGTTGGTGCCACTGTTGGTTGTAGGAGGCAACCACTAACGGGATGGCTTGTCAGCAGCAGTCTTTTGAAAGGGAGGAGGCAAGGCCTTTGACTAATAGTTCTGGCTTTACTATCCATAAAATGTCTTCTCTAAATGTCATCTTCCCCCTCCTCCACATCCTCTTTCTTATTTTCCTCTCTCTCTCTCCCTCTCTCTTTCTCTCTCTCTCTCTCTCCTGATCAGCTGTCTCCCCATAGGTAAAAATGTGAGCAGAGCCATTGGAGACAGTTAATAAGATGCTCAGGCAGACAAGTAGAAGCTGTGTCAAGAGCTTTGGACATGACATATGTATTGTCTTCTCTGTTTCTGTGTTCACTGCTGCTCCCCAGAGCCTAAAACAGTGCTGAGAAAGAGCAGGCACTCAACTAATTTTGAATAAATGAATGAATAGAATGATTAAATAATTAATTGACTGTGGAAAAGTCATGCTCCTCTCTGTTCACCGATGACGTTATGTGACTGAGGGAAGAAAAGGAGTCAAGCAGGAACTAAGGACTCTGAACAGGGCATGGCAGATCAGGTTCCCTTCCATGTTCTCCCGTTAACCATTATCATTTCTTGCCATATTGGGATCTAGGCTCCCAGTCAGGGCCTATATTTTAAATAATAAGAGCAATAATAGCTACCATTTAGGAATTGCTTATCATGCTGAGCAAAGTGCCTTACTCACATTATCTGATTTCACAATCAAAACCACACAGGAAGGTGTTGTTATTATCACTGTATTTAAAGCGAAGATCCTGAGGCTCAGAAAATGTAAAAGACACGCTCCAGAACATACAGCTAGCAAGTAAAAGATCTGTGCTTCCATCCAGGTCTAAGCCACCGGACTATGCTGCCTCCTAGACCCAGGGTGTTATAAACCCGGTGCCGCCCTGCCTGCATGCACAGGCTGTACACTGCACAACACCAGGGTGCTCCATTCAAACGGATGACAACGTGACCAGTACCCACTGGATTTGTGCAATATGGCAGCAGGCTCTCACTTGAAGTGATACACCCGCAGGACACCAAGTGATCAGCTCACTCCTTGGCAGAAGCTCAACCCTCGCTTCCCAAAGGAAGCTCTGGAAAGAGTGTCCCAGCCATTGTGTCATCATGCCATTCCAGTGGTTACTCAGCATGACAATAACAATGTTTCTAAGGCCCATGTTACAATTTTGCTTTTCTGACCAAATCACTCTGGCACCGGAGCCATGTCCCCCACCCCATGCTATGCCCATCAATACACATTTACAACAGATTTCATTCAACTCCAATGGTCCTCTGGTTAATTTACACAGTGCCAAACTGACCTTTCCAAATATGTCTCACGGTACAGTGAGAGTGAGGAAAATTTACTGCCAGGAACCAAAAATATGCTACCTTGTGAAATATGGGTTTTTTTCATGGCTTGATTTGAATGTTATATCGGAAACTATGAAGCAGTTCAATGATTATTCACCATCTGAGGAAGGGAAAAGGCAGTGCAGGGGCCTTCAGGGGCCATATTTCATAGCCCTATCAAACATTCACACAGGTGATTAAAAGCCCTGCAAGCAGCAGCCACTGCAGGGCCTTCTGGTCACATTTCTAGAGAAAGAGATGGATTTCTTTGAAAAGGAAGAAACTTACGAACCCACAGGCACTGGAAAAGTTGGTACAAATTTAGCTAGTGAAGGCAGTTGAGAAGAAAAATTTCCCCAACTTTCCCTTCTTTTTCTTAATTTTTGAATTTTATCTTATTTATTTTTTATACAGCAGCTTCTTATTAGTCATCCATTTTATACATATTAGTGTATACATGTCAACCCCAATCTCCCGATTCATCCCAACACCACCACCACCACCACCACCGCTTTCCCCCTTGGTGTCCACACGTTTGTTCTCTACATCTGTGTCTCAATTTCTGCCCTGCAAACCGATTCATCTGTACCATTTTTCTAGGTTCCACATATATGCGTTTTTCTCTTTCTGGCTTACTTCACTCTGTATGACAGTCTCTAGATCCATCCACATCTCTACAAATGACCCAGTTTCGTTCCTTTTTATGACTGAGTAATATTGCATTGTATATATGTGCCACATCTTCTTTATCCATTCATCTGTCGATAGGCATTTAGGTTGCTTCCATGACCTGGCAATTGTAAATAGTGCTGCAATGAACATTGGGGTGCATGGGTCTTTTTGAATTATGGTTTTCTCTGGGTATATGCCCAGTAGTGGGATTGATGCGTCGTATTGTAATTCTATTTTTAGTTTTCTAAGGAACCTCCATACTGTTCTCCATAGTGGCTGTATCAATTTACATTCCCACCAACAGTGCAAGAGGGTTCCCTTTTCTCCACACCCTCTCCAGCATTTGTTGTTTGTAGATTGTCTGATGATCCCCATTCTAACTGGTGTGAGGTGATACCTCATTGTAGTTTTGATTTGCATTTCTCTAATAATTAGAAATATTGAGCAGCTTTTCATGTGCTTCTTGGCCATCTGTATGTCTTCTTTGGAGAAATGTCTATTTAGGTGTTCTGCCCATTTTGGGATTGGGTTGTTTGTTTTTTTCATATTAAGCTGCATGAGCTGTTTATATATTTTGGAGATTAATCCTTTGTCTGTTGATTCATTTGCAAATATTTTCTCCCATTCTGAGGGTTGTCTTTTCGTCTTGTTTATGGTTTCCTTTGCTGTGCAAAAGCTTTGAAGTTTCATTAGGTCCCATTTCTTTATTTTCATTTTTATTTCCATTACTCTAGGAGGTGGATCAAAAATGATCTTGCTGTGATTTATGTCAGAGCGTTCTTCCTATATTTTCCTCGAAGAGTTTTATAGTGTCCGGTCTTTTAGTGGAGTATTTAATCCATTCACGTTTCAGGTAATTATTGATATGTATGTTCCTATGACCATTTTCTTAATTGTTTTGAGTTTGTTTTTGTATGTTCTTTTCTTGTCTTATGTTTCTCACTTAGAGAAGATCCTTCAGCATTTGTTGTAGAGCTGGTTTGGTGGTGCTGAATTCTCTTTGCTTTTGCTTGTTTGTAAAGCTTTTGATTTCCCCATCGAATCTTAATGAGATCCTTGCCGGGAAGAGTAATCTTTGTTGCAGGTTTTTCCCTTTCATCACTTTAAATATATCATGCCACTCTCTTCTGGCTTGTAGAGTTTCTGCTGAGAAATCAGCTGTTAACCTTATGGGAGTTCTCCTGTATGTTTTTTGTCATTTTTCCCTTGCTGCTTTCAATAATTTTTCTTTGTCTTTAATTTTTTGCCAATTTGATTACTATGTGTCTCAGCATGTTTCTCCTTGGGTTTATCCTGTATGGGACTCTCTGCGCTTCCTGGACTTGGGTGGCTATTTCCTTTCCCATCTTAGGGAAGTTTTCCACTATAATCTCTTCAAATATTTTCTCGGGTCCTTTCTCTCTCTCTTCTCCTTTTGGGACGCCTATAATGTGAATATTGTTGCATTTAATGTTGTCCCAGAGGTCTCAGGCTGTCTTCGTTTCTTTTCATTCTTTTTTCTTTATTCTGTTCTGCAGCTGTGAATTCCACCATTCTGTCTTCCAGGTCACTTATCCGTTCTTCTGCCTCAGTTATTCTGCTATTGATTCCTTCTAGTGTAATTTTCATTTCAGTTATTGGATTGTTCATCTCTGTTTGTTTGTTCTTTAATTCTTCTAAGCCTTTGTTAAACATTTCTTGCATCTTCTCAGTCTTTGCCTCCATTCTTTTTCCGAGGTCCTGGATCATCTTCACTATCATTATTGTGAATTCTTTTTCTAGAAGGTTGCCTATGTCCAGTTCATTTAGTTGTTTTTCTGGGGTTTTATCTTGTTCCTTCATCTGGTACATAGGCCTCTGCCTTTTCATCTTGTCTATCTTTCTGCGAATGTGGTTTTTGTTCCAAAGGCTGCAGGACTGTAGTTCTTCTTGTTTCTGCTGTCTTCCCTGTGGTGGATGAGGCTATCTATGAGGCTTGTGCAAGTTCCCTGATGGGAGGGACTGGTGGTGGGTAGAGCTGACTGTTGCTCTGGTGGGCAGAGCTCAGTAAAACTTTAATCCGCCTGACTGCTGATGTGTGGGGTTGGGTTCCCTTCCTCTTGCTTGTTTGGCCTGAGGTAACCCAACACTGGAGCCTACCTGGGCTCTTTGGTGGAGCTAATGGCAGACTCTGGGAGGGCTCATGCCAAGGAGTACTTCCCAGAACTTCTGCTGCCAGTGTTCTTGTCCCCACGGTGAGCCACAGCCACCTCCCTCCTCTGCAGGAGACCCTCCAACACTAGCTGGTAGTTCTGGTTCAGTCTCCGTTGAGGTCACTGCTCTTTCCCCTGGGTCCCTATGAGCACACTACTTTGTGTGTGCCGTCCAAGAGTGGAGTCTGTGTTTCTCCCAGTCCTGTCCAAGTCCTGCAATCAAATCTCACTAGCCTTCAAAGTCTGATTCTCTAGGAATTCCTCCCCCCATTGCCAGACCCCCAGGTTGGGAAGCCTGACGTGGGGCTCAGAACCTTCACACCAGTGGGTGGACTTCTGTGGTATGTGTTCTCCAGTCTGTGAGTCACCCATCCAGCAGTTATGGGATTTGATTTTACTGTGATTGTGCCCCTCCTACAGTCTCATTGTGGCTTCTCCTTTGTCTTTGGATGTGGGGTATCTTCTTTTGGTGAGTTCCAGTTCCTTCCTGTCGATGATTTTCCAGCAGCTAGTTGTGACTCTGGTGTTCTTGCAAGAGGGAGTGACAGCACATCCTTCTACTCCGCCATCTTGTTTCCTAATCTCTCCCTTCTTTTTCTAATCTTCTGTTCTTCCATGATAATCCATGAAAGCCCATTTACTCCATGCTTTTCTGTGCTCAGATATTACTTTGAGAAGATGCAGAGGCAAGAATAATTTCTGAGAAGACCAGGGTATCAGGGCATTGAAACAGCACAAGAATCTGGGGGAATTAGCAAGGCAAGGTGCAGGATCCTGGGGCCAGCTGTGACCACTCCTAGGCCTGAAGGCAAAAGGGAAGGGAGCCATTATTGGTACCCAAAAAGGGCAGTGGTATGGAGAGGGGAGCCTCTCAGGAGTTGTGACCCTCAGAGGAGGGATGCAGCCAACCCACAACCAAGGCGGAAGTTGGGAGAATAAACAGTTAGATCTTGCTCTTCTCCATTTTCCAATATTTTGTACTGTGCCCCATTGGTCAACCCTAACCAAAGCCATTCCATCAAAGGACCCCATTAGTATAGACCGTAAAGATCAGCCTCCCAATTCTCAAGTCACTCTCTAAGGTTAGAGAGTAGATATGGGGTGCTGGGAAGGATAACTCTAAAATGTCTAGTACACCAGGAAAATTCTGAAAACCCTCTTGTGTCCTTGACCCCCAGTTCTCCCCCTAATTTACTGAAGACCATTTATCTGGTGCATCAGTCTGGGTGGTGTGCAGAGTACACTAAATTTAAGTTCTTCACACATTGCCAATTTAAAGTGAGCTTTCTCCTTTGAATTCATAAAATGCTGCTCTTGTGGCAAATTCTAAAAATGTTCTGATTTCTTCGAGTATATATATTTCTTCGAGTATACTTACAGTGGGTGGGTATCCTATATATTTGTTATTTCATTTAATCATCATAACAAACACATAGATGAGGAAATCAAAGCTCAGAGAAGCTAAGTTTCACAACGTGACACAGCTAATATGGGGCAGATCAGAGATCTAAACTCAATTCTTTCTGACTCTGAAGTTCAAGTTTTTAGCTACCTTGTCAGACTGTCTCATTCATTTTTGAAATCCCTACAATCCTTAGTAAGGTGCCTCATACACAGCAGGCCTCTGTATGTTTGTTGGATGAATGGATGAACATAGTCTGATGGAATTAAAGCATAATTCTCAGTCTCCATCACTATCCCCTAAGCCAGATTCTCTTGATCTCCTTCATTAATTCTTTTCACAATCAATTATTGGGCCTGTGCTTTCTTAATCACCCCCAAAAGGTAAAAAAGAAACAAGAAATGTAGCCCTGGATCTCACACAGTATATTATATTTCTGAGAAAAGCAACACATACAGGCTAAGAGTTGTTATGAACTGAGTTCATAATCAAACAACTATGTATAACATATAGAGAATGACCAGAATTCAGCTATTTCCCAAATGCTCATGCTGAGAAAAACTTAAGCAATGCTCAAAATCATAGTAAGTGCTGGGCAGTCAGAGAACTGGCATTAAGAAAGGATATTAGATAACAAGGTGAGAATAAAATTGGGAAAGGGACTGTTTTAAGGTGGTAGCCTTTATTACTATGAGAAATGCACACAGGAGGAGGGCACTGGCTCACTGCCTTTCACAAACCAAGATTTCAATAAGCAATTACTGATTTTAACATTTGTGTTCATGAAAACATTCATGTAAACTAAATAATACTTCATTTACTCTTGAAAGAATAGCTTTCCTGAGAAATTCTATGGTTAAGAAAATTCTAAAATGAAGACACTCTCTTTAAAAAAAAATGAGTTATGGGGCTTCCCTGGTGGCGCAGTGGTTGAGAGTCCACCTGTCGATGCAGGGGATGCGGGTTCGTGCCCCAGTCCGGGAGGATCCCACGTGCCACGGAGCGGCTGGGCCCGTGAGCCATGGCCGCTGAGCCTGCGTGTCCGGAGCCTATGCTCCGCAATGGGAGAGGCCGCAACAGTGAGAGGCCCGCATACCACACACAAAAAAAAGAGTTACTATCAATTTCCCTTCCTCCTTAAAGCAATGACTCAAGTGGCTAACTCACAAGTAAAGGCAAAGGACAAAGGAAATTTCTGACCAAAATCATATTAAGGTCCATGGCCCTCCTAAGTCTGGGGGACTTGATTGGTCTATGGGCTCATAATTAAAGTTCTAACAGGATTCCCTAGATCTCCATAAGGTCTGAGGATGATACTTACCCAGAAAGGACACAGAATATAAATTCTACAATCTGACAAGAGTAAAGGTATGAAAAATCTTTAAAAGGCACATAAGGATTTCCACTTCTGGAAGTACAGTATATAGCAGATGTATCTTTCTTTTTTCCTCCCATCTGGTCATGATGTTTAAAACAAACATAAGATGACTCTGAGAAAGGAAGAGGGGAAGGTGGACCAGCTAGCAACCTCAGGACCCAAGGAGTGACATAGGAGTAAGTTCTCTGTTTTTTTGTTTTGGTTTGGTTTTTGGTCTTGGGTTTTGGGGTTTTTGTGGGGGGTTTGCCTCATGCTTCCCAATCCTAGAGCCAAAAAACTCAGCAACACAGAAAGCCAAGAAGCACAGACAAAAAAAAGCCCCAACAAAAACCTGCTTTGTCTAGTCAAAGGATCAGAAAAAGTGGAGCTCAGCAGATCAGAAAACTTTTAGATAATCACCACTCTGCTTCAGTCAAACACCACAGAAAAAACTGAGGCCCCACCCACACCAGCAAATGCTGAGTGGGGAGCCTAGATTTCCACCTTGGACAGGTCCTAACAAGGCACCCCAATCCCCTGTCTTTCACCCCCACAGTGATGTGTCAGAGAGGGCCAGATAGGGAACCTGCAGAGTTGGGGAGACCACGCAGGGAGACTGGACTTGCACTCCTACCCCAGCAGTAATGAGATGTCCTAATCCTGCCCCATGCGGGTGGCACTAGTGGAGGCCTAATAAGAGTCAGGACTTCCACCGCTGCCCAGGAGTAATGCGGTCACCCTTGCCCAAGGTAGCAGAAGAAGCCATGTCAGGAGCAGTGATGAGGCACTTTGACCCCTCCCAGCCAAAACAGTATCAGTGGACGCCTAGTGTAGTCAGAACTCCCATCGCAATCAGCAGGAATGCGGAGGGTTTCTGCCCTCAGTGGTCAACAAAAGCCAAGTGGGGAACTAGGACTTCTTCACTAATGTAGTAGTTACAAAGTGACCCACACCCCTTCCCCTGCCAGAGCAATACCAAAGGAAACCATTTCATTTGTTTCCTAGGACTACCATAAAAAACGACCACAAATTTAGTGGCTTAAAATGACAGGAACTTATTCTTTCACACTTCTGGAGGCCAGAAATCTGAAACCAAGTTGCCAGCAGAGCTACACTCACTATGAAGGCTCTAGAGGGTAATACTTCCTTGCCTTTTGTGGCTTCTGGTGGCTCCATATGTTCTTTGACTTATGACAATGTAACTCCAATCTCTGGGTCTGTCTTCACACAGCTTTCTTCTGTGTGTCTCTTTGTATCCTCTCCTCTATTGATAAGGACAGCATCATTGGATTCAGGACCCACCCTAAGTCCAGAATGATTTAATCTCAATATTCTTAATTAATTACATCTGCAAAAACTCCATTTCCAAATAAGGTCATATTCTGAGGTTCCAGACAGACATGAATTTTGGGGGGACATTATTCGACCTATTATATCAACTAAAACAGAAAGTTTAAATAAGATTCACTGTCTTATAACATAATACCTCAAAATGTCCAGGCTTCAGTCAAAAATTAATCATCATACAGAAAACCAGGAAGATTGTCCTGAAAAAGGGCAATCAATAGATACCACCAAGAAAACAGAGGTATTAGAATTTTATGACAAAGATTTTTTTAAATCATTATAAAAATCCTTCAGTAAGCAATTATGAACATACTCAAGGCAATGAAAAATTTAAAACCTCAACAAACAAGATATAAAGAAGAACCAAATAGAAACTTTAGAACTGAAAAATACAATTATCAAAACAAAAAAAACTAGTGGATGAGCTAAATAGCAGAATGGAGGGTACGGGGAAAGAATCAATGAACTTGATAATAGAACAATACAAATTACTCAATTTGAACAACAGAAAGAAAATAGACTGAAAAATAAAAAGATGAACAGATCCTTAAAGATCTGTAAGACAATAATACAAGATTTCCAATAACCCAATGATCATATAATTGGAGTCCCAGAATTAGAAGAGAAAAAAATGCAGGGCTGAAAAAATATTAGAAGAAATAATAGCTGAAAATGCCCTAAATTTGGCAATGGACAGCAACCTACAGATTTAAGAGACTGAGCAAACTCCAACCAGTATAAACCCAAAGAAATCCATAGCAAGACATTTCATAGTCAAACTTCCGAAAACTGAAGGAAAAAGAAAATCTTGACAGCAATGAGAGAGAAACAATAACTTACCTATAGGGGAAAAGCATTTTGAATGATAGTGGATCTCTTATTTAAAAACTACAGAGGCCAAAAGGGAGAAGCACAATATTTTGCAAGTGCTAAAAGCAAACACTGTCAAGTAGAATCCTACACCTAGTGAAGATATCTTTCAGAAAGATTGATCAAATGATGTAATTCACCATATTAATAGGATAAAGAAGAAAAATCACATGATTCTATAAAGTAAGGTGGAAAAAAAACATTTGATAAAATTCAACATCTAAGCAGGATAAACACTCTCAGAAAAATAATAACAGAAGGTTACATCCTCAAGTTAACAATAATCTACAATACAGTCACAGCTAACACTATCTATGATGGTGAAAGACCAAATGCTTTCCTCCTAAGACTGGGAACAAAGCAAGGATATCAACTCTCACCACTCTTATTCAACATAGTGCTGGAAACTCCAGCTTTACCTCAGTGACTGAGAGTAGCCTCTATCCTGCTCTCCTTAGCTCCAGTCTTGGCAGCCTATCCAAATTGTTTACCTGGAGAAGCATCCTTGATGATTTTCTTTTTTGTACATCTTTATCCAATCCAATAGCAAAGTCTGTTGCTCTGCCTTCAAAACGGATCCAAAACACAACCACCTCCCTACCTCCACTGTTCTGTTCAAAGTCACCACTATTTCCTTCCAGACCAAGGCAACAGATTCCCCAGTGGGGCCCTCCTTCACCTTTATCCCTGAGAAGCCAAAGTGATTCTTTTAATGTATAAATCAGACCACATCATTCAACTCTCCTATGGTGCCACATCACTGAAAGGAAAAGCCAGAATTCTTACAACTACTACAGGGACCTGCAGGAACTGGCCCCCATCACCTCTTAGACCTTGCCTGACTCATCACCTTGTTCACTTCACTCAGCCACACTGGCCATCCTGATTAGTACCCACCAAGCACACTCCTGTCTCGGGGCTTTAAAACATGTTTTTTTCTAAGTCTCTTTTCATTTGCTATTTCCTCTGCTGGGAATGGGTCTGGAAGCCTCCAGCTGGCACCTTCTTAAGGAGACTTCATGGACCACCTCTTACAATATACAGCCCATGTCCGCCTGGCACATCCCATGCCCCACTCTGCTTTCCTTTCCTCCATGTCCCTTAGAACCATCTGACACATCATCTATCCCAGGCTACATATTGATCATCTGTGTCCCCTTTTTAAAATGTAAGTTCTCAGAGGGCAGGACCTTATCTATTTTGTTTCCTAATCCCAGCTCTGTCTCTACTGCCTAGAAGAGTGTCTGGCACATACCAAACACTTGTAAACATTAGCTAAATAAACAAATAAGTTAAAATAATATCTTATATGTCTTTCTCCTTCCTTCCTTCCTTCCTTCTGACCTTTGTTCTTTCCTTCCTTCCTTTCTCCCTTTCTTCCTTCCTTCCTTCTTTTCTTCTGTACTTTTTTTCTTTCCCTTCTTAAATAAATGTGCAAATGCCTACTGGTCATGCAAGGCAGAACACTGGATTCTGGCAAAATATGGGTGAATAGGTCAGTTTTCTGCAAATATCCAGGCATGTAAACAAAATATCACATGAGAAGCAGATGGCAACTCAGTTTACAAAAGTTTCACTAGTGTAAATCTGTGCAAGTTTCTATAAAAATGAGCAGAGGAAAGGAACAGAGAGGCATCAGGAACACAAAAGCTCCCAAGATTTCTAAATTGATTATTTTGCATGTCCACGTAACGCTTTACTCTTGAGAGTGATGATAATTCTTGTCTCCTTTCCCTGACAGCTAGAGTCCTCAGGAATGCCTCCTAACATCCTAGAAATAGAGGATACATGACTCTCCACCCTCAGACAATTTCTCTGTGCAAGAAGACTATGGAGAGGTAGGTGGCAGAGTAATTCTTACTTAGGTCATGAGTTTTCACAAATCATGTGTCACAATAGGAGCCTTTCTCGGGCCCCTCTTTCATCTGACTCTCTCTGAAGGCAGAGGCCAGTCTGATGTTTGCTTTCAAACCCCTGCTTTCAGAACTATGAAAAGTTCCCATTAAGTCTCTGCCCCATGGGGTGTAAGGGGATAGGTTTTCACCCATCTGCAAGGACAGTCTTGCCTGCTGCTCCCATCTTGGTATAAATCATGGATCAGAGCTGGAGTATGTCCAGCCAATCCAGCAGTCCTGTACTAACTAAACACCCTTAACTTCTCTTCATGCTGAAGCCAGACTGCTGGGTAATAAAAGCACAGTCAAATGCCAACTCACACGCAAGAGTTGTTATTCCAGGCAAGTACCTTGTTCCAGTCAGCCCAAGAAGTGGGAAACATTATTCATTTAGCTCTAAATGCAATTTATTTTCTGAACTTGTTTCAGTTTGATCCTCTCGCATTTTATTCTCCACAATAAGTTTAGATTCTGTTCTACTTGAGTCCACGAAACCTCAGGGGTGTCTCTTACAAGTTACAGAGAGTGACGATGAGCAACTCAAAAATAGAAGCATGTTTGAGACATCCAGAAACAGAACCCAACTCCACAAGGCAAAATGCAGCTCTGAGGAAAGAGCCTGGAGCAGATGGAGAAAGAGACAGGGCAAAAGAGTGAGAGATCACCAAGGCACTGCTACTCTGTACAAACTAACTCCACTGACCCCAAAGCTTCAGTTGGCCCTAACATGTGGGGCCCTTGGAAGCAGCACGCAGAGACTGGTTTTTTACCTCTTCCTTGGCTCCTCGGTTTCTCCACCCTTTCTCCTCCCTGTATAGCGAGCTGATCTCATACTTTTCCACTTCTCTATGTCAACACTTTCACAACACAGGCACACTGGGCTCTGTGCTGAAAAATAACAATACTGTGCGAAATGAGTTGATGGCTGACGGTTGAGGCTTGTTAAAACAAAACCAGAAAATATCCCATGTATGTTCTTAATCAGAGAAGATAGGTAACTTAGCTAAATTTTCACAGCAACAGACCTGGAATAGGGTCTCCTGAATCTAAGTCCTGTGGAGATACTCTTTTTAATACCCTTGTAGCTGTCCCTCTCTTTTATTTTACATTTTTCTTTTCTCTCCCTCTCTCTCCCTCTCTCCCTCTCTCTCCTCTCTCTTTCACCCCTTTCCTCTATAGTTTTCTCTAACTTTCTCATAATATTATTTTATTTTGCTTTTGAATTTTAAAAAACAATTATCAAGCACTATATTATTTTATGTATTTTTTTCTTCAGTTGCTTTTAAGTATTTCCCTTGCTATTTAGTGTTCTGCAATTTCACTTTAGTGGATCCAAAGTTTAGTGGACACAAAGTTATTATTATCCGCAATTTAAAGATTCCTTTCTTCCATAATTCTGGAAGATTACCAGCCAATATGTTTAGAACATTGGCTTGTCCAACTCTGTTTGCTTTCTGAAATTTCTTAGACCTTCTCATTTTTATCTTCCATGTCTCTCAGCCTTTCTTTTGTGGTGTCCACTTTTCTCTAAGTCATGTATCCTAGGTTATGTCCTCAAGTATGTTTCCAATTTTCTTAAATTCATCAACTGTGTCTAAAACTGCTGCTTAGCTTGCCTATTGTGGTTTTCATTTCAATAGATATGTTTTCTTTTGAATTTCTAAAAGATGTATTTGCTTGTTTTTCTTAAATATACCTGTTGATTTTCATAGTTTCCCATTCTATTTTCATGGTTTTGATTCTTTCTTTCATTTTTGGTCATTTTAAAGCTCCATAATTTGAAGCATCTTTCAGATTGTTCTAACATCTCAAATTTTTTATGGGCTAACAGTTCTGATTATTGGAATTTTGGTTTCCTTCATGGTGCATCATTTCCTTGTGTAGGGTATACATGTTAGCAGCAGCAGCAGCAGAAGTCCAGTGTTCCTGGGTTGTGAAAGTATTGCTAAAGAGTGCTTCTGGGACTTCCCTGGTGCTGCAATGGTTAAGGATCCGCCTGCCAATGGAGGGGACATGGGTTTGATCCTTGGTCCAGGAGGATCCCACATGCCATGGAGCAACAAAGCCCATGCGCCACAACTACTGAGCCTGCGCACCACAACTACTGAAGCACGCATGCCCTAGAGCCCGTGCTCTGCAACAAGAGAAGCCACCGCAATGAGAAACCCGCACACCACAACAAAGAGTAGCCCCCACTTTTCACAACTAGAGAAAGCCCTCCCACGGCAATGAAGACCCAACACAGCCAAAAAAAAGAATTCAAAAAAAAAAAAAGAGTGCTTCTGCATTGCTTTCTTCTGGGTAGAAAATGAGTTTCACCAGGACCTGTCTTTAAATTAATTTATGTACTTCCTTCATATCTAGCTGGTATTGTACACTTGCAGCAGAAGTCTGGGGCTTCAGTGTGTCTCAGGAGACTGTTTTCTTCCTCACTAAGCTCTAAGAGAGAGAATCTTCCTTTTTGCTTCTCTAAGCTAGAATGCAGGTCCTTTTACTTGTGCTGTCAGTGAGGGAAACACCCCTACCAGCCTCACATCCTATTTATATACCAGCCTCTACACTTGCCTTTACTGCACACAAACACAGGGTGCATCGCCCATCTCTATAGATCTCCACTTGTAAATCCAGTTCTGTTCTTACACCATCCATACATCTCTCACAAGCTGATTCCCAGATAGTCAAACAGGCCAACTATTTCTTCTTTATTTCTGTCACATGCTTGGATGTGTTTTCCTTTTAAATTATGATTTTTTAGAAGTTATATTTCGAAACAGTTTCAGACTTATAGAAAAGTTGCAAAAATAGTTCAAAAGATTCCTGGGTACTCTTCACTTAGATTCCCCTAATTCTTAATATCTTACCACATTTGTTTTATTACTCTCTATACACATATGATTATTAAATTGTGATATTCTGATACCATTGTTTTAGTTCTTGTTCTGGAGAAGAACCACAATAAGCATTAACTTGGTCTCCCATATTTAGGGCTAGAAGTTCTACGGGTAAGGGTTGGAGGGAGGAAATGAGGAGTACAAATATCCACAAGCCAGGAGCTCAGCTCAGTGCTTCAAATACTTGGTCTACAGAATAATAAAACATCGTGTATTATGAGCCTCAATTTTAAGAAAGAGAAAATCATGAGGTTAAAAGTAAACACTTGTTCAAGTTCACATAGCTATAAAGTACATGTAAGGATGAAGCCAGGATGCTAACCAGATCCCTCTTTCTTTGGGATTGCCTGAATTCTCAGGGAGCCAAATCACAACACACCCCATCTGAAGCACACCGCATCTGACAGTTGCCAAGACTCCTATCATATGACCAGAGTGTACATAAATGAGAATAGGTGGGCTTTTTCCATCAGCAAGTAATTAGGCAAGTCACACCTGCCTGAGGTTCGTTTGTAGATACATTATTCTGGCTCCTTTCTGAATTTTATACCTGTCTCTTTGGCAATTAACAGACTCAGCTGAATTTTCTATGACTAACCTCAAAATGCCATATGTTCAATAAAGGTACTGGTATAGCAAAAGCAGTTGACGAGTCTAGGAAAACATAAGCAAACACTAAGTATACAAACATTTCTACTGAGTGCATATGCCTAAGATTATCTTCTCTTATGGGGAGTCCATCACTTCTCAGAATAAATAAGCAAAGCCAAACTAATTTCCAGTGACATTTGCATTCAGACCAGAATTTCTGCATCCGAAGAGTAAAATTTATCATCAGAGAATGAGTCAGAGGTGTTGTAAACTTCAGCTTCCTGAGTAAAGTACAACACATCTAGCTATCACATATTAAGGACAAATTTAGTGTTTGGAATGTCACAAATTTGTTAGATAAGAACTCAGTGGGTTCTAGCTCCATGAAACAAAAAGTTTATGACCTAAGTCTCCATTTATCCCCCAGTCTTTCCACTTCCTGGTCCTACCACCCTCAATGTTAGGTCAGTCCATCCACTGACTTTCTCAACTCCAGGAGACCTGCTGAGTACTGCTGGGGAGAAGTACCCATCCACATAGACTGAAGCCCCAGAAACCCATGATCTCCCTTATCACTGGTCTTTAAGCCCCTCTCTGTCATCCATCTGTCTATCATTAGTCAGTTTTTTCTCCCATTCACTTGAATGACCATTTCTACTTTGACCAATCTCCTCAAATTATTCTCCCATCTTACAAGCCATCAGTGGATGACCTCGTATTACTCCACACAGACTATCAGGGCTATGAGGAGTGACCTCCTTCAACTTCTTACTTCCCATATCCATAAACTTATCTTCATTTGCTCCTAAAACCCACCTTCTTCCCTTCAGTCTAAAGGCAGAGGTTCCTTTCCAATAGTTCATGATTAATCTATCCTAATCCATTTCTAGCTTCTCTGGAATATTTCATTCCGAGTTTAGGCTGTGCTTTAAATCTTGTTTATCTCAAAACTGGGTTCTTCTCCACCCAAAAGTGTTTTAGAAGTTTCTCAAACACTTCCTCCTTTAAATGAAACAAGCGAAAAAGAAGAAAAATCAAACACAAAAAGTCAGTGTATACCACTCGTGTATACCATTATTGCCTTAATAGTCTCTTTCCTTTAACAATCAAGTTTCTTAAAAGACGACATCCATTTTTTTCTTTCCCACTGGCCAAACTTCCCTAGCCAAGGAAACAAATCTTTACTTCTCTTGCATCTTCAACTTTAACTTGGCTTCACTGCAATATTTGATAACTTTATTTATGTTGCAGAGTAAACCAAAAACCATTCTCTATATCCCTCTCCCTTCTATTTGGAAGAAAATACATAACTAAAAATAAATTTCACAGAACTTTTTTTCACTAGCCCTAGATGTCTAAGCTAGAGACACTCATAGATGGTATAACCCAATAATTCTGTGTTTCTTGCTTCACAAGGAGACAGGAAACTATCTTCTCAATAGAAGGGGTTTCCATTGTTCATATAAGACTGAACTGTGTTGCCCTGACCAGAAAAAAAAAAAAAAAAAAGAAAAACTGCTGGGCTTCCCTGGTGGCGCAGTGGTTGAGAGTCCGCCTGCCGATGCAGGGGACACGGGTTCGTGTCCCAGTCCGGGAGGATCCCACATGCCATGGAGCAGCTGGGCCCGTGAGCCATGGCCGCTGAGCCTGCGCGTCCAGAGCCTGTGCTGCGCAACGGGAGAGGCCACAGCAGTGAGAGGCCCGCGTATCAGAAAAAAAAAAAAGAAAAACTGCTCACCTTGAAAGTGTGCTAGCTTCCTATGTAATAGTGAGGAAATCAACTATAGCACTTGCTGGTGGAGAGAGTGAATGAAAATTGGAGCATCAAGCTGCTTTCAACCGTGAGACCACACTTTTCTCATTTGGATTTCAGAAAAACTCTCTAGCACCTACCCGAACCATATGTGATTAAGCCTGGAAGATACAGGAGTTCAGGGAGCAAAACTTCTTGCTCAGGTAGGAAGGCCTTTTCTCAAGGAGAAAGTGGGATACTACCTTCAGGGGCTTGAGTGTAAAACATTCAGGAGAAAAATGGAAGAAATTAAGAAGTGATAATTGAAGAAAGAAAGTATTCATGTGAGGCACCATCTTTTCAAAGACATACATCTACATTGGGTGCTTCCCATCTGGAATGGATGCAGGAGAGTAACTAAACCAGATGAAACAGTAACATCTCCTCCCTTCCCCCAACACACACCTTGTAACTCTGTGAGATCTATATAATCTATTAGAAAAATATCATCCTACATTTCCACTATATACCAGTGTTTTGCCTGGTGAAATGAACCAGGAGGTACTAAGAAAAAGGACGTTAACTCATCTGTGCTCATCTTGCTAGGAGGTTGGGAGATGGCTGTTCGGCAAAGATTGGACTGTGGGACTGGCCAACTCAGCAACAAAGCAATGCCAGGCTGGCAACAACCTGTGTCCATCTCTCATAGAAGCCCTGGCTGCTGCCACAAGCTCCAAACAGATCTGCAAGTCCACTAAATACTATCCTCTTCCCACACACTCTCAGGACTTCAAAGGTTATACCTAATAGGTTTAACACCTAATAGTAATTCATTTGCCTTCCCCCAAATACATGCTACTCTTGCTGAATTTAGAGGTTTAAAAAATAGCACCCCCATAATCTACCCATGAATGTCATTTGCAATCTCTCCTCTTTCCCTACCCAAACATTTCTTCTTCTCTGTTCCCATTTATACTCATTAGCTTCTATTCACACTCTCATAAAAATCACCGAGTGATCTCCCTACCTCTCTCTCTGGAGAGCTAACCCTCCAACCTATCCTGTCCACAAGTGGCAATATGGCATTTCTAAAATCCTAGCTGTCAATAACTTTTTTTATTCAAAACCCTTCAAAGGCTCCACACTAATACTTCTTATCCTGGTCCACTGTGCCCCCAAGATCTGTCACCTGCCTACTTGTCCAATGTCATTTACTGCTACTCTCCCTCTTCCCCCCTTTATTGCAGTCACCCTGGCTTCCTGTCCATTCCTGGAACACACTAAGCTCATTCCTGCTACATGGCTTCTCACAGGCTGTTTTCTCTGCCTGTAACTCTCTAACCCTTTCCCCAAACTCCATCCCACCTCATCCCGTGTTCTCAAATGGAAAATTCTTGTTAGGGCATTGGCTTAAATGTTGTCTCTTCAAAGAGGCCATCCTTATCTAAATTATATACTACCACAACCACCCCACCTTATTTTTTATCCCTGCAACCTACTTATTTTCCTTATGGCTATTATCACATTATGTGACTGTTCTCTTATTTGTTTCCTGGTTTATTGACTGTCTCCCCTTAGTCTGAAAGCTCCAAAAGGTCAGAGACCACATCTATATACTTAACACCTGATATAGTCCCTGGCACCTAGCAGGTGCCCGATACAAATTGGTTGAATAAATGATGAATGAATTAATGAATAAACGCAAGCTATGAGATGTTCACAGCAGCCTCACACAAGTGGACCTTTACTACAATGATCTCTCATCTTAGAGACAGCCCTTTGTCCACTTTAGCATCCTGAGGAACACCCACACTGCATCCATGCCTTAGCACTAGCATCATTAGCTCCTTCAAATATCATCTGACTTCCTCCCTTCCCTCCCAGATATAATTTTCAACTCCCTCCTTTATACCTCACCTCAAATCTGTATCAGCTTCTATCATAGTACCTGTAACACTTAAATGTACTATTTGTGTGTTCCTCTTAAGAAAACTCATTAATTTCTTAAGGATAGGGACTATGTTTTAATCATCATTGTAAACTTGATACCTAGCAGAGTGCCTGACACTAAACAGAATGAGACATGCTATGATTCTGTTTTTTTAAACATATGAAACATCCCACCATAGAAATTATCAGAGGCTCTTCTCTGTGCATATCACCATCCATTACCTGGAGCGCTAAGATGTACAATAGTGCAACATACAGGCCAACGCCTAGTAAATTACATCCTTTCCAAAAAGCAAGACATGTCAGATTGGGCAGAGAAAAGGAGAAACACCATGAAGAGAGGTCAGTAGTAAGTTCATTAAGTTTGCAAAATACTGTGCAAAACTGAGCACCTATGGTCCATGACCCTAGTCAAGTAAAAGAAATAATTTCAGAGGTCACACTGACAGTGCTGAACATAGAGACTGCTCAGCAAGGTGGAGTCAGAGGCATTAGCCTTTTAGAGATTAAGTCCATGCCTGGATAAGGAATATCACTATTAAACCTAGAGATCAAACAGATTTAGCACAAAGATCCAAGCAGGATTTCGCACTCACAGTTCTTTAACTTCTGATGCCCTTGCCTCTAGTCAGATTACCTTTAGCATCATCTGCCAATCAAATGATTCTCTTTCTTGACAGTGGGTGGAGCTTTATCATATGGTTCTCTAACGTAACTGTAGTCAATACCAAGGTTCATACAACTGCCTTACAATGAAGTGAGTTGATCTGATTTCTTTTTCCAAGCATGAAGTCTACTTTGTATGTTTTACATCAGTTACTAATGTTATTCAGTGTTACCTAACTATGGAAAACCCAAATACTTTGTTGTTTCTAAAGCTATTTGCTACATATTACTTTCTTGAGCCCCACAGCCACCTGAGAATAATACACAACAAATATTTGTTAAATATACCTCTATTTCTGGCAACATGATAAACGGGATACATATTTTCATTCAACTTCCCCACAGAAGCAACTGAAATGGTGGATTCGAAAGAAAAAAAAAATGGTGGCTAAAAATACAAAGCATCACCATGCTGGCCGAAGAAAAGATATGTGCTATGCTGCAAAGCAAAGTAAAATCAGAAAACCCTGAGAATAAGTAAAGCCATCTTTCAACGTTTCCTGCCAATCCCTAAAGAATTTGAGTTTCTGCTTTGAAAACTGCATAGAACCCAGGAGACAGAAGAAGCCTAAGGTCTGGCCAACACAGGGAATTTAACAGGAGACCACTGTAAAAATGTGGTACTCTAAAGGGCTATACACATAGTATAAAATTGAACCAGAAACAGGACTTCTCTCATGGTCCAGTGGTTGAGACTCCGCCTTCTAATGCAGGGGATGTGAGTTCTAGCCCTGGTCGGGGAACTAAGATTCCACATGCCACGGGGCAACTAAGCCTGCACACCACAACTAGAGAGAAGCCTGCACGCTGCAACGAAAAATCCTGCATGCCACAACTAAAGACCTGATGCAGCTTAATTAATTAATTAATTTTAAAAAAACTGAACCAGAAACAAAGTCCTTTTGCAAAGGAGACAGCAAGAAAAATATCTGATTTGATTCTGATGCTACTCTGGGAAAGTGTCCATGTACAGCTGGTGTTCAAATTTATACTACCTATCTAGTTTGAAAGCCATTAAGCCCAGGATTTAACTTAAAGTGGATCCATGTTGAGAGTGCTGCTGGGTGACTAGCAGAAGAAATTCTCTCAGGAGGAAATTCAACTCAAATTACAAAGTGCTCCCCCAGATGCAGTTCTAAGTAAAAGGCCATCTTACAGTCAATATTTATAAAGCATACTAGAAATGAGATACTATAGATGAAAACCAACAGAAGCAACTGACTTAAAAAAAAATAGATTCCCAATACATACACTAATCAAAATAGATATCAGACAAATATGAACGTGAAAACTTAAAGTATATATATTAATATCAAAGTTCTCTTTAAGGAACTTGAGATAAAAAAGATCACTACATAATGTGCAATGTTTCAATTAATTAGGAAAATGCAATATAATTCTAAATTTATATGCAACTAACAACATAGCCTCAAAATAGGTAAAGCAAAATTTTTTTTAACTAAACAAGGAAAAATTAACAACTGTATCACTATAACTGGAAATCTTAACACAATTCTCTCAAATATTGACAGGTCAAGCAGTAAAAACAGGAGTTATTAAAGATATAGGCGATTCGAACAAAACAAAAAAACCATGTTCAATCTAAAGCCTATATAAAGAATTACACACCTACTAGTTGAAGAAAACACATTCCTTTTGTATAGATATTTACAAAACTTAACTATACACCAGGCCATAAAATATAGCCCCAACAATTAACAAATGATGAATAACAAGCAGATGGCATTATCTGTTCATAATAATGTTAATTTAATATCAATATCAAATAGATAACTAGAAAAACTCCATATGTTTGAAAAAAATTTTAAACTACTAAGCAACTGATGAGTCAAAAATGAATCATAATAGACTTTAGAAAAATTTTAGTACTAAGGGAAAATGAAAATATGACATAGAAATGCCAGTGGTATAGAGCTAAAGTGATATTTAAAGAGAAATGGGTTGCTTTAAATGCTTGTATCAGAAAAGAATGAGGAATAAAAAATTTTAACAATGAAAATAAAGACAACTACACAAGCTGAAAATTTTACAGATTAATAATTGGATATAAAATCACAGTTATGCCAGCAATTTTTAAAACTTAGATTAAATAGACACATTACAAGAATTTAAAAAAAAGGTTACCAAAGTCATCTCAAAAAGTAATAGGAAAACCAAAAACACTACTGAATCAAGAAAGGAATTGAATCAATAGGTTAAAAACTTCTTGCAAGAAAGCACCAGACCCAGAGAAATGTAGAGGGAAATTCTCCCAAACATTTATAAGAAAGAGTTCATTCTAATGTTATACAAACTCTTCCAGAGACTAGGGGAAAGAACAACAAATAAAAAACGAAACAAACAAAACGGAATATGTCCTCATCTCATTTTAAGGAATAAGCACAGCCTTCATGCCAAAAACAAAGACAGCAAAAGAGAGGAAAATTACAAGTCTGTAGCACCATGGACATACATGCAAATCCTAAATAAAATAAGAGCAAAGTTAAACAAGTAGTGTATAAAAAGGTAATATATTATGACAAATAGGTTTACCTTAGGACTGCAAGTTTAGTTTAATATTAGAAAATCAATTAATGTAATTTATCTCAATACCAGATTAAAAGGGAAAAATTATCTGATAATCGTAATAGAGGTGGAAAGAATCATCTAATACAACATCCATTCATATTAAAAATCTTTTAGCAAATGGGGGATAAAAAGGCACTTCCTTAACCTCATAAATGAAATACATTCAAACATGAGCGCACGCGCACACACATACACACACCCTTCAGTTAATGTCATACTTAATGGTAAAATGCTGAAAGCATTTCTTTTAAGATCAAGAACAATACAAAGATATTCACTATCACCATTTATACTATCATTGTTCTTAAAGTTCAAGCCAATGTATTAAAAGCAAGAGAAAATAAATAAAAGGTACAACACTTATAACTGAAGGGAAAAAATCCTATCATTTACAAATGATATGATTATCCATAAAGAAAACCCTAGATAATTTGCAGAAAAATTATTAAAATTTTAAAAGTATTCCATTTTCTAAATACAAAAATGATATATAAAAGTCAATCTCATCTCTCTTTACCAGTAGCCATCATTTTTAAAAGGAATTTTTAAAGAATATACCATTTACAATAGCCCACAAGTATATAAATAATCAAGAATAAAATTATGATGTATAAACAAGCTCTTTATACAAAAAACATAAAATTTTATGAAAATTACTGAAGAACCTTACCTAAATGGAGAAATACACATGCTCTTGGAGTCTTCTTGGATTGGAGCATTTCCTATCATTTTTTATATCATTTTTCCCTGATATGTATGTAATTTGATAAAATTCCAACAAAAATCCCAGCTTTTATATTTTTGTTTTGCAATTAGACAATCTGATACTAAAATTTATTTAGACATGAAAAAGGCCCAGGATAGTTAAAATATTCTTGAAGAAGAAAAACTAAGTGCAGGACTTCCCTATTAGATATCAAGATTTATTTAAAGTACTATTCCATATAGAATGTGGGAGAAAGACAAACCAATAGCAAAATGGAGGAAAAAAATGAAGACACTTCACAAAAGAGGAAATCCAAAGGGCATAAGGAACATTTGAAAACATGTTTCATCTTGTTTATAATCAAAGAAATACCAATTAAAACTACAATGAGATATCATCACATACTCATCAGACTGGCAAAAATCAGAAAGTTTGACAACTCCAAGTATTAGCCAGGATGTGTAGCAACAGTAACTCTTACCGACAACTGGTAACTGGTAATTGGTAAGGAAGAGAACTATGTAACCATTTCAGAAACCAGTTTTCCATTTCCTACTAAAGTTAAGTATCTATGTAGGGATGCATACAATGACTTCTCTTCCAGGTATATACCCAGCCTGGGGAAACTTTTATACACATCAAGAATGTTCATAGCAGCATTGCTTGTAACAGAAAATGCCCAGGAACAATCCAAGTGTATCAAGAGTAGAATAGATAAGTAAATGTGGCTGTATTCATACAATGGAATGTTATATTGCAATAAAAATAAACTACAGTGATAAAGATCTTTTAATGCCTTTTCTGGCATCACGGTTATAAGGGGAAAACTGATAATTTGGAAACCATGACTGGCAGCATGCACCCAGCTCACATAAACTCAAACTCTTTTAATACCCATTTATCCAGATCCATACATTAAAAGATAAAACCACAAACTGATCTAACAGTGTCACTACATGAACTCAAGTGTTCTGTTCTAAAGATACAATCACTGACTCTTCTAGCAACAAGGTTTACAAATTCTGACCAATCCCTACCAAGATAATCTATGACCAACTCTAGCCACCAAAACCTATAAATAGCCTCCCGCAAATCCCCTTTTGAAATGCCCAATGATTCTCCATTCTCCCGGGCTATATAGCAATTCATAAATCTAACATTATTTGACTACAAGTCTGGCTCCACTGCTCTGTGGGCTCCAGATTTTATCAATAGCTACACACATCTGTGTGGACAAATCCACTCACTCCCCCCCCAAAAAAAAACACTCCTTATTTAAAAATGCATGTCAAAGGAGAGTACAACAGTATGGTTCTAATAATTTTTAAAAATCAAAGAGGCAAAAAGTTAGGCTATATAATTTTAAATGAAACATACATATGCAGCAAAACTATAAAGAAAATCAAGGAAATAATCAGCACAAAATTCTTTGCGAAAGAGAAGCATGAGACTTGGGAAAGACACACAGAAAACTTCTTAGGTACTGAGAGCATTCTATTTTTTTTTAACATGGGTGGTGGGCAAATATATGTTTGTTTTAATTTTTATATTCTACATATACATATTATAGATTATATTGTAAATATGGCTCATGATTTTAAAATATTAGATTTCCAAATGAGAAAAACCAGGGCTGATGCTGTTGAAGTGGCTTGCCCAAGCTAGCACAACTAATTAGAACATAAAATCTTTCAATGACAGAGATTTGTGCGCTGCTGTATTCCCAATACCAGCACAGTGTATTTCATTAGGTAGATCCACAACAAAAGTTTGTGGAATAAATGGAGGAGCTGGGACCTATCTATTCAATACCCATCTATTCTTTCCACTCATGATACCATAATGCATGAACTAATAAGTCTCAGGAGGAAGTCTGGTGTCAGTACTACCATCAAGGCCCTTTCCATTTAAATGTGGCACTTATATTCTATAATCCTCTATTTCAAGAATTTCTTGGGCCAAATCCAGCCCACAACCTATTTTTATAAATAAAGCTTTATTGGAACACAACCACGCCCATTTGTTTATGTATTGGCTAAGCCTACTTCTGCATCACAAAGTCAGAATTGAGAAGTTAAAACAAAGACCACATGGCTCACAAAGCCTAAAATATTTACTGTTTGACTCTTCACAGAAAAAGTGTGCCTATCCCTGCTCTATTTCATTATGAATACAAACTCAACCCTCCTCTCAAAGCCTGTCCCTGTGTTTCACAACCTCTGGCAAGTTCCCTAATCTCTCAAAGTTTTAATTTCCTTATTTTGCATGTAGTTCATCATCCCAAGGGAGTTGTGCAGATTCATCATTCATAATGCCTGAAAGGAAACAAACACTGCTCGCAAGTGTTGCTAATTTCCACCCCTTTCTCTGACACTGTTTGGAAATGGTTCTTCACTCTTACTGCTTTTTGATTTATCTCTCCCTTGTTCTTTATTACCAAGGAAAACTGTGAAGAGGATCTTGTTTTCCTTTTCTTTTTTTCCAAAAGCCTATCTGCATGAATGGATAAAGATGTGGCACATATATACAATGGAATATTACTCAGCCATAAAAAGAAATGAAGTTGAGTTATTTGTAGTGAGGTGGATGGACCTAGAGTCTGTCATACAGAGTGAAGTAAGTCAGAAAGAGAAAAACAAATACCATATGCTAACACATATATATGGAATCTAAAAAAAAAAGGTTCTTAAGAACCTAGGGGACGGACAGGAATAAAGACACAGACGTAGAGAACGGACTTGAGGATACGAGGAGGGGGAAGGGTAAGCTGGGACAAAGTGAGAGAGTGGCACTGATACATATGCATTACCAACTGTAATATAGATAGCTAGTGGGAAACAGCAGCATAGCACAGGGAGATCAGCTCCGTGCTTTGTGAACACCTAGAGGGGTGGGATAGGGAGGGTGGGAGGGAGACGCAAGAGGGAGGAGATATGGGGATATATGTATACGTATAGCTGATTCACTTTGTTATACAGCAGAAACTAACAAAACATTGTAAAGCAATTATACTCCAATAAAGATGTTAAAAAAAAATGGGTCTCTTACAAACAATAAAAACCAGAAGATAAAAAAAAAAGCCTATCTGCAATCTTGCCACCTAATTCCTCCCTCAGGTCATCACCTTGTTTGTGACATCCTGATTGGTTGCTATGGAAACAAATGAACTAGAAACTAGGTTGATTTAACATGTTTTAGGGACACTTCTTTAACTACTGAGAGCCTGAATTGATGCATATCTCCTTGGAAAGAAATAATTAAGGGGAAGGAGAAGCAGAAAACAGATAAAATGCAGGAAGTACCAAATTGCATGTTTATGAATATCGTGAATGAACGTGGCAACAGCGAAGGATGCCAGACTGGCAGGCACGGAGGCTGACATTTTCTGTTTGTCCATAGGACAGCTCATAGCCCTGAAAGTCCCAGTATAAGCTTCTGCCATCATCCTACAAGAGAGAACTGCTTCTCTTGGGACTGCATCATCCTAGCAAGGATCAGTCACTCCCTCCAAGGGAAGAAGATAAAGCCAGAGATCAGGACCTAGTACCCAACTGAGATCAGTGAGGGCACAGTGACTGAGACAAATCAAGCTTCACAAGGTAGAGCTGCGCTATCAGTGGAGTAAAGGAAGACAAGAAGCAGAACAAGATGGACAATGTAACGTTGTCATCTCTACATCCTCTGATCTGCTACCTATTTTCCAGGATCAGCCTCCCAACTTCACAGATAAAATCCCTATCTAGTCAGATAGGAAGAGCATATTGGCCCGCAGAAAGTAAGGGACCCACTGATTCCCAATTTTCAAATCCTCTGAATTGGGGTCACCTCTGACAGATGCTCAAATTCCAAAGTGTCAGACCTGTGCGAGAACCAGGGCAGGTGTTTTAATCCTTGTGCCTATGCACCTGCAGAACAGAGAGGTGTAGTTATTTAGTAAAAACTGAGTGAGAGGGAAAGGAGAATCTAACCAAAATGAATCAAGCAAGACTCAAAAAATAAAGTTCTAGGGAATTATCTGGGGTCTCTGGAGGAGCACTTCACTTCAACATGAACTGGAATTTATTTCAATGCAGGAACAGCAGCTGAATCTAGTAAGAGATTTCTTCCACACAATTCAGTATTCTCAGGACACTTTTTCCCCGTAATTTTGTCTAAACTCTTATGCTAACATAACAGTACGATTTCAGGCACTCTCCATGGGTCTACCCATGGTAGACAGCTGGGTATAAAGAAAGGAGTAAGGGATAGAAGGACATCCATGGTCTGTGATTAAAATTGGACACATTTGGGTTCATTCAGAAAACATGAGTAACATAGATAGTGCTTCAGTCCCTGCCAAAAGTTTTCCTTAATTTGGTGTATCAAAAATAGACAAGTTTCCCCAACCTCCACCCCAAGAGCTTTAGGCTGTTTGAGACAGGATGTTTTGTAATGCTTGCTACATCCTGCCTAGTGGTATTCGCTGAGATTGCAGATGGGAAAGGTTATATTCTCCTCTTTGACCAATGCCACTTTGAAGTAAACACTAGCTATAGTAATGCCCATACAAAATGAGTAAGGGGGGATGGAGCACTGCTTTTTACTGAGCACCTATCTAATGCTGGGCATTGTGCGCACTAACTCTTTTCAACTTTATCACAGTTATATGAAAAAATATTACTGGTGTCATTGTACAGATGAAGAAACTGAGGCTGGTTCAATTCAGAGGTTGCCCAACAGTCACTGGTTATACAACAGTCTACCTAACTACCGTGAGGGAAAGTTCAAAGTTGAGTGCAGATCAGAATGGCTCCAAAACCTGTGCTTGGGCTGCAGCTCTTGATATTACATTTGGGTGGCTTGTCTGATCACCTGAGTCTCACCCCCTTCCCCTCAATTCAAAAGGCTGTGTGTTGGGCTTCCCTGGTGGCACAGTGGTTGAGAGTCCGCCTGCCGATGCAGGGGATGCGGGTTCGTGCCCCGGTCCCGGAGGATCCCACATGCCGCGGAGCGGCTGGGCCCGTCAGCCATGGCCGCTGAGCCTGCGCGTCCGGAGCCTGCTGTGCTCCGCAACGGGAGAGGCCACAACAGCGAGAGGCCCGCGTACCACAAAAAAAAAAAAAAAAGGCTGTGTGTTAACCTGAGTGTTAAAATGGCACCAAGTAAGATGGGTGATGGCACTTCAGTTTAGAATATCAAGGCTGGCAGAGTGAGAGAATATGTATGTGACCACTTAACAAGCACCCTCTCTTAGACATTGTTAGGAAAATATACCTTACTGCCCTAATCCTCACCACCCTTATGAGGGCGATAATATCATCCCCATTCTACAGATAAGGAAACTAAAGCTCAGAGAATTTAAGCCACTTTCCAAAATTCATGCAGAAAATCCAGGATGCTAGCCCAGGTCTGACGATGAATCTATGCTTTCCCACTCTATCAAAATCTTCTTTCCTGGAAAATGTGCACTTGAAAACATGCAGCACTTGAAAATGTGAAGCTTTTAATGGCATTCATAAAAAGGAAAAAATGGAGCCTGAAATCAGATCTTATTTCTTACTCTGCTGGACTCTGAGCCAGGTTTTGGAGATCAAAGAGGCATCTCACTGGGGAAGGAACATCTCAGGAGGGCCAGATGTGTTCATCCTGGAGTGAAAGGGTCCTACAGAGCTAAGAACCAGAGGTGGCAATAGTGATGCCTTCCAGGATGTCTTCAATAAAATCAAGCCCCAGTCCTCCAAGGAAGGCTATGGAAAGAGACTCCCAATGTAGGAAGGGGTCATGGGACTTTGCCAAATTGGGTCTCGCCCACCAAAATTTTACTTTCCCCTTGAGCATCAAACATGACCAAGTTGACCATGTCCTCTCCTTTTATGCTTGATTTCAAGTGTGAACTCATTCTCAACTCCTGTCTTGATTCCTCTGGCATAGCTGAGAGCAGGCTGGGGCTCTGAAGCAATATTTTGCTAACCAGCCAAAAAAAGAAAAAAAAAAAATGGAGCTAGAAGGAGAGAGAAATAGTATGCAAGGAACTAACCTGGTTTAAGTGGGATAACTCCTCTTTTTCAGTCCAAGGTCCCTCTAAAGGTCATTTCCCTGAAGAGCTCTCATGCTTCCTATCTCTAGCCAGGAAATGTCTGCTCCTTCCTCTAGAATCCTCCAACACCCTTGGGCATATCCATACTTCAAAGACAGAATCAGTAAACTCCAGGAGAACAGGAATGATGTCTATATATCCAGTGCCTGTTCCAGTCAGTGGCATATAACAGGTGTCTTTTTGGGGAATAACTTTTTCGGTATGATCTCAGCTGAAAAAGAAGGTTGTCCCCAATGTCAATTGATGATTGACTAACACATTTCCGTGGTGTTAGAAGTTCCAAAGAGTTGTTCCTCACCCAGGCTCTAAGGATCATCTTTCACACCGTCAATTCTGTTTTCCTCTCTGAGGTCCTATTTTTTCCCCCAGATGACTGACAATGGGGGCACCCATCTCTTCCAGGTGAAATCCACCCCCTACTGGGTGAGGAAAGGTCTTGCTCAATAAGTAGAATCCACTGGCTTATGAGGTTGACATCACCCGCCTCATTTAGTAGGGCTCATCATCCAACTCGGACATGATGCCTTCCAACTCTGTCTTTCAATTCTTAAAGCACTGGCTCTTAAAAGGCAAATGTCTGCTCCCTTTTATTAAACAATACAGGGTTGAGAAAGGCTAGCTCTGAACTAAAGATAATTTTACTTCATTAAAAACCCCATCAGCTTTATCTCTAAAGTTATTCCAAGAAAAGTGCTTGAGCATTTCATAATTAACATGTGGCAGCAGGTGCAGTGAAAAAAGCAGGCACAATCATAATAATTTGAAGCCAATAATTCATAAACGATAATGTATTATTAACCAATTATTGGGGCCTGAACAACATTTAATGAGATTAAGCTGATTGCCAGGCTGAACTGTTGGATACATATTGATTTAATCAGGGTGCTTAATTAAACTATGTAAGTTGCCCACCAAATCACATCACAGCTTCCTTCAAAGGAGTACAGTTTCTACTCCTCCTTCCTGCTGAATTACAAATTGTTATTGACTGAAAAGAACTTAAGATAAGGATTCTTGCTTTTCATAACAGCTTAAGAAACTACCATACGATCTGGCAATATATCTTTTCAATTGTAAGAGTAAAGGCTGTTTGCACAAGTGTATTCAGAGTGCAATATGGTGTGTAGGATTTTTTTTCCCCAAAGAATTCAGAATCTTAATAAACAGGGCTACATTATATGCCTAAACAAAGGGGAGACTTGCTTACAACCCTCCATTTTAAAGACCAAGAAACAGAGCTTTAAAGAAATGAAAAACCCCTACAAAATACTGGGATGAATCATGATTCAAATTCAAGTCCCACCCCATCCCTTTCCCAGGCTAAAGTGTTTCCAAAACCTCGAATTAAGCTTCAGTCTGCTGAAGACCAGAGGGGCATACCCATTTGACTCTATATGAGTTTCCAGTAGCATCTTTCAGAAGGTGAAAGCTACTTCCCCAGCAGCTAAAAGTTTTCATAATCACCCATCACAACCACAATGCATAAATCCTCGTCTCTTGACATGCAGGTCCTCCTTTCACTTGTCACGTTGCTAATGATGGGAGTTATTTATGTTGAGCATTGAACAAAATGTTTTTTGCTCAGTGTTCCAGCCCCATGATCCTGCCTGAGGGGAGACAGTGACAGCTCTGTCGAATCCTCCCGGGATACAGGGAGCCTGCTGGTTTTTCTAATTAGGGTTTTACCCTGTCAGTTTCATGAATAGCCACTTCCAACCCAATGTGCACCATTACATTTTGAGGATGCCCTTGCCCTATAAAATTCTGGAATGTCAAAACCCACAGCTGCCACCTGGACTCAATACTCAATGAGCCACAGAAAATCAGCTACAGGGAAGGTGCACAGACAACACTGGGGCACCACCAGTTGCCTCTGAGTTATGGCATGCAAGCTCTTAACGCATTCATCTGTTGCCTGGTAAAAGCAGCACTGCACATACCAGCTTGAGGGCAGAACTCCATCAAGAGATCATTATCGGGGTGGCTATGGACATACATTTCAATTATCACATTTCAGGCAGTTAATATGCCCAGTGACTCAGCCCGTTAAGTCTGTGCTCCTGAATCTCTCCTGCAACTGGAATCAGTGAAGTGATATCCCAGCTATGGCCTCAAGAGGCTCATGTTTACAAAAGCCTGTCTGGCCAAACTACTTTTTTTTCTAACTTTGGAGAATGGGAGTAGCAAACCACCACAAACAAATTGGATAATGCCATATCATTCACATCAGTGTTCCTCCACTAAATTCAATCCCTACTTTCAAGAAGAAGAAAGCGTATTATAACACAATCTTAGCATTCTGTAAGTCAGACTTGCAATATGACTGTGTATGTTTTGTTTTGGGGTGGAAGGGAGTCCCTGCTGTCACAATCACTCATCACTCACCTCTAATGGAGTGGAATGAAGGATCCCGGTAGGTCTATGAACATTAGTTATTGAAAGAACAGCTAGGATCCATCCCCAGCTTCTACTGCATCACTCTACCCTGGCTTCTTGAGAGCATGCGGAACACTGATCATCTGTGCTGAGAATCATTCCCTCCCCCAATTACATTAAATATACCTGCCCTGCAAATTGCAATTTAGAAACTCCATTATGGGGACCAAGAGACTGTCCACCAGCTGCAAGGGAACGAGGAATCCCTCCCACAGCTGGAGGTACCTCAAGTTAGTTTCATAGAGCAGAACAGCTGGGAGGGATTAAATAACCTGTCTTTTGGAGGTTTCTGGTGTTGATGTTAGTAACGGGGGAGTGAAATGAGAAAGAGAAGGTTCCTCTAGGTGCACCAGTCATCTTAAAGGCATAGAGCAAAACAAAACCAAACAAAAACCACTCTTCTGCTGATATTTAGGATGTCAAACAAAATAAGCAGGAGGCACTGGAACAAACCTAGTCTTTGGTTGGATTCTTAATTTAAAAATTTCAAAATACTTCTTCACTAAAATCCCTACTTTCTGCTAGGGGGAGAAAAAAGTATTCCAAGAATGAGAAAAGAAAGAGTAGTCTTTCAGAAGGACTAATGTCAAATTCTAAATATAGAATAGCGGATATACTATTTCACATTCACAAACAGGCTTTCAAATTCATATTATCCATTCCAGTAAACAAAAAATAGACTTTCATTTTTCTTTCTAATGGAAAGAAGTAGCATGTAAAGTAGAAAGATCAAGGAGTGAAAAACTTCCATTTTCAACAGAATAATAGACTAAATATTCTGAAAAATGCCCCAAATGAAACAACCAGAATGCTAAAATAAACTTTTTCAAAAATCATTTTCAATGCATTGCTGAGCTGGTCTAAAAAGAATAAATCTGTAGATGCCAAAAACAAAGTGAGACCAAAGAAACCTTGGAAGGTAAGCAAGCATCAAAGCACACTTTTCGCCCAAGGGTTTCTACTAAGCCTTGGAGTCCCTGAGCTTCTACTTTGAAGGCTGCAGGAGATGCAGGGAAGTGAAGCATGGGGCTCACCCACGGTGGGACATCAAATAGGAGATTCTTACGTAAAGCTGAGACCACCCCCCCAAAAGTCTTCACTCTTGATTCACAGAAAGGAAAAGCGAGAATAACTTTTTATTTCAAAATTTCCCTAGAAGTATATAACTATAAGCAAATTTTCACATACATTTGAATTCATGATCCATCTGTAGTCCCCAGAGTTTAAGGGAGGTAATACAGTCATATCAATTTGCCAGCATCCTCAGATAACTAGCAAAAGCAAATTCAAATGCTTTCTTAAGTAAAGCAGCCTCAATTCTGACCTCAAAGATTTTCCAGAGATAAAATTCCAAGTAAAATGAGCGACTTAGTGTCAACAATTATAGAACAAACCAGGAAACAAGGTCCCATGAGTGAAAGGCAGCAGAGATAGGAAGGAGCACCAGAGGAGCAGAGACATGAGATATTAGATTTATGGGAAACAATATAAAATAACGATATGAAAAAAACCAATAATGTTTAAAGAAATGAAAGAGAAATTTGAGATATGAGCAAGGAATGAGCCTCTAAAAGCAAAACGCTGATGTGGAGAGGATGGAATAAATTTCTGGAAGTGAAAAATCTAACAATTGAAACTAAAAAGTCAATAGAGAAAGGGATGTTAATGGAGAGCTCAAGGGGTGAGAATTTCCATTAATAGAAGAATAAGAGACTAAATACTTTTAACAGCTTTCTTGAAGAAAACATGTAGAAACCCACTGGAGAATGTTGCTCTTATCTTAACTGAGAAGAAAAAAAAAGCTGAATAATAATCTACCTGAGATAGAAGGAGGCAGGGCACAGCCTTTAAAAGAATGGCATAGCCATAAGACATGACAAAAACTGGTTAGAACCAACTAGGTCCAAGATGGCGGAAGATTTGACTTCGAGTGGATCTTGAGCCTCATTATACGCTCATTGTAATACATTAGCATAAGCTAAATGACACAGGCACCACCACGATGACAGTTCTGAGGCCAACCATCAAAGATCAAAAAGTGGGTGGGGCCCAATTCCTGGAAATCCCCACCCCTTCCCCAAAATAGTTGGAATACTCCTCCCACTCATTAGCCTATGAAATTACCCAGCCCATAAACGCTAACCACCCCATATTTTGAGGCCTCTCCCCTTCTGAGATGGCCCACACTCTGTCTGCGGAGTGTGTTTCTCTCTAAATAAATCCACTTCTTACCTGTCTCTTTTTGTCTCTCACTGAATTCTTTCTGTGATGAGACATCAAGAAACTGAGCTTGGGCTTCCCTGGTGGCGCAGTGGTTGAGAATCTGCCTGCCAATGCAGGGGACACGGGTTCGAGCCCTGGTTTGGAAAGATCCCACATGCCGCGGAGCAACTAGGCCCGTGCGCCACAACTACTGAGCCTGCGCATCTGGAGCCTGTGCTCCGCAACAAGAGAGGCCACAGGCCCGCGCACCACGATGAAGAGTGGCCCCCGCTCGCTGCAACTAGCGATAACCCACGCACAGAAACGAAGACCCAACACAGCCAAAATAAATAAATAAATAAATAATAAAAAAAAGAAACTGAGCTTTATTAGTCCTGAGACCAGGTGTGTGCTTTCAATTAAAAGAACATGGGTTCAAGTCCCAATCTGAGTTGCACAGTTTCATATCCATCATAACTTTCCTTGAACCTATCAGAGGTTAGTATCACAAAGCAGCTGAGTGAACCGAATTCCAAAGAGTGATATGTCCCAAAAGGAGAGACACACAAACTTTTCTACTTTGGTGGAGTATGAGAGAAAGGGATGCTGTAGAAGCAGTTAAAATTTTAAGAAATCCCTGAAAGCCCTGTGTGGGATAGTGAAACTGAGCAGGACCCTCTGGGTCCCTCCTGGACACAAAAGCCTTTCCCGTTTCCTATTTGGAGGATAAAGGCTTCAGCCTCCTAGACCTTCCCAGAGTTCCAAAGAGCAGATTCAAACAGTTGCTAATCAGGGAATGCAGAAACAAAGGAGGAACGATCAGGAAACTATAGTGCAGCAGTTAATGCAGGATCATGGTTCCTCCTCAAGGGATATACATAACAATATCTGAGTTCTTCTGCAGGAACTAAGGCCTCCACCCAGGTGGAGGATGGTAACTTCAGGCTGAACACAAGATTCCTGGAGCACCACCCCGTTACCTTACCACCAACCAATCAGAAGAAAGTTACATACCCTCCAGCCCTCACTCCAAACTTTGCCTGTAAAACCTGCTCTCCCAAAACCACAGGGGAGTCCGGAGTTGTTTAAAGCATGAGCCACCTGTTCTCTTTGCCTGGCACTGTAATAAACCTTTCTCTGCTCCAAACTCTGACGTTTCAGTTTGTTTGGACTCACTGTGCTTGGCCTCACTGTGCGTCAGACACACGAACTTGTGTTCGGTAACAACAGTGTATCAACTAGAATCCATCATATAAAAGGAGACTTCACACTCTGGAAACTTCTCCTTGGATCAGTTGCAGAACTTGGCCATAGGAAAGCCCACAAACACAGAGGCAGAGGCTAGCAGAAGGTGCTCAGCTGCTGCTGATGGACAGGCAAAAACAGCACTTCTTTCTTTAGCTCCCCTCACACAAAAAAAAACCTTAAACTGCCGTGAGAGGAACACCAAACCCTCTCACCCTCAGGACCCAGACTAATATCTCCTGTTTCTCGGGTAGGAGTAGATGCAAAAGTTGTCTGCCCCTGCGGGCAGAAACGAACATGGAGACATAGGCCCTCTGTAATGCAAACATGCTGTTGAAAGCTTATGGTGGAGGAGGAACACTGAGAACCCCTGCCCCCTGCACCCTAGACCCTACACTAATTACGTGATTAACAGCAGGCAGCACTGGAAGGAATTGAAGCCTGTGGCTCAATAAGAGTATGAGAAGAACAAAACCCACTCTTGAGCAGACTCACTACACCCTACACTGACAGAACAAGTATAAACGGTCTTGATCTCATTCTCTGATATTCTTCTATACATATGGAATATCCACCATTCAATCAAAAAAAAAAAAACCCCACTAGGCTGAACCAGGCTCAGAGAAGATTCAAATGTTGGAAATGATCAAGTAGGGACTTTTAAATAAATATGATATGTTAAAGGATCTCATGCAAAAGAAAGGAAACATAAATGAACAGCTGGGGGATTTCAGCAGGAAGGAGGAAACTACACAAAAGAGCCAAATGGTAATGCTATAAATGTTTAAAAATAATATTAGATATGAATTCTCTTGGTGGGCATACTGGAAGACTGGACAGGTAACAGAACAAACAGTGAATCTGAAGAAAGATCAATAAAATTATACAAAATTAAACAAGCAGGAAAAACAGAATGAAAGAAAAACAGAACAAAGCATTCAAGAGCTGTGGGACAAAACAAAAAGGACCCCATGCATGTAACTGGGGTCCCTGAATGAGAAGAGAGAACAAGGCAGAAGAAATGTTTAAAGAGATAAAGGCTGGAACTTTTCAAAAATCAATGAAAAAGAACAAATCACAGATGCAAGTAGCTCACAAAATTCTAAGCAGAATAAATGACACATACATACATACTTACATGCATACATGCATCACACCTATGTAGATTATAGTCAAACTGCTGAAAACCGAAGATAATGAGAAAATCTTGAGAGCAACCAGAAACAAATGAAACACTATGCAGGTAAAAGCAAACATAAGAATTATAGCATTCTTCTTCTTGGCAACTGTGCAAGCCAGAAGACATTGTAGAAACATCTTTTAATACACTGAAAGGAAAAAAATCTGTCAACCTAGAATTCTATACTCAGGAAAAAATGTCTTCCAAATAAATGAAACTATAAAGACTTTTTCATAAAAATAAAAGCTTAGAGAGTTTATTACCTGCATATATGCTATTGATACAAGAAATATTAAAGTTCTTCAAACCTCCCCCAAAAAAATTCCAAGTGAAAAATTGGATCTAAAATAAATAAATAAAATAGACCAGAAAAGGTAAAAATAAGTGATAATATGCATTAGTTTCTTATGGCTACTGTAACATATTACCACAAACTCGGTGGTTTAAAGCAATACAAATTTACTCTCTTACACAGCACTGGAGTCCAGAAGTATGAAATCAGTTTCACTGGGGCAAAACCAAGGTGTTGCCAAGATGATGCCCTAGAGGAGGCTCTAGGAAAGAGTCCTCTTCCTTGCCTTTTCTAGCATCTAGAGATGCATTCCTTGCATTCCTTGGATCATGAACCTTTCCTCCTTCTCCAAAGACGATAGTGGAACTTCCTCTCTCTTTGTGCCTTTGCTTCTGCCCCATGATGTCTTCTACTTGCAATCTCTGTCTGCCTCTCCCTTATAAAGATGTTGTGATGGCATTTAGGCCCCACCCAGGTAATCTAGGATAATCTCCTCATCTAGAGACCCTTAACTTAATCACATCTGCAAAGTCTTTGCCATATAAGGTATCCATTCACAGATTTCAGGGATTAGGGTATGAACATCTTGCGCAGCGATTATTCAGTCTACCACAGCATAAAACCACTTCTCAACTCATTTTTTGAGGCCAGCTTTATCCTGAATTGAAATCATACAAAGATATTGCAAGAAAAGAAAACCACTGACCAATATCCCTCATAAACATAGGGCAAAATGTATCCTGACCAAAGGGAGTTCCTCTCAGAAATGCCAAGATTGGAGGCAAGGCAATGGGGGGTAGTGGTTAAGAGCTTGGCCTCTGGAGCTAGAAATGCTAAGATGGGGTCAACAACTGAAAATCAAATACAATTCATCATACAAACAGGTTGAAAAAGAAAAATCATGGGATCATTCATTTATGATAAAAAATTCTCAGCAAACTAAAAATCAAACACAACTTTCTCAAGGACATCTATAAAAACCTACAAATAACACCATAGTTAATAGTAAAAACTAAATAATTTCCCAGACAATCAAGAACAGGGTAAATAATATCTCCTCTTACCACTTCTATTCAATATTATATTAGAGTTCCCGGGTAGTATTATAAGGCAAAAAAAGAAAAAGATATAAAATGTAAAACAAACAAGCAAGCAAAAATCCCTGTCTTTATTCACAGACAATTTGCATAAGTTATTTGCTAAAATTAAGAAAGAAAAAGAAAGAAACATGAGAAAAGCTACTAGAAGTAAAAATTACAGCAAAGTCATGGGACTCAAAGTTGATAACACAAAAATCAATTGTATTTTCATATACTAGCAATAAAAAAATGAAATTTAAAAACTATCATTTACCACAGCATCAAAAAGTGAAATACATGGGGCACTTCCCTGGTGGCACAATGGTTAAGACCCCGTGCTCCCCCCAATGCTCATTGCAGCACTATTTACAATAGCCAGGTCATGGACGCAATCTAAATGCCCATCAACAGATGAATGGATAAAGAAGATATGGTACATATATACAATGGAATATTACTCAGCCATAAAAAGGAACAAAACTGGGTCATTTGTAGAGAGGCAGATGAATCTAGAGACTGTCATACAGAGTGAAATAAGTCAGAAAGAGAAAAACAAACATCGTATATTAATGCATATATGTGGAACCTAGAAAAATGGTACAGATGAACCAGTTTGCAGGGCAGAGATAGAGATACACATGTAGAGAACAAACGTATGGACACCAGGGGGGAAAGTGGCGGGGGTGGTGGTGGTGTGATGAATTGGGAGATTGGGACTGACATGTATACACTAATATGTATAAAATGGATAACTAATAAGAACCTGCTGTATAAAAAATAAATAAAATAAAATTCAAAAAAAAAGAAGACCCCTTGCTCCCAATGCAGGGGGCCCAGGTTCAATCCCTGGTCCGGGAACTAGATCCCACATGCATGCTGCAACTGAGAGTTTGTGTGCCACAACTAAGGAGCCAGTGAGCTACAATTAAGGAGCCCATGAGCTGCAACTAAGGAGCCTGCCTGCTGCAACTAAGGAGGCCACGTGTTGCAACTATGAACCCATGTAACCAAATAAATAAATAAAAAGTGAAATATATGGGATACATCTAAAGATTACATATAAGAAGTTTACACTAAACACTGCATAACACTAAAGGGAAAAATTAAATAAGGCCTAAATAAATGGAGAGGTATATCATGTTCATGAGTAGGAAGACTCAATAATGTTAAGATTGCAATTCTTTGCAAATGTCAGAATCTCAACAGCTTTTTTGTTGAAGAAACAAAGAATGAACCTTTGTTCTTGATCCATGCCTCATAGTATACACTAAAATCAACTTGATATACACCTAAATGTAAAACCTAAAACTATAAATCTTCAAAGAAACAAGTTTTGACCTCAGTTTAGGCAAAGTTTTTTTAAGCTCAGCACTATTAACATTTTGGGGTGGGTTGAGAAGGGCTGTTTTGTGCATTGTGTGATGTTTAGCAGCATCCCTGGCTTCTACCCTCTAGATGACAGTAAGCATCCCCTGAGTTGTGACAACCCAAAGTATCTCCAGAGATGGCCAATTGTCTCCTGAGAGGCAGAAATGTCCCCAGCCAAGAACCACTGGGTTGAGTAAATGTTTATCTAGGATACACAGAGCAGTAACGCTACATTAATTAAAAAAAAATTTTTGAATGCCATCAAATTTTTAAATTTCCACTCTTTAGAAGACACCATTAAGAAAATGAAAAGCAAGTCAAGAGACTAAGAGAAAATATTTGCAAAACACATATCTGATGAAGAATCTGTATCCACAACAAATAAAGTCTCATAACTCAGTAGTAATATAAAAAAATCATATGAGAAAATGGGCAAAAATTTGAAGAAAACACTTCGATATCATTAATCAATAGGGAAATACAAAGTAAACTAAAATGAAATACTACTTCATACCTACTAGAATGGCAAACTTAAATAATTAAAATACGAAGTACCAGAAAGGATGCTGAGCCACTGGGACTGTGAGACACTGCTGGTAAGAATGCAAAATAGAACCACCACCTTGTAAAATAATCGGTCAGTTTCTTAGAAAATTAGACATACACTTACTTTATTTACCCAATATAAAAGAAAATATATGTCCACAAAAGACAACTATCTGAGCATTAATAGTTAGCTTTATTCACAATTACCAAACTGGAAACAATCTCCATGCCTGCCAATGGTGAGTGGATAAACAAACTTTGGTACATCCATTCAACAAAATAATCCTCAGTACTAAAAAGGAATGAACTACTGATTCATGCCAATAATGTGAATGAGTCTCATAAGCATTACACTAAGTGAAAGAGGATAAGAATGAAAGACCACATACTGTATGATTCCATTTATATGACTTTCAGGAAAAGGCAAAATTATAGGGACAGGCATCAGATCAGTAGTTGTCAGGGGCTTGGGATAGGAGAGTAGAATGACTGATTACAAATGAGTAAAAAAGAAAATTTTGAGGTGAAGAAAATATTGTGTATCTTTATGATAACGGTGGTTACATGACTATACACATTTTTTCAAAATTCATCAAACTCTACACTAAAAAAGAGTCTGTTTTCTGTCTTGAAGTATACCTCAATAAACCTAATCCTAAAAAAATGACCATACAAGTATCAATAATCTCTACAAAAGACTACAGGGAAAGATCAAGCAGTAGATTAGACATATACACATATATTCTATACTGAATTTATAAATGAAACTACCCAGTAGGAAAAGTGTCATTTCAAAAAAATTCAGATAAAATAGGTAAGAAAATCCAAATGACCCCTAGCTATATAAAAAGACACTTAACATCACTAGCCATGAGGGAAATGCTTATTAAATCATAGTGTGATACTATTTCACATGATAGACTGGCAAAAATTAAAGTCGGACAATACCAAGTGATATTATAGGCACCTTCAAAGACTGCTAGTGGGAGTATAAATTGGAACGACCATCCTAGAAAACACTGGCATTACCAACTTAACGTAAGTATACCCTATTTCGTTTGTAATAGCGACAAACAGAATAACAGAATAGAAATATTCTAATTAGCCATCAACAGTAAAATGGATAGATTGACCTAAGTTGATACATGGGAGTATTATACAGTCACAAAAATGAATGACTTAGATCTCAACTCCTACATGTCATGTGGTTCAGTCTCAAAGTTTTTAACAAAATAAACCAATCACAATACTATATATATATATATATATATATACACACACACACACACACATATATATGCTGTATACATACATATACAGTATGCTTCCATTTACCTAAAGCTCCAAATAGGCAAACTCAGCAGTAGGTTGTTTAGGGATATATAAATGTGATTTTTAAATATAAAGAAAAGCAAGAGACAATTTAGCACACAATCCAGGATGGTAGTTACTTTAAGGCAGAAATAGTGGGGAGTCACAGGAATAAGGGTTACAGGGTCTAAAATATGGATAATGCTGTATTTCTTAAATTGGGTATTATATACCTTGTGTCCATTTTATTTTCTTTAATCTTTCTTTAACCTTTATTTTCTTTAATTTATGTTATGTTATCTTTCTTTAATATTTATTTTCTTTAATTTATGTTATATGAATTCTTTTATAAGTATTGCATTTAAAATAAAGCACTTTGTCTTATTATAAAAGACCTGGATTCCAATTTCTGGCTCCATATTTAATAGCTATGCAACCAGGCACAAGTCACTTTAACTCACTGGGCCTTACTTCCATCATCTTTAAAATGGGAATTTTTCCCTAACACATTAATTTCACAAGTATAAAGGAAAAGATTATTATACTAGACTCTATGAAAGTTAAGCAAAAAAAGTTAACAAATTTAAAAAGAAGCGACAGGCTAGGAAAAAACATCAGCCACTCAATGTCCTAGGCTTAGAACAATGATCAATACTTAATAAACACTAAATAAATCAATTAATGATTAACAAAGAAGAATATTTCTAATATATAAAGAGCCCTTAATAAATCATTTAGAAGAAGACAAAGCATCTAATAAAATAATAGACAAATGATTTTTAAAATTAAGCAATTTAAAAGGAAGATACATAAATGACATTTAAAAATATGGACCATTTGAGTTATGCTCAAAGAAACTCAAATTGAAATAACACTGAAATGGTGTTTTGAGAGAGGGAGATTAATTTTTTTAACTAACAGGTAGGAACATGTAGAAGACTAGTAAACCTATTGTTGGTTGGTCCCTGGAGGAAAATAATCTCCTATACTTTTTGTGGGAGTGTAACTTGGTAATGCAAGGTTGTCAATTCTCAGAATTCATGGGGAAGAGATTTGGACTTCCATGGGACAGAATTGTCAGGAAGGCTAATTTAAGTTCATTTCGTCTAAATTTCAAGACTCAGCATGCATGAGTTCATGTGTTTATGTGAGTGTGTATGTGCATGTGTGTATGTGTGTGTGTTTGTGCACTGGAGAAAAACATGAAACTGTTAACAGCAATTGCTTAAGGAATAGTAATATGAGAAATATATGGTTAATTTCATGTTTTACTCTAACATATCAATTTTTAAATAAGGATGATATGTTAACATTTAAATTTTTTTAATTAATTTTAATTTTTAATTAAATTTTAGTTTAAATTTTAAACATGAATTACGAATATAGTTGGAGACACTCAAAAAATAATAGGACAGACTCAGGTACCTACCCATCCAGATTTAAAAGCTGTTAACTTTTGGTTATATTTTCCCTAGAACTCTTTTTCTTTAAGAAATACAAACTCCCCAAAAGATTTAAAACCCATTTCCCTTTCTGCTCCTCCATCTTCAGATGGAATCACTATTTTGCATCTGGTGTTATCTTTTTTCAGCACGGTTTTATACTTTTTCTATACACGTTAAGTATCCATAAACAAGAAAATGTATTGTCCTGTTATATTAAAACGATAGGTAATTTTAATAAAAAATTCATGGTCATATTGTGAGGCTTCCATGAAATATATGAATCAGAGTACAATCTGGTTAGCGCAGCCTGGTAATCTGAGTTTGAGTATTTTTGGAACTGGCAGTGGTGGTGACCCACACTTGAGAACATGTGTTGGTAGGTAGAGAAGCCTTTGCATCTGAGGCTAGAAGACAAGCGAGGAGTTTGGGTTAGGTTTTCATGTCTTAGTTGCAGGGACTCTGAGAGAGAAAAACATCTGAATAATGGAGACATGGGTTGTCATCTGGTCCCTGCCCAGGCTGTGAAGAAGGAGTTTCTTTCATAGGAAACTTAGGGAGCTTTGGTGCCAAGCAACACTGAGGTGTGGTACAGAGTTTTGGAGAATGCTAATCCACCCACCACCCCATCTTTTTTTTTTTTTTTTTTGTGGTACACGGGCCTCTCACTGTTGTGGCCTCTCCTGTTGTGGAGCACAGGCTCTGGACGTGCAGGCTCAGCGGCCATGGCTCACGGGCCCAGCCGCTCCGCGGCATGTGGGATCCTCCCAGACCGGGACACGAACCCGTGTCCCCTGCATCGGCAGGCGGACTCTCAACCACTGTGCCACCAGGGAAGCCCCCACCCCCCCCATCTTTACATGAAATCCAGCAACTCTCTGAAAACCCAGCAATGGCAGTAGCAAGAGTCCTTTTAGTAGCTGCAAGGACAGCAGACAACCACCAAAAGAAGCCTAAGCATCAAGGAAGAATGCACGCGCCCATAAGGGTGACTGTAACCAATGGCTACTTTATGAGTACAACTGAGGCTACCCGTGGGTACCCCAAGAAATACCTAGGAAAGAAGTAACTTTTCAGGAGAGGTTTAAAGGCCCTGAATTGTGAGTAGAAGAATAGATGCAAAATTTTCATTTATTTGCTCAATAAATATTGAGTGTGCACCAGTTTTGTGCAGGAACTGTTAGTTCCCAGAGATACAAGAGTGGAAAAATACAGCATATAATCTGTGCCCTCATGGAGCCCAGTAATAGGGGCTATGAAGAAAATAGAACAAGGTATGTGATAATGAGGTTCTGAGTGAGGGAACATTACATATGGTGACCCGGGAAGGCTTCCTCAATCTGAGCCAGGATAACATACGACAAGAAGAAATCAACCATGCCAAGTTATGGAAGAAAAGTATTCCACTCGAGGGAACAGCAGATGCAGAGGCCCAAGGGATATAATTAAGTTGCTATGTTCAAGGAACAGAAAGATTAGTGTGGCTGAGGGTACAAAGTGGTAAAGGGGTAAGATACAAAACAAGAGGGGCATGCAGGGTCTTGCAGAGGCATAAGATTTAGATTTTACTAAAATTACAAGGGTTATTAATATTAACATGACCACATGTGTACTCACACATTGGAGAAGCCTAGAACATATTACTTGTAGCATAAAAAAATATTTTTACATATAGGGAATTGCATCTCGAAGATAGAGGATTTTCTCTCATTACTACACAGCGGAAAGAGGTCATAGAATTTGGGGCTTAGGATTAAGAGGCTTAAGATTCAGAGAGTTTGGGGATAAATCTGAGCTTTACTCTTACTAACCATAGGAATTTTTAGGGCCTCAATTTTATCATCGAAAATTGGACACCATAAATTGTAATTCTTTTTTTTTCTTTACCTCAGAGTTGTTGTGTGGAACAGTTAATCACATGTAAACACTCTGTAAACAGTTAATTCCCTTAAAAAGATATAAATTGTTATATCTCATGAACATATTTATAGGACAGAATGTTTGGCACTGATTCTGATGAAATATATGTTTCTGCTACAGTAACCACATATAGTCAATTTTTAGTATCCTTGTTAATTGAGAAAATTATTCAGGTAATGCAAACTTTGTTTTATTTCCCTCTGAAATAGATTATATTTTATAGAATATTGGCTTTATAATTATGTTTAGCCTGAGTTCTTATATATTTTGCAGGCCTCTGGAAATGAACATTCCCGAAACTGAACTCAGTATCCGTCCACCACAGTCTTACTCTCTCATATATTCTTCTGTTGGCATTAAACGGTGCACCCATCACCCAAAGGAGAAATACTTCAACCCCTTCCCCTTTATCCGTACTCCCAATCAATCGCCAAGACCTCTCACTTGTAACTTAGACATGTCACCTATATTTAGACCCTTCCCTCCCATTTCCACAGACTTACCTTCCTTGGGAACCTCATCGTCCAGATAGAGGACTAACAGTTGTTATCATTTCTTTTTTTTTTTAACAGCTTTATTGGAGTATAATTACTTTACAGTGTTGTGTTAGTTTCTGCTGTATAACAAAGTGAATCAGCTATGTGCCAGGCACTGTTCTAAGTCCTCTACAAGCTTCCGATTGCCACATGAAGAAGGTACTATTGTTATCTGCAATTTATAAATGGGGCGTGGAGTATTGAAGCATCTTTTCCAAGGTCATGAAGCTGCTAAATGGCAGAGTCAAGATTAGAACCCCTGTGAGTCTGAATCTAGGGTCTAAGCACTTAAGAACTCCTCTGTGCTGGGCAACATGTCACCATGTTCTCACTCCAGACTTCCCCCACATTGCTGCCATAAAATCTTCCTCCAAAACAAATCTGATCTTGTCGTTTCTCTGCTTTTAATAACATCCTGTTCGCTCATCACTGCCTTCGGGAGAAAGTAACATGAAAAATAAGGTTCTTTACCACTCAGCCCAAATTACCTTTCCCACCTTATGGTCTGACCCTATAATCAATCTACCATCCTGTAGTCCTGGCACCCTGAGATGTCCACAGCATCATTTCCAGGTCTCCCTGTCTCTGCAAAAGCTATTTTCCTACTTGAAAAGATACTCCTCCACTTCTCTGCAAGTAGCAGTCTGACTTCAAGAAGAAGATCATATGGCATTGGCAGTGAACCTCAGTTTCATCATTATAAAATGGGCGTCGTAACTACACTCTTCCTCAACTCACAAGGGAACTATAAGGACAAAATGATATATTACGTAAAAACTTTGTAAGAGTAGACTACATGATTGGGTATAAGCAAAACTATTCAACTGTAAGGTTTTACAGTTTTTCCCATCCCCCGCCTCCAACCAGCCTTGGAAGGAGAAAGAATTCTTAACCTTCCTTTTCTTGGAGTGACTGGGCCAAAATGGGAAGTAAAAAGGAGGTACTCAACTGGTCTAAATGTCATAGCTTTGAGGGTTTGTACTGAAAAAAGGTGGGATTACTGTGAACCACTATTTGTGTGTGCAGACTGATAATAGTAAGATGGAGGAGGAAAGATGAATTTACCATGGTTTGAATGGGTTTTACATACTCCCCCTTTCATGTTTTCTGAAGAAAGATTCAAATAGTTCTTAAAATGGTTTTGGGATTCTCCACTGAGTTTTCTTTGAAAGCAAAGATGTGTCAATATAGGATCATTGTGCACATGGGATTTACACAGCTTCCCCTCGTGGTTACCCCTTTGATTCTACCATGAAGACAAATGCTCTCTTTTCTGTGCTTCCACTGAACTTTGTTCTGGTATAACTTGCTGTACCATAATGATCTGTTAACATGACTGTCATGCACAAATACATACACACACACAATGCCAATCACGGGTGTCTCAATGATTAGGATCACATACTAGTCATCTCTGTATTCCTAATATCTACCATGGTTCCTAGCCCTGGTTCCCTGAAGAGATGGAAATCTCAAAACAAGAAAAGGGTACAATTCAGTTTTTCTAATTCTAAATCATTTTATTAAAAATTTCCATAGAGAGGTCTTTTCATACTCTTGTAGTTCTTTTTTTTTTTTTAGTTCTAACATTTCTCAGAAGCAGTGCTTTACAAAAAAAGAAAAGCGCATGATTTAACCAGGAGACGAGAGGTCTGAGGTCTAGAACCCCATCTGCCATCAATCAGCAAGGTGACCGAGACAGGTCAGTTCATGCTCCTGACCTTCAATCCCTCACTAGCAATTGAGGTATCTGGACTCCATAGTCTTTACAGATGTTCAAGCTCTAGAATTCAATGATCCCTTAATAATACTTGGCTCCACGTGCCTCTGGGGGTAGGGGGCATAAAAGAAACAGGAATTCCCAGGAGTGAGAGGTTTCCACTTTGGGTTTCTGTCTTCCTTGGATCACTACTGTCCCTTCACCCTCTCGCCACGGGAAAGTTCTGTTCTTCATACCTGATCAGGTGTCTCAGAAAGAGACAAAGGCCAGAAAGGATGGAAAATGATTTGAAAAGAAGCCAAAAGGGGAATTCTGTAACTGTGTATTTTTCCATTCCGTTTTAATTTAAAACCACTTACAAGTGACAACTCCCAACCCAAGGCAGATGCCGTGGGGTAGCTCATTACACCCTTGGGACTCCGTGTAAATCTTTTTTTCTGAGAACAGCTATTGTCTTCCAAGGAAAAGCTTTTAGCATAATGTCAAGCTGAATAGAACACTGCTTTCGTAAGAATATTTTTAAGTAAAAGAACAAGAGAAAGGTATTCTTTCACAACTGCAAACGCAGCCTCCTGCTTCCTCCACCTCAGGCCCCCTAGAAAGAACAGTATGTGAGCCACAGGAGGCTGAGGCAGTGCCATGAGATTACCTCACCTCCTGACACATAGGAAGGTTACACTCTGCTCTTTCAGGTTACAATAAATGCAGGGTGGAGGTGTCTCTGAGGGCAAAAATAGCAGACCCAGCCCCCTTCCATCCACCTTTGTTGTTTCTTGGCTTCTCACCAGCCAGTGAGTCAGTCAGCCACTCTTCACCTGGAGAATGAGAGTTTCTAATAAGAGAATGACATTTGCCGTCGGAAAATTCCCACAAATTAGTTCCCCTTTAGGTCGTTCTTGAGGATGGTCAAGACAATACTGCTATAGGGTCTGGATGGATAGATATCCAAAGGGGAAAAGAATGAGCAAAAAATGCTCCTGAGAAAAAAATGAAGCATCCATCACAGAGCTGTAGTTCCCCAAACTAAAAAGGAACTCAACTTTCCCTGGACTGAAATGGTTACTGAAAATGTGAAGGACCTCCCTGGTGGTCCAGGGTTTAAGACTCCATGCTTCCACTGCAGGGGGCGCAGGTTCGATCCCTGTTCGGGGAACTAGGATCCTGCATGCCGCAGAGCATGGCCAAAAAAACAAACAAAAATGTAAAAAAGATTTAAAAAAAAAAAAAAAGTGAGGTGATGGGGGAAATGTGGAGGAAATAGAAAATGTAACAAAATGATGACGGTCTTTAATAAGCTGTGTGTTTGATTGTGTGCATTTCTGGGGAATTTCCCAGTGATAGCAGACCCTAAGGAGGGGGGACATTCTGGAACTGTGGGGTGAAGACCTGGGATCTCCTCCTTGAGTAACCACTTACCATGGGGCCTCAGGCTGGTTATTTACCCTTAGTGAAGCTTACCTTGGCCATCTGCAAAATGGAGATAATGACAAGTACATGGAGACCCATGACAGCAAAGGCAGCACTTGTGCCAAAAGCAGGAAGCAGGCCTGAGCTGGAGAATGGCTGAGCCTTGGTAAAGGTAGAACTACTCTCCCTTCTAGGTTTTTCATCCACCTCCACTAGGGTTTAAGGAAACAATGCTCCCCACCCCAAGGCTTTTTCTTCCTTCTGAATTGTTCGCTAGTTCTGCGTAAATTCAGTAACTTTTCTCAGTTCAAATCCAAAAAGCACACACGTGCATACACACACACACACACACATATACACCGTTCCTGAAGAGTACACAAACTAAAGAAAATACGACTTCTCAATTCTTTACTTGGAAGTTGCATATTCAAAGGCTCTGCTAATCAAAGTACCTCTTGACATACGACGTGTGAAAGGATTTAACTAGGCTAAGTGCAATGATGCCAGAACACCATTAACCAATGGAGAGCAGTCTCACAAAGCACTAGAATCCACATCCTGGATGGATCTTGCCTACCAAACCTACCCCCAGACCTGCTCATCCGTTGCCTTCTATTCCAACCTGTTGGAGCCTGTATCCCATCTTCCTGGATTCTATTCACTCCTCACTTACTCTCTGCTCTGCAAACTTCAACAGGGTTCCTTTGACCTCTGGAATCCTACTGGTTAAGAAGGGCCTGGACTTTCTAATTCCTTAATGCCTCATCCACTGAGAGTCTCTGATGCTAGGATGAGCCATTTATCCTTTGGTAACAGCTCCCTTTTATCATGTTTCTTCCATTATGGCATCAATGACAATCTCTCAGAGAAATTCCCTTTTCACTGTCCCACTGAAAAGGGCAGAAAGTGACTCTGCTCTTGGTGACCTGCCAGCATTTTGGCTCTGAGGGCTCAGATCTACAAGTGTAAAGTGTGCCTTCTCTCTTAGGACCATTGTGAGAAGGCACCTGCCCTCAATTCCCGGGAGACCAATAAAGCATACGCCAGGCAAATCTGGGTACTACTGAACCGGAAATATATTTATCAAGAAGGTAAGGCTAAATGTTTCCAGGAAAATATCTTTTTTTACAAATGCTTTTGAAGAATAAATCAAACCAAATGAATCCTTCCAGGAGACTCTCTGGAGCCCAGACCCTAGGAAGGACTAAAAGTAATCAATAAACTGTTCTGAACAATCCCCTGGTCAGACTTTAGGCCAGACCACTGGGGAATCAGTCTCCAGCAGGGGCTTTCTCCCAGGGCCCCGTAGCCATGCTCTTATCTCCTGGGGTTCTAAAATAAAACTGAAGCGATAATCCTGCACAGTGGAAAGAAAGTCTTTCAGTGAACAAAACCTCCTTATGAGAGGTGAGTGGCAGCCACTGAGTCGGAAACTAGCCAAATCACAGCTAAATACAACTGCAAACTGAAGCTGGCCTGGTCCCTGGGAGGGAGGAAGTGGGTAAGACAATTGAAGTTCAGCTGCAGGGAAGCTTGGAGGCAGGAGAGTCTTGAGCTGCTGGCTCATTTGCTATTTTCTTGTCCTAAAACAATGCGTCATATTTTGCAGTTCGAAGAAAGTTAAGTGGTTTATTTCTGATTTATAGGCATGTTTAATTGCATTTTGGAGGGTAGGTGATGTTCATATTGTGTGTTTTTTTTAATTTTTATTCATTTATTTATTTATTTTTAAGAAACACAGCAATGGCCTGGGTTCAGGTATGTACTGAAACCTGCTAAACAGATTTTTGATTCTGCAGCCCGTCTGGGACTATGTTCCCAGCACTGAGGGCCAAGACATGCAATCGCAGCTCTGTGCTGGGATCTGAGGGGTCTGGAGGTTCTGAATCTTCCCTCCCTCTTTCCTTCCTGCCACAGTGTCTGAAACATCCACCATGAAAATGCCTCCTTTGGGTTAGGAGAGGAAAATAAAATTCACTGTGAGCAAGAAGTGGGTAATACATTCATTTGTGGTCAATTTAGTGTGAGTTGCTTTAACAACTAAGCTAGCTTGCAATAGTGTGAGGACATAGAACAGGGAGGAGAGGAAGTTCTGGATCACAGAGGAGCCTGCATAGTGATGCTGAATACCTGTTCTGATGACTGCATGAGCACATTTCTTGTGTGTATGGACCCAGGAATCAGAAAAAGAAAATCAGAAATCAGGCACCACCACTGACTGTGGTATTTAACCTCCCTGAGTCCCACTTACCTCATTTGTAAAAATGGAGAGTCCCGAATTCAGCCCCATTATGAAAGATACCAATCAGCTACATAACCGATAACACATAAGACTTTCAGAGTACGTGCAAAATAGGTTGGAACTCTTCGTATATACTTAGAAGTAAAGGACAGTAGCATGCGAAGGGCACTAGCCTTTTCACTTTTTAGCTACATGACCTTAGATTAGTCCCAGGACCGGCTACTCGATGTGAGGGCCCATTGCAAAATGAAAATGCAAAGCCCCTCCTTCAAAACTTTTAAGATTTTCAAGTTGGTGACAGAAGAACATTAAACGAAGTTCAAGGCCCTTCTAAGCATGGGACCTGTGCAACTGTACAGCTGACACACCTATAATGACATCCCTCATTAGTCTTTTCTCCTCAGGATTCAGCTCAACGATTGTCACTTGCAAGTCAATTATGCCAAAAAGAAAATGAACAGCATTCATTTCACCACTATCTGGGTCCTCTCCATGCCTGCCCATCTTGAGATGAACAACTGCTGACATGTTGGTACACATTTAAGACAGAACACTGTAATGATGCACGAGAGGGAGGTAGAAGATAGGTGGGGCCCAGGCTGAGCAGCTGCAACCAGTCACCGGTTGAAACTTAGAGATAAGATACTAGCAGGAGCATCAGGTCTTGATTGGGTGAAAGACAAATCGACCACATTTTTTTCATTCTTGTGGTCAAGGGGATTTCCCAGCCTGCACATGCACAGAGAAGGTCCTCAGTCTAGCGAAGGGGTCAAAGGGAGAAAGAAACACCAGTCCACAACATCTCCTGTCAAACCCCCCAGAAACCTTCATGCTGGAATCCATCTTGGCTGAGAGATGTGTATGCCACCAGGAAGGACCCTGAGTCAGGGCAAATATGGGCACAAGCAAGATGGTTGGCCAGAGACAACCAGAAGACTGCTCCCATATAAGCAATCTAAGTCACCTTTATTGGGAGCAACTCACTCCGCGAGTTTGCCCATGTGGTTTGCTTCTAATAAATGCTTTATCTGTTTCACAATCTTGGTCTCTTTACTGAATTATTTCTTCAAAGATGACAAGAACCGAGGTCCTGCTTCCAGCCATCTCACCACCACCACCCAGAATCACCACACCAGAATCAAGAGTATACATTTATTATTACCGATCTTAGACCATAAGCAGAAACCAGCCTCCTCTGATTCATATGAAGGTGTGCTAAGAGATATCTTTTCTTTTTTTTAACTGAACTATTTTGGAGTGCCAAATTACTTAGGGGCTTTTACTATGTTTCAAGTCCTCTCCTTATAGTAAGAATGATCTCTGTGGTTATAATATCAACAAAAGCACCATTGTCAGCATAAATAAAAATGCAAAAACAGCTCCATGTCATAATTACACATTGGGTACCACTCAGCTCCTATTCAGAAACTGAGCCTGAACAATGAAGACATACATAGATCTACTTTCTTAAATAAATTATTGTTCTATGAAGGTTACCCTGGAAGGATTACTGTCTCTAACTTCCAAGAACTTCTCATTTGCAAGAGAAGGACTTGGCAAGTGTTACAGAAGTTGCTCTCAAAAGCATAAAACACATAAGAGAATTTTTAGAAAATCCAATATCATTCATTAAAGCATTTTAAGGTCTTATTAATTCAGATGGGATAATCGGTTGTTGATTAGCCAGACAGTTAAGCATTCATTGTCATATGCTGATGAACTGTGAGAAAGTACATTTCCTATCCACCAAAGATTCACCTAATGCAGTTAGCACTTCATCAGGCAAGGATGCATCTGGATAAATTAGCTAGATCTTTATTCCCCAGTCTTTTCTTTCATCTCCCAAACTTTTCCTTAATGAAATCTATTCCTCATTCTGCTTGGTCGAACACTATATCAGGAGCCAACTTTAAAAGGTGGCTAGCAGCGGGACCTTCAACATGGCGGAGTAAGATGCGGAGATCACCATCCTCCCCACAAATACATCAGAAATACATCTGCACGTGGAACAGCTCCTACAGAATACGTACTGAACGCTGGCAGAAGACCTCAGACTTCACAAAAGGCAAGAAAATCCTCATGTACCTCGGTAGGGCAAAACAAAAAACAGAGACAAAAGAATAGGGACGGGACCTACACCTCTGGGAGAGAGCTAGAAGGAGGAAAAGTTTCCACACACTAGGAAGCCCCTTCACAGGCGGAGACAGGGTGCCAGTGGGGGGAAGCTTCGGAGCCATGGAAGAGAGCACAGCAACAGGGGTTCAGAGAGCAAAGTGAAGAGATTCCCACACAGACTGGTGCCGACCAGCACTCACCAGTCCGAGAGGCTTGTCTGCTCACCCGCTGGGGTGGGTGGGGGCTGGGAGCTGAGGCTCAGTCTTCGGAGGTCAGATCCCAGGGAGAGGACTGGGGTTGGCTGCGTGAACACAGCCTGAAGGGGGCTAGTGCGCCACAGCTAGCCAGGAGGGAGTCCAGGAAAAAGCCTGGAACTGCCTAAGACGCAAGAGACCATTGTAACGGGGTGCACAAGGACAGGGGATTCCCACCCTGTCTGCCCACAGAAGGCAGAGCACCACCTAAATGAGATCCAGAGGTGGGCACAAGCCATGGCTATCAGCTCAGACCCCAGAGACGGGCATGAAATGCTAACACTGCTGCTGCAGCCACCAAGAATCCTGTGTGCAAGCACAGGTCACTATCCTCACACCCCCACCCCCATGCCAGGAGCCTGTGCAGCCCACCACTGCCAAGGTCCCATGATCAAGGGACAACTTCCACAGGAGAACACACACTGTGCCTCAGGCTGCTCCAATGCCACGCTGGCCTCTGTTGCCTCAGGCTCGCCCCACATAACCATTATAAATATCATACCCCTCCTTCACCTGGGCATGAGTGAGCCAGAGCTCCCTAGTCAGCCGCTGTTTTAATCCCATCCTGTATGGGTGGGAATAGATGCCTGAGGGTGACCTACATGCAGAGGTTGGGCCAAAACCAAAGCTGAACTCCAGGAGCTGTGTGAACAAAGAAGAGAAAGGGAAATTTCTCTGTGCAGCCTTAGAAGCAGCGGATTAAATCCCCACCATCAACTCGATATACCCTGCATCTGTGGAAGACCTGAATGGACAACAAATCATCCCAAACTTGAGGCAGCAGACTTTGGGAACAACTGCAGACTTGGGGTCTGCTGTCTATGACTGATTTGTTCCTGGTTTTTATGTTTATCTTACTATAGTTTTCAGCGCTTGTTATCATTGGTGGATCTGTTTATTGGTTTGGCTGCTCTCTCCTTTTTTAAATTTTTATTATTTTTTTTATTTTAATAATTTTTTTTCTTTTTTTCTCCCTTTCCTTCCGAGCCGTGCGGCTGACAGGGTCTTGGTGCTCCGGTTTCATGTCAGGCCTGAGCCTCTAAGGTGGGAGAGCGGAGTACAGTACATTGGGAGACATCCCAGCCCCATGAAATATCAATCCACGAAAGCTCTCCCAGAGATCTCCATCTCAATGCTAAGACCCAGCTCCACCCAAATGCCAGCAAATTACAGTGCTGGACACCCCATGACACTCAACTAGCAAGACAGGAACACAAGACCAGCCATTAGCAAAGATGCAGCCTAAAATCATACTAAGTTCACAGACACCCCAAAACACATCACAAGATGTGGCCCTGCCCACCAGAAAAACAAGATCCAGCCCCACCAACCAGAACACAGGCATCAGTCCCCTCCACCAGGAAGCCTACACAAGCCACTGAACCAACCTCACCCACTGGGGTCAGACACAGAAAACAACGGAAACTAAGACCCTGCAGCCTGCAAAAAGGAGACCACAAACACAGTAAATTAAACAAAATGACAAGACAAGGAAATATGCAGCAAATGAAGGACCAAGGGAAAAACCCACCAGAACAAACAAATGAAGAGGAAATAGGCAGCCTACCTGAAAAAGAATTCAGAGTAATGATAGTAAAAAGCATACAAAATCTTGGAAACAGAATGCGGAAAATACAAGAAATGTTTAACAAGGACCTAGAAGAACTAAAGAGCAAATAAAAAATGATGAACAACACAATAAATGAAATAAAAAATTCTCTAGAAGGAATTAATAGCAGAATAACTAAGGAAGAAGAACGGATATGTGACGTGCAAGATAAAATAGTGGAAATAGCCACTGCAGAGCACAATAAAGAAAAAAGAATGAAAAGAATTGACGACAGTCTCAGAGACCTCGGGGACAACATTAAACATACCAACATTCAAATTTTAGGGGTCCCAGAAAAAGAACACAAAAAGAAAGAGTCTGAGAAAATATTTGAAGAGATTATAGTTGAAAACTTCCCTACCACGGGAAAGGAAATAGTCAACCAAGTCCAAGAAGCGCAGAGAGTCCCATACAGGATAAATCCAAGGATAAACATGCCAAGACACATATTAATCAAGCTATCAAAAATTAAATACAAAGAAAAAATATTAAAAGCAGCAAGGGAACAGCAACAAATAACATACAAGAGAATCCCCATAAGGTTAACAGCTGATCCTTCAGCAGAAACTCTGCAAACCAGAAGGGAGTGACAGGACATATTTAAAGTGATGAAAGGGAAAAACCTACAACCAAGATTATCCTACCCAGCAAGGATGTCATTCAGATTCAACAGACAAATTAAAACCTTTACAGACAAGCAAAAGTTAGGAGAATTCAGCACCACCAAACCAGGTTTACAACAAATACTAAAGGAACTTCTCTAGGCAGGAAACACAAGAGAAGGAAGAGACCTACAAAAACAAACCCAAAACAATTAAGAAAATCATAATACTAACATACATATCGATAATTACCTTAAATGTAAAAGGATTAAATGCTCCAATCAAAAGACACAGATTGGCTGATACAAAAACAAGACCCATATATATGCTGCCTACAAGAGACCCACTTCAGAGCTAGGGACACATACAGACTGAAGGTGAGGGGATGGAAAAAGATATTCCATGAAAATGGAAATCAAAAGAAACCTGGAGTAGCAATTCTCATATCAGACAAAAGAGAGTTTAAAATAAAGACTATTAAAAGAGACAAAGAAGGACACTACAAAACGATCAAGGGATCAATCCAAGACGAAGATTTAACAATTGTAAAAATTTATGCACCCAACATGAGAGCACCTCAACACATAAGGCAAATGCTAACAGCCATAAAAGGGGACATTGACAGTAACACAATCATAGTAAGGGACTTTAACACCCCACTTTCACCAATGGACAGATCATCCAAAATGAAAATAAATAAGAAAAAACAAGCTTTAAATGATACATTAAACACGATGGACTTAATTGACATTTATAGGACATTCCATCCAAAAACAACAGAATACACATTCTTCTCAAGTGCTCATGGAACATTCTCCAGGATACATCATATCTTGGGTCACAAATCAAGCGCTGGTAAATTTAAGAAAACTGAAATCATAGCAAATATCTTTTCCAAACACAACACCATGAGACTAGATATCAATTCCAGGAAAACATCTGTAAAAAATACAGACACATGGAGGCTAAACAGTATGCTACTTATTAACCAAGAGATTACTGAAGAAATCAAAGAGGAAATCAAAAAATACCAAGAAACAAACGACAATGAAAACATGACAACCCAAAACCTATGGGATGCAGCAAAAGCAGTTCTAAGAGGGAAGTGTATAGCAATATAATCCTACCTCAGGAAACAAGAAAAATCTGAAATAAATAATCTAACCTTACACCTAAAGCAATTAGAGAAAGAACAAAACAACCCCAAAGTTAGCAAAAGGAAAGAAATCATAAAGATCAGATCAGAAATAAATGAGAAAGAAATGAAGGAAACAACAGCAAAGTTCCATAAATCTCAAAGCTGGTTCTTTGAGAATATAAACAAAATTGATAAACCATTAGCCAGACTCATCAAGAAAAAAAGGGAGAAGACTCAAATCAACAGAATTTGAAATGAAAAAGGAGAACAACTGACACTGCAGAAATACAAAGGATCATGAGAGATTACTACAAGCAACTATATGCCAATAAAATGGACAACCTGGAAGAAATGGACAAATTCTTAGAAAAGTACAACCTTCCAACTGAACCAGGAAGAAACAGAAAATATAAATAGATCAATCACAAGCAGTGAAATGGAAACTGGGATTAAAAATTTTCCAACAAAAAAAAGAACAGGTCCAGAGGCTTCACAGGCAAATTCTATCAAACACTGAGAAAAGAGTTAACACCTATCCTTCTCAAACTCTTCCAAAATATAGCAGAGGGAGGAACACCCCAAACTCATCTATGAGGCCACCATCACCCTGACACCAAAACGGGACAAAGATGTCGCTAAAAAGAAAACTGCAGGCCAATATCACTGATGAATATAGATGTAAATATCCTCAACAAAATACTAGCAAATAGAATCCAACAGCACATTGAAAGGATCATACACCATGATCAAGTGGGGTTTATCCCAGGAATGCAAGGATTCTTCAATATGCAAATCAATCAATGTGATACACCATATTAATACACTAAAGGATAACAACCATGGGATCATCTCAATAGATGCAGAAAAAGCTTTTGACAAAAATCAACACCTATTTATGATAAAAGCTCTCCAGAAAGTAGGCATAGAGGGAACCTACCTCAACATAATACAGGCCATATATGACAATCCCACAGCCAACATTGTCCTCAATTGTGAAAAACTGAAACCATTTCCTCTAAAATCAGGAAGAAGACAAGGTTGCCCATTCTCACCTCTATTATTCAACTAGTTTTGGAAGTTTTAGCCACGGCAATCAGAGAAGAAAAAAAAAAAGGAATCCAAATCATAAAAGAAGAAGTAAAATTGTCACTGTTTGCAGATGACATGATACTATACATAGAGAATCCTAAAGATGTTACCAGAAAACTACTAGAGCTAATCAATGAATTTGGTAAAGTAGCAGGATACAAAATAACTGCACAGAAATCTCTCTCATCCCTATACACTAATGATGAAAAATCTGACAGAGAAATTAAGGAAACACTCCCATTTACCACTGCAACAAAAAGAATAAAATATCTAGGAATAAACCTACCTAAGGAGACAAAAGACCTGTATGCAGAAAACTATAAGACACTGATGAAAGAAATTGAAGATGATACAAACAGATGGACAGATATACCATGTTCTTGGATTGGAAGAATCAACATTGTGAAAAAGACTATACTACACAAAGCAATCTACAGATTCAATGCAATCCGTATCAAATTAGCAATGGCATTTTTCAGAGAACAAGAACAAAAAATTTCACAATTTGTATGGAAACACAAAAAACTCCGAATAGTCAAAGCAATCTTGAGAAAGAAAAACGGAGCTGGTGGAATCAGGCTTCCTGACTTCAGACTATACTACAAAGCTACAGGTATCAAGACAGTATGGTACTGGCACAAAAACAGAAATATAGATCAATGGAACAGGATAGAAATCCCAGAGATAAACCTACACACATATGGTCACCTTATCTTTGATAAAGGAGGCAAGAATATACAATGGACAAAAGACAGCCTCTTCAATAACTGGTGTTGGGAAAACTGTAAAAGAATGAAATTAGAACACTCCCTAACATGGATACAAAAATAAAGTCAAAATGGATTAAAGACCTAAATGTAAGGCCAGACACTGTAGAACTCTTAGAGGATTCCATAGGTAGAACACTGTGTGACATAAATCACAGCAAGATTCTTTTTGACCTGCCTCCTAGAGAAATTTAAATAAAGACAAAAATAAACAAATGGGACCTAATGAAACTTAAAAGTTTTTGCACAGCAAAGGAAACCATAAACTAGACGAAAAGACAACCCTCAGAATGGGAGAAAATATTTGCAAACGAAGCAACTGACAAAGGATTAATCTCCAAAATATGTAAGGAGCTCATGCAGCTCAATACCAAAAAACAAACAAGCCAATCCAAAAGTGGGCAGAAGATCTAAATAGACATTTCTCCAAAGAAGATATATAGATTGTCAACAAACACATGAAAGGATGCTCAACATCACTAATCATTAGAGAAATGCCAATCAAAACTACCATGAGGTATCACCTCACACAGGTCAGAATGGTCATCATCAAAAAATCTACAAACAATAAATGCTGGAGAGGGTGTGGAGAAAAGGGAACCCTGTTGCACTGTTGGTAGGAATATAAATTGATACAGCCACTGTGGAGAACAGTATGGAGGTTCCGTAAAAAACTAAAAATAGAACTACCATATGATCCAGCAATCCCACTACTGGGTATATACCAAGAATACCATAATTCAAAAAGAGACATGTACCACAATGTTCATTGCAGCACTATTTACAACAGCCAGGACATGGAAGCAACCTAAGTGTCCATCAACATATGAATGGATAAAGAAGATGTGGTACATATATACAATGGAATATTACTCATCCATAAAAGGAAACAAAATTGCACTATTTGTAGTGAGGTGGATGGACTGCGAGTCTGTCATACAGAGTGAAGTAAGCCAGAAAGAGAAAAACAAGTACCGTATGCTAATACATATATCTGGAATCAAAAGAAAAAGAAAAAGAAAAAAAACCATGGTTCTGATGAACCTAGGGGCAGGACAGGAATAAAGACACAGACGTAGAGAATGGATTTGAGGACATGGGGAGGGGGAAGGGTAAGCTGGGACGAAGTGAGAGAGTAGCATTGTCATATATATACTACGAAATGTAAAATAGATAGCTAGTGGGAACCAGCTGCATAGCACAGGATGATCAGCTCTGTGCATTGGGACCACCTAGAGGGGTGGGATAGGGAGGGTGGGGTGAGATGCAAGTGGGAAGGTATATGGTGATATATGTATACATATAGCTGATTCACTTTGTTGTACAGCAGAAACTAACACAACATTGTAAAGCAATTTTACCCCAATAAAGATATTTAAAAAAAAGAAAAAGCTGGTTGGTTACAAGCAAATCACATTTGTGCTCAGGACTCTAATATTAAATGGGCATTCATGTGTCTGTGAGAGTGTGTCTGTGTGTGTGTGTGTGTGTATGCCTGTGTGTTTTGGGTTGGTTTTACAGTTCTTGGCTAGAGCCTCCCCCACACTGTCAGCTCTTCTGATCCAAACTGTAACCCAAGTCATCAAGGGAATTCTTCAGCCAGTGCTCCAACCCTCAACTGCCTTCCTTTCCTAACCTTGACTGACCGTGAGTGTAGTATAACGAGAGTAAGCATGGTGAGAAAAGTCCCTGGATTAGAAGTCACAAAATGTGATTCATTTTCCAGTCCTGGTTCTGTTTTAGCAGAAGTGACCGTCACTTGTAAACTGCTCTCAATTCCAACAAGTCATTTCATCTTTCTGACAATTTGCAATTTATTGTTTTCTCCCTTTGATAACAGAGCAACATGAATATTTACCCTTTTGTCATATCAAGAAGAGTTGGGTTTCTATAAAGGTAGACCAGTCCCCAGCACTTTATGGAGCTTCTGATCTCCAAGGGACAGAGTGCTTCCAAGACTCCGAAGACCCCCACCCTCACCACCAAATCTTCAAAGAAGAGGGTCTGCCGTTTACTCACGGAGCTGCTCCAGGTGGCCAGCGCTGTTAGACTCGGGCATGGCAGTGATGGTCACCAATGGACATGAATTCCCTCCTAGCGTCTGGCAGAGAACCTCCTGACGGAAGTAGACCTGCTTGGGGTTCACGCTTTTTTCCAGAACGTCAAGGTGAGTCTGGAGCAGAGATGAAACACAAGTGTATATTAAAATTTTTTGATAATAACAATAGGTGAAAGCAGCAACAAAGCTTATATTCATCTAACTCCTTATAGTTTAGAAGTAGTTTTTGGGGGTTTTTTTGCGGCACGTGGGCCTCTCAGTGTTGCAGCCCCTCCTGTTGCGGAGCACAGGCTCCGGACGCGCAGGCTCAGCGGCCATGGCTCACGGGCCTAGCCACTCCGCGGCATGTGGGATCTTCCCGGACCGGGGCACGAACCCATGTCCCCTGCATCAGCAGGCGGACTCTCAACCACTGCGCCACCAGGGAAGCCCCTAGAAGTATTTTTGTTAACCTAATCTGCCTGACCGTGGGCATTAAGTGATTTAAAAGGGGTGCTCTTCCTATTCCCCGGAAGAAGTTCAGCGAGGCTGAACAGGAAGCATCGTGCCTGCCTGTGTCTGCACACTAGAATATCTGTTTTCAAGTTGCACTGAAAGCAAAAGAGCAGGGGAAGACAACATCCTTTCCATGACAGTTGCATGTAAAGAATGCTGTTACCATGAAGACAGAGTACATGCAGGACACTCGGGAACATGAGACAGAGCTTCAGCAGTGCAGATTACTTTAGAATCAAGCAATATAAGGAGAGTTAGGAGCATATTGAAGGAAAATAGAAAGCAACTGATCCAGGGAGAATGCTAAGCGAAGAGAACCACTAACTGGTAGCAACTGATTGGCCCTACCCTACCTTCCCATTTAAACACTCATTTAAAATGCAGAAAGATACCTAAATGGGGTAACCATTGAAAATAGGGTTCTTGGTCAACAATCTTTAAGACCTCTGAAGATACTTTCAATAACCCAAACAGTGGAATTAGTCATAAAGATGTTAAGAGATTGCCTCCCAACCACACTGCATACCCTAACAACAGGGACACGGTGACTTCAGTAACCAGTGAAAGGGAAGCGGTCCTTCTCCAACACAAGAACGTCAGTGCACACAATCGTCCTTCCAGCTAAAGATCAAATAGGTATTAACACATTCAAATAGGTATTAAGAGGGCCGAGGAAAAACTGCCCACCTTGTTATTTAACAAATAACATGTCTGCTAGACAAATGAAACAAACATGACTCCTATGAAAATATTTATAAAAGATTCATAATATATCTTATGAAACATGGAGTAATGCCTTCAAAAGGTAGAGGAAGTTCTTATGTGTGAAAAAGACTTACTACAGAGGTGCTAGGCAGAATAATGGCTCCCCCAAAGATGTCCATGCCCTAATCTTCAGACCCTGTCAATATGTTACCTTACATGGCAAAAGGGACTTCACAGATATGTTTAAGACTGAGGTCTATTTGAGGTGGCCGGATTATCCTGCATTAACCAGTTGGGGCCAATCTAATCAAAAGTACTTGAAAGCAGAGAACATTCCCCAGCCACAAAGGACCAGAACCACATGCAAAGGACTCAGCCTACCATGCTGCGGGGTAAAGGGGCAAAAAGTTGAGGAATGCGGTGTCCTCTAAAAGCTGGAAAAGCCAAGGAAATAGATTCTCCTCCACCATCCTCCAGAAGGAACACAGCCCCAATACCTTGATTTTTGCCCAGTGATTTTTATCCATGTTGAACTTCTCACCAAAAGAGCTGTAAGTTAATTTTTTTAATTGTTTAAGCTACCAAATTTGTGATAATTTGTTACCGCAGCAATAGAAAACCAATACACTGGGAAATAAGAGAAAGAATTTCCTAAGTTAAGTAAAAATCTTAGCATCTGGGGAGGAATAGACTAAAATCTACTTGTACTCTATGGAAACATTTGACTTACAAGGAAAACGAAAAAGTTCCAAGGAAAGAAAAGATTACCAGATGATTCTGTGGCCTTTCCTATAGCTTCAGGGATACCTGAAAATTTGACCCTGAATCATATCCTCCTTGCAACTGAGATCCCAAATCATCTGCCTCCACAAAGCCTGTTTCCTAGATTAATATGAATTTATTATTCCCTGTCTGCATCAACACAAGTTTAATGTCCTAGGAAACTCTTGCCCAGGAAAATAGAAATTACAAATAAATTTATTTTTCATAAATTTATTATTTTTCAGGAACATCTCATCAACTCTTCAACAGAAGGTATCAATGACTTGATCCAAGACCCTTTGAACCCCTCTCCTCAAGTTTCTTGCCTTACTGTCCACCAATCTTTAACCATTATATCATGATCTTTACCCAATGCTAATCAAGCCCCTTCATTAAAATACCTGAACTTAACAAAACTTTAAAGTCTTAATAAATACTCCAGCTTTGCCCTTCCCCCTTTGAGACACTATCAAGATTCTTTTACATTCTCCTTTATCAAATATATTAGTTTCCTATCACTTCTCTAACAAATTACCACAAATTTGGTAGATGAAGACAACACGAGTTTATTGTATTACAGTTCCAGAGGTCAAAAGTCCAAAATGGGTTTTACTGTGCAAAACTCAAGGTCTTGGCATGACTGTGCTCCTTCTGGAGGCTCTATAAGGTAATTCATTTCCTTGCCTTTTCCAGCTTCTGGAGGTCAGCTGCTTTCCTTATCCCATGGTGTCTTTCTCCACATTCAAAGCCAGCAATCGCATCACTCCTACCCTGGCTTCCGTGGTCAAATCTCCTTCTCTGACTCTGACTCTTTTGTCTCACTCGTTCATGGCTAAGGACCCTTGTGATTACATTGGACCCAGTCTAATAGTTCAACATAATCTCCCCATCTCAAGAGGCTTAACTTAATCACATCTGCAAAGTCCTTTGTGCCACATAAAGTAACATCCTCACAGGTTCCAGGGATTAGAATATGAACATCTTGGGGTGGGTGGTGGGCATTATTCTATGTAACACACCAAGGTACGCAATACACTTAGGTCTGTGTTAGAAACAGGTTGTTCTGGTGGTATTTCTTGGAGCCCGCATTTGACACAATACTAAGAAAAGGAATTAGAAGGATCATGGCTACCCCAGGTTCAAGATGAGATTCAGCTAAGGCCCATTTATCTGACCAAACCTTTGTATTTCAGTCTTCTGATTGTCTGTCAAGTGCTAATGAATGCCATGCATTGTTGTGATGCACCAGCACTAGAGATTAGGTGGTAGTCTCACACCCCTGAGGAGACAAGGAGGCTAACTAATGGTATACACACAAACACAAAGGCCCTGCTTAGAGTTTGAAAGTACAGAGGACTATAATCGAGTAAACCTATAACCAGCCAAGGTTTTGCTCATGAGTTTCTGCTCATATATGCTCAGTTAGGCAAGAGCTCAGAAAACATATCATCCTTATCTTAACTGACAATAATAACTTGAAGACAAATTTCAGCTGCCCCAAATCAAACTAAAGAATGATATCAAAGGACAGTTCAGTTAAACAAGTTTTGTCCAAATGACCATTGGAGAACACAGTCACTACATAATACAAACATAAAAAATAATTTTTTAGGGAGAAAACACATATTATCAAATGTTAATCTCATCATCTGGTTCTAAAACGAAAGTAAAAAGAAATGTGTAAGTAAGGAATAAAGTAAAACAAAATACCAACTTTTCAACTTACATGAACACAGTATTATTTAATTCTGGAAAATGGAAAGGCAGAATAGCAAGATGACTAGGACGGCAGGCTCTTGAGTCAGGCTGCCTGGGTTCCAAGTTTGGTTGCGGATTCTAGAAGAGTCGTGTGAATTCTGTACTTAACCTCTTTGTAACTCAGTTTTCTCATCTTTAAAATGTATATAAAATGGCATTACCTATGTCATTCTATGATTGCTATAATTTAGCGGTTTATTGTGTATGAGAAGTGCCTGTCATACAGGAAACACTCAATTTTAGCTGTTATTTTTTATGAGGAAATGTAGGTTCAAATTTTTTTTTAAGAACTAAAAGGGAAACACTAGTAGAATTATAAACATTGTAGAAAAAAAATCAAAGAAAATATGGTCACTCCATGTTGCATAAAAGAGAAAGAAAGAAAGAGAGAAAGGGAAGGAAGGAAAGAAGGAAGGAAGGTAGGAAGGAAAGAAGGGAGGGATGGGGGAAGGGGGAGAGAAAAAAAGAAAGAAAAGCAGTGAAGCATGGAAAATAGCACAAATCCAAAATGACAGAAGTAACACCAAAAATTGTCTTGAGTATAAATAGGTTAAACAGCCTTATTAAATTACAAAAACTTTCAGATTAGTTTTTTCAAAATCCCACTGCCTATTGTATATAAAAGGAACTTTCAAAGAGAATTAAAAAAAGACCCATGATGTGTATGAAAAACACTCCTAAATTATCTTCTTGTTCTGTTTGCCTCCACTAAAATATTTTAAAGAGAAATATTGAAACTAAATGGTTAAGTAAACATAAATTAAAGCAGGCCTGGCAATAGTGATATATGACAAAGTCATATTCAAGACCACGTGCATTAAATGGGATTTAAAAATCTTATTTCGATAAAGGGCACAATTCACAATGAACATAAAAAACTCATAACTCTTAAGAATCAAATAACACAGAACTGAAATGTACAGCCCAAAAATGGCAAAGGGAAATAATTGTACTGAGTGGGAGGCTTTAAAACAGTACCTCAGTCTTGAATAAATCAATTGCAAAAAAAAATGATATAGAGTATCTGAACAATATTGTTTTTTATACATATATGTCAAGCTGTCTTTACAGAGAGCATCCTTTATTTTTTTCTCAAACATTCAGGGAACTATAACAAAAATTAATCATATGCAGGACTATAAAGAATATTCACTGAAAGTTTTTTAAAAAGCAGATATTATACAAGCCACATTTTCTGACAATAATTGAATGAAATTAGACTTAAGTAAAAATGGTTTTAAAAACAGGAAAAATAAAACCATTAAGGAATAGAAAAACATCCTCCTAAAAGAAGCTCATGAAAGAAATTCATATATTAGAAAGAAAATAAATATTAAATCAGTGTAATTAAAGCACTGATGGAAGAAGTGTCCATCTGGCATCCCAGGAGAGAAGGCACAGGACAAGAATGAAAATGATCCTATCAGAATATCCGCCCGTCTCAGCCACGCTGGTAAAAGGAAATTCCAGCACCCTCATAAAGAGGCAAGATCACCCTGGATTTAGATGATACTCTGTGATAGTAAACAAATTATTTTAATCACTTTCATACATTTCTGGGTGAAAGTTGCTCCCAATATTAATTATTGAAATCTGAACTGAGTAGACTCTGCCTCACAATTACTATCAAGATACCAGGCCCCCAAACTAGGAAATCAATACCCTTTCCTGAAGCATTTCCCAGAATGTAATCTTCAGGATGTTATTAAGTGCTGGGGTATAGAGGGGTGGAGATTCACAGCCAAGGCACCTGGAATATGGTGAATTAAAGAAAATGAAAACATTTTCATGGCTGCAGAATTGTTCAGATTCTTTAACATGCCAATACATATTTTGAACTCTTAGAAGAAAAACTAGCAAACAGTGTTTCAAGAATTTATGTGACTCTTCAACCCTTTTTCTCTAAAGATCTCAGGATCATGGAGTGTTGTAGAATATGCTTTGGGAAACACTGTCTGCTGAATTGAGGGGTTTTGTTTTGTTTTGTTTGTTTTGTTCTTGCCATCAAAGCTATTTGTTTCACATTTTATTATGGCTACAACATGTGGGGGAGATGGGGGAGAGATAGAGACCCTTCTCCAGAAAAGTACTGGCCATCATTCTGTGATATCACAAAAGTTACAAACAGGCCGTAGCTCTTCTTGCCAAATCTTGAAAAAAAAAAAATCTAGATTCTATAAATCAGATAAGGGAAGGAGGCTTAGAAGCAGTTTTGTCTGTAGAAGCCATCAAACACAATTAGATACAAAAGAAAAAAGTAAAAAAAAAAAAAAGAAAGAAAAACCATCTTTTGCCCACGTACATTGTCCTTTAAAACAGGGGTCCCCAACCCCAGGGCCATGGACCGCTACCGGTCTGTGGCATGTTAGGAACCGGGCCACACAGCAGGAGGTGAGTGGCAGGGCAAGCCAGCGAAGCTTCATCTGTATTAAAACAGCTCCCTATCGCTTGTATTACAGCCCGAGCTCCACCTCCTGTCAGCATTGTGGTGAGCTGTATAATTATTTCATTATATATTACAATGTAATAATAATAGAAATAAAGTGCACAATAAATGTAATGTGCTTGAATCATCCCAAAACCATCCCCACGCCCCCAGCCCATTGAAAAACTGTCTTCCACGAAACTGGTCCCTGGCGCCAAAAAGGTTGGGGACCACTGCTTTAAAACACTGTCACGTTAACGGGCAATGCTGGAGGAAGCAAAGTTTGAAAGTTTTCTTCTCCTATGAGCTCTTTGTTAACTTTTTATTATGACATTTTTCATGATTACTAATATTACAATTCAACAAACGCCTAATATCTTTTAGCTTAAGCCCATTTTCTGTAATTGTTCATGCAGCCATCTCCCTGTGCCCCTCAATGAAATCTCTGTCCCTTTGACTATTCCACCTGCCACCGAATACATAACACCTCTGCGCTTAGTGCATTATTCTAGCTCCAGTCACACAGACAACTTCCGGAAGTAAACCAATTATAAACTTCTGTTGGTTTGCCTTTTGCGAAAATGCCTTTGTATTGTTCTCCTGAAGATGATTTTTAGGTGAACGCCCCCATCTCAGGTCCAGCAAGGCCATGTCTAATTGGATATTGTTGGGATCACTGATGAGAGAAGCAGGGGTTCTGAATGTGTGTGCCAACAACGAACCGTAATAACAGCCCTGCGGAAGCCACAGGGGTGGGTTTCTTTATAAAAATGGGAATGGGTTCAAGGCAATTATGGAAACCCCCAGAGAGGCTGTCTTAAAAGAAAATCCTACCTACCCATGAAAGACATCCAGCTGATAACTTTGCCTGCAGCCTCATTGGTGTCTCTCGGCAGGAGTCTTCTGCCCCTTCTGCTTTATCAGCTACTCCCTTAAAACTTCCATAAAAGGCTTCACTTGACCTCAGCAGGTTACCCTGCTGGTGGCTACTGAAAAAGTAAGAAGCACTATACACTCAAAAATCGTTCATTTCTCATTGTTATCCCCTAAACTGCTACACTCCCTGTCCCCCCTAATTCAGAAGAAAGCTCACCCCTAAGGAGATGGCCTATTTTATTTGCGTACTGCCTAGTTCTCAGTTGTCACTTAAATACACTCATCAGAGAATCGAAGGCTTCTCATCACAAGAGAAGAAGAAATGACACCTTTAAGCTAAATAAAACGAGAACATGCTGTAAGCAGGTTCTAATGAGCTTTCTCAAACTGCCCCAGTCTGCCAATACCATTCTCCCTAAGTTATACAGATTGACTTTGAGACTGAGAGAAGTGATTAGTCTCTAGATGTGTATTCACAGATTTGCTGATTAGTGACTTTAATACCCTTTTTCCACTAAAAATAAACCAAGTTATATTGCTGATGATTTGGAAAAGAGAGCAAAGAAAAAATAATTATAATCAACCACCCTAAGAAAACCATCAGTAGATTTTGTATTTATTTCTTTTTGGTCCTTTATTGGGATTTTTTTTTACATAATTTTAATTTTATTATGTATTGTGGAATGGGTATCTTCCAATCCGTCCAACAGAGAAAATAATCACACATCATCATAAAAAAGAGAATAGGGACTTCGCTGGTTGTGCAGCGGTTAATAATCCACCTGCCAGTGCACGGGACATGGGTTTGATCCCTGGTCCGGGAAGATCCCACATGTCGCAGAGCAAGTAAGCGTGTGCACTACAACTACTGAGCATGCTCTCTAGAGCCCACGAGCCACAACTACTGAAGCCCGCACGCCTAGAGCCCGTGCTCTGCAACAAGAGAAGCTACCGCAGTGAGAAGCCCGTGCACCACAATGAAGAGTAACCCCCGCTCACTGCAACTAGAGAAAGCCTGTGCGCAGCAACAAAGACCCAATGCAGCCAAAAATATAAATTAATTAATAAAAATAAATTAATTAAAAAAGAGAGAGAATAAGCGTTCTAATGGTCACCACCTAATATTGTTTACTAGTTGTAGGCACTTGGCTAACACTTGTTATGTATCAAGTCGTGTAATCTTGATAACCCGTAGAATAACCACTTCAATGGTTCCCATTTTACAGATGTGAAAACTGAGGCTGAAAGAAGTTAAATAGCTTGCCCATGACTACATTGCAAGACAACACAGAGCTTAGACCCAAATCCAGGCCTGTCTGCTCCAAAACTTGTTCTTACATTGTGCTCAAAACCCTGGAATTCAGGGGTTCCTGTGGTCAGTGACTTCACCATCCACACACACCTCAGCTCCTCCAGAATGGCTCTTTGTGTTCAACTCCTCAACATCAGGACCCTTTACTGGTGCCTGTTCTTTCTTTTGGCCCATACAAAGATAGGTGTCTGTCTATTGATTAAGTGACAACACTGATTTATGACTTGCTCATTGCATCTTTGATCCATCACATGTAAGTCGATATTTCCTACTTGACACATTTTAAACGTGAGCCCTTTATAAGAGATTGTGAATATGGCATTCTAATTGTCAATTTTTTCTTTTTCTCTCCCTCTCTCCCCCTCCCCTCCCTTACTCTCCCCACAGTACACTCCATTTTATCTCTAAAGATGATGGTGGTAGCATCTACCACAGTGGGTATATGCGTCTGGTGAAAACCCTACTCTACCCTTCAAAAGCCTTAAGCTCTCCCAACACATGTACCCTACTTCTGATCACTTTTCTTATCTCTTGCCAACTCATGCAGTTGTAAGTTCTCAGTGAGGTCCCATTTTCTTACTCTCTAAAATATCCATCAGAAACTCTCTTGGGGCGCCATTTTCAACCAATACTCCTGGCTACCTAGGGGCAATCCAGAACATAATCCAAGTACTTTAACAAGTATTACTAACAACACTTTAACAATCATTGCAGTTATTGACACCTTGAGATGGATGATTAAATAGAACTCCTTTTGCAATAATTACAATAATATTGTATTTCTTTCTTTCAGCTTTATTTTAATACTATAATTTGGACAATTATCCAACAGAGTTCCTGGCAAGCATCTGGAAGACATCAATTTGAAAGATCCAAATACTAATTCCCTTATTACAAGAGAAGAATAAAACTTTTAAGGTTGCAAAATTATATTCATGTTGAAAAACCTCCAAAATACATGTCCTCTGCTATAAAAATGTCTATAATTAGTGAGTGTAATCCATATTATAAGTGATTTACAAAACTGTGAATTCCACATAGAAATATATTTTCCACCCCTCAGCACAACCCCCAAGTAACATCCAGTTAATTCTGCCCTTGGGGTACCATTCACATTTATCACTGATCTGTTGGAAGAAAACTGTTTCTCCTTAGGACATGTCCAAAAATAAAAATGACTAGTGTGCATTACAGAATGTACTTATTTTGTTCATGATGGGAGGAAGAGTTTTTTAAGAGAAGTCACAGAGTCAATTATTGTCTTAAACCTGGAGAAGACAAAGCCCATTACTGGAAATGTAAAACCTAAAATTGAGTATATATATTTTTTACTTCAAGTAACAAATCGTCTTTCTTATTCTGTTCTATTCATTTAAAAGAAATGAAAAGCTACCCTTTTCCTGTCTCTCTTTCTCATTAACTCTCCTCTTCCTAGTGGGAAGAGGTTCAGTCAATAGGCAAAGTAACAAGCCAATAAGCATCAATGAACAAGACCTCTCTCTTCCTCTCATTGAGATCAAGTGATGGTGGGGTCTTCTTTTCTTGAATTTTTGTCCCCCCTCAATATGAAATTATCCCCAACTTGACCTCAGTGGCTCCTAAACTATTTGTTGATTGTAAACTTTAGACCTTGTGCTTTAGTCTGACAAGAGTACTGAGTGGTCCCAAAGACAAAAGCTATGACATACAGCAGTTACTGCAATGGCAGCCCACTTTTATACGTGCATATAATCATCAGATTGTGTGATTATATAACCTCGAATGGTTGAGTTCAAGTCATCAACCCAAGATTTTTGTCTATAACTCTGGGTGCTATGGATGTGGTTCAGGTGAGAAGAGTGTTGTTCCCCAAACATGATCCCATTTTTATTCCAAGATGCTTTGATGGGTCCTTGCTAAGTGCCTACAAGCTGATTCAAAGTCTGAAATTCAAAGTAAGAAGCCAGATGTAGTCAAGGCCAGCTGAAGGAGTTTCAGACTTTCTATTCAGACAGGAATAGATGTCAAAGGCCAGTACTCTGTTCCCCGCTTGGCCACTAGCTAAATGTGAGATTTCTAGGCTTCAGTTTTTGCATCTATAAATGATAAAGGTGAATTAGACAATTCCCCAAGCCCCTTTGTATTCTAAACTTTTATACTAATTGCCACTGAGAAGCTCCAGGAGGTCAAAGATATTCTAACAAGGGTAAAGAATACTGTCCTGGAACCATGGATCATCCCCCCGCCCCCGACGGAAAAGGCAAACCCTCATTCAAAAAGGAATCCCCTTCCCCAGTAGACTTTTCATGTGCAGCGTTTCACAGGCCAGACAATAAGAACAGCTGTTGAAGGGGATCATGAATCTTGCCTGTTGTAAGTCCCTAAAGGCAATGAGCACGTTTTAAAACAAACATGCCTTGTTACAGCAAAGCTCGTGATCCACATTTCTTGGATTAAGTTCTTGAGATCTCTAAGTGCAGTACGCAAATAATACTAGTTGGATATCTTTTGCAATCTGGGAAATAGTAAAAAGAATCTCTCTTTAGGTAAACCAACATATGGAGAGAAGGGCAGATGTACTTTTATGAGGCAGTTAGCCAAGTGGTTTAAGGTATGCCTTCTCAATGGAGAAAAAATTGTATTTATACTTGAACATTCCTTCTCAGGGGAAAGATGTTCTTGGTTATCATCTTTTCCAACCCCTTATCACAGACTCGCAATGAAAATGCTCATCCTTCAGGCTAAGTGATATATCCATTTGCTTACACACATATTATTATAAATATGCTAATAACATTTTGCATTAATGCAGAGGGTGACAGTATTTTATAAGAGATACTTTAGAGTTTTCCCTGGTGGCGCAGTGGTTGAGAGTCCACCTGCCGATGCAGGGGACACGGGTTCGTGCCCCGGTCCGGGAAGATCCCACATGCCGCGGAGCGGCTGGGCCCGTGAGCCATGGCCGCTGGGCCTGCGCGTCCGGAGCCTGTGCTCCGCAACGGGAGAGGCCACAACGGTGAGAGGCCCGTGTATAGCAATAAATAAATAAATAAATAAATAAATAAAAAGAGATACTTTAGCTCATTAATCCTCAGGATATCCGTGAAATAGCTAGGGGAAAGGGATGGTTTGCCAACTTTTTCAAATGACAGGAAACTGCATGGTTTAAGCAGTTTGCTCAGATTGGTCAAATGAGCCCTGTGCAGGGCCTGATAGGACATCGGAATGCAGACTTCGAGTTTGGACAGGTTGACACTACCCTCCTCTCATAAAAAGATTGTGACCCTCATTTGCAGTGAGTCAATGCTTTATTGTTCCACCCTTCTTGTCTGCCCTAGATCCTTCTAACAGCCTCCAGCCCATGGCCGTGGGAACCACTGGAAATGGGGAAGCAGGTGTCAGGTGAACTCAGGGAGCTTTTCCAAGCTTCACCTCCTCAGCCTCTGCTTCACTCCTCTCAATGCGTCTATGTCCTTTAAATCTGCATCTCAGCTGACCTGCATGGTTTTACCCCATTTCAACGGAATGATCTCACTCCAATCTCATTTCTCCTTGCTTAATTTGAAGGCTTTTTAAAGATAGAGCCCCTAAGAAATGTCCCCCTGCCCTCCACCTCCCACACTCAACCTGCAGACGAAGAGCACTATACGCCACTGGGGCCTCCAGAATGTCACTGGTCATGACCTCAGCCTCGAACTCTTGTCCAAGGAAGGAAAAGGGACAAACAGAAAGCCACCAAGTTAGTGACAACAAACCCTGGCTCCCTTGGAAGGCTGAAGTCCCCACCAGGATGACAGGGTCTCCTGAATGTTTCCAGGAAAACCTCAGAGAGCCCCTTCAGTTGGGCCGCCATAAGGCTGTAGAGAGGAAGTTACCATGAGGGCAGTGTAGGTGTAGGGATAGTGGTAGGCCAGGTAGCAGACATCCTCGGCATGCGGGAAGGTGACGGCAAAGGTGAGGGTGTAATAGCACTTCCCAGACTCTGCCCCTGTGATGGCTGCGCTCTGGCGATAATGATTTCTACAAGAGAAAGGAGACGAGACGAGAATGAGGGAAAGCTGGGGAAAACAGTCATTTAGGGTTCGAGATGCCATAAACCTTTGGTGTTATATACTAGCAAAACGTCCTTCACTTGAAACACCTGGTGAGCAAAATTTAGAAAACTGAGAAATAGAGAAGTGAGCTTACTGCCAGGTCATGAGCCCAAATCACCCAACACCTGGGCTAATCCATCTGTCTCCTAATTGTGGCATCTATGCCACAGGCCTTTCCTTGCTGTGTCTGAAAATGAAGGCTATAGAGTCACTGAACTAGAAAACAGAGGAAAATGTGAATAATTCTGTTCTTCCTGGGATTTTATTATAGACATATATTTTATTACCCAAATCTGGGTTCCTCAACCCCTCCCTCTCTCTAGATAACAGAGTCCAGCTCCTCCTTTCCTTTCTGCCTGCCAGCTGGTTTATTAGCAATCACTACTCTATAGAGTTCCAACTCAACACAATGTATGTCATCTTGTTATCACTGTAACAACCCATTGTGTGGATAAAAGAACAAAAGCTTAGAAAAATCCATTTGTCAAAGGTCAAAAGGCTAATAAGTGGCCAATATAGGACTCAAACCCAGATCTGCCCGCAGGCCTTTGTTCTTTCCACTACACAATACTTTCTTCCCAAAGGAATACATTTGTCACCCCAAATGTGGTTCAGCTTCTTACAGCTTGAGAATGCACATTTTCCTTTGTCAAAGATGAAGAGCCAATGTTGATACTTCAGAGGACAGTATCAAAGTAATTTGCACCCAGAAGTACACTCCAAGCAATATTTTCCCCATTCACTGCCAGTTACACTCCCTCCTTGCCTCCTGATGCAGATACAGCTGTGCAGGCTTTCCTGAGAAAGGTTATCATCAAGGCTGCATTATAATGCAAAATACACCAGGACACCAAAACATGTAATTTCACCTTTGAACATTTACAATGTTGGCTTTCTTGTCCATTGTGCTTTGGGGTTTCATTGGGGGAAAGGGTGGGGAGAGGGAAGAAATAGCAGATAATTATTCTGTGCGTTCTTGCAAATCTAAAAAATATGGATTATTCTTTTCTGCCTTTTTTGCTACCTTCATGACACCTCCCACCAAAGCAAAAAGATCAAGTGAGCAAGAAAGGAAGAAACAGAAAATCTACTGTCTGGTTTTGTGGTTTTTTTCAATAGTCATAAAACTAAGAATGAGAGTAAGAGAAATTGGTAGTTCCATGGGCTATGACCTATCAGGCTATACATTTCTCTTGTATCAGCTTCTGCCAATATGGCACCCTGGATCCTTGGTCATCCTAGGGAAAGAAGGAAATCCCCAACGATGTACCAGCTTTTCAGCAACCTATTAATAGGACCCATATCCTTTGTGACTACAGGACTAGAAACTTCAAAAAGGCAACTTTTTTTTTTTGTTTTTCCTTGACCGCACTGCTCTGCATGCAGGATATTAGTTCCCTGACCAGGGACTGAACCTGCACCCGCTTCAGTGGAAGCAGAGTCTTAACCACTGGATCACCAGGGAAGTCCCCAAAACAGCATCTTTACCCATGGTGCCATCCGGATCTTGCTACCTAATTGAGTCTATTTTCTCCAGATTTCCCCAAAGTTCTATAGTTTCTCCGGAGCTAAGGCTCTGATTATTAGTAAGTATGTAAAGAAGCAGATGGTTACTCAGAAAGCATGCAAACCACATATGCTCTACCTTTATTCATTCTGATTTCAAGGCTCCACTGCAATCACACATTTAGTTTACACCTAGCTGAACCTAGTCAATTACACCTCTCTTCTAAGTGAAATGAGCCAGTCAACATTTTGGTCAAATGGTCAACATTTTGACAACCAATCAGAATGTGGAATAGAGCTTCACATGCACGAGTGTGAAAACACACACACCACACATATATATTCATGAAGGTAAAAGCAGGTGGAAACATATATCTAGTGCCTTGCCATCCCCAAGTTTTTCCACCTACATGCAGTGGAGACAGAGCCTGCATCTTTCCTCAAGATTAATAAGATGCCCCCGAGGCCTGTGGGGGTGGTCTCATCTGACATGAGCCTTGCTTGTTTTTAGGCTTCCCACTGTACTAAGTACACTGAAGTCACATCACAGGCACATTCATCCTAAGCAAATTCTATGCTACACCACCAGCCACCAGAGAGAACAAGAGAGTAAAAATAAGAATATGGAAACTAGCTGACCGGCCGACGCGCGAGCGAGGCGGAATCTTGAGTCACAGCCATGTTCCTGGTTAACTCGTTCTTGAAGGGTGGAAAAGGCGGCGGGGGAGGCGGGGGCCTACGGAATGTGCTCGGAGGCCTGCTCAGCCGGCCAGAGGCAGCGGCGGCGGCGGCAGAAGAGAAGGAAGCAATGGCGGCGGCGGCGGCGGTGGCAGCCGCGGCGGAACTTCCGTACGCATCGTGGGCGGGGTCATTACCGCCATTAGTGATGCGGCTGCGCAGTACAACCCAGAGCCTCCGCCCCCTCGCACCCATTACTCCAACATCGAGGCCAATGAGAGTGAGAAGGCCCGGCAGTTCCGGAGGCTCTTTGCCCAGCTGGCTGGAGAGGACATGGAGGTCAGTGCCACAGAACTCGTGAACATTCTCAACAAAGTCGTGACCCGACATCCTGATCTGAAGACCGATGGTTTTGGCACTGACACATGTCGCAGCATGGTGGCTGTTATGGATAGTGACACGACCGGCAAGCTGGGCTTCGAGGAATTCACGTACTTGTGGAACAACATCAAAAAGTGGCAGGCCATATACAAACAGTTTGACATTGACCGTTCAGGGACCATTGGCAGCAGTAAACTCCCAGGGGCCTTTGAGGCAGCAGAATTCCGCCTGAATGAGCATCTCTACAACATGATCATCCGACGCTACTCAGATGAGGGAGGGAACATGGACTTTGACAACTTCATCAGCTGCCTGGTAAGACTGGATGCCATGTTCCGTGTCTTCAAATCTCTTGACAAAGATGGCACTGGACAAATCCAGGTGAACACCCAGGAGTGGCTACAGCTGACCATGTATTCCTGAACGGGAGTCCCAGACCTGCCCCCTCATCACCTCGCTGTAGGAGTCACCTTGGACTCTTCGGTCTCCCCCAGGGTTGATCCTGTTTGCAGTCACATCTTCATGGCTCCTGCTGACCCACAGGCCTTTCTGTTCTCCTAGCCCTTGGCACCCGGATTCTCAGTCAACAGCCAGGGCCCAACATGCTTCAACACACCCTGCCCCAGCACACCCATCTCACATCTACTCCATAACCCCTCTCTTGCATCTGTGCCAAGCCCAACGTTTGTGTTACTTGCACACCCCAAGGGCCCTTCTCTCAGTTCTGGATCACTCCAGTCGCTACACACCCTGGCACACCCATTCAGTTACCACCCAGGCAGCTGAACTCCAGGCCATAACAGGCCACATGCCCCAGTGTCTTTGTCTGTATTCTGCTCCCAGCCTGCCAGGCCCAGGAGGAAATAAATTCACCCTAGTTGCTGCTCTCTCTGAAAAAAAAAAAAAAAAAAAAAAAGACTATGAAATTCCCATCCCTAGGCTCTTTCCACCATTCAAACCAAAACTGGACGCCAGGTAGGGAACAGCTACAGTGAAATGGAGAGAGAAATAAAATAGAATAATTTTTAGCTTTTGAGCTTCTGTGGACCAAGGTTCTAGTGATTTAAGGAAAGTTTAGAATGGTAGTTTGGGCTATAAAATCTACCTCCTCACCCTCCCAAAACACACACACACACACACACACACACACACACCCTGTTGTACACACACCCTTGCTGTAGCTTCATGGGCAAGATTGTCGTGGGCAAGACTAAAAGCTCCCCACTAATAATCCAGCCCTCTTCAGGATGGTTGCTGATGGCTGGAATTTAAGAAAATGAAAATCACCTCATTTAGGATGAGTTTCAGCTAAAGGAGATTCACTTGCAACCCTAATCCAGGGTCTAAACTGTAGGTGAAACTAAAGCAAACGTCAGGCTTCCCCACTGGAGCAAATGCCAAGATAGAGAGTGAATTAGATAACCTTATAATGACGATGGCTCTGTTTAACATGGGAGCATCATTTCACTTAACAGGATCTAATAAGGCAGGGCAGTCAAGTCACCAGGCTGCCCTGTGTCTGCAGAGTTTCTAATATTCTGTATAGCACCAAATCTCTCTCCTGAGATCCCTGGGAAGGATGCATGATGGCAGAGCTCTTGTATGACATTCATCTTCATGAGTGAGCTGTTCCATCTCCTCTCACGAGCAGAGATAAATGTCAGAAGAGATCAGCTGTTGTGTATTACATGGCCACTCTGAGCATGCAGCTTCCCTCCCTCTGCCCTTCAGCACCAAAATTACTTTAGACCAGAGCTGGGAGAAAATTCAAAAAGGTGTGAGGCTGTGTACATTAGAGGGAGAAGCAGACCGCAGGGAAGTAAATAAAGCAGGAACTAAAACAGTCCCTGCTTGCTTTTACAAGAGGCATGGAAAAATAAGCCTGCCCAATTCTGTTCTTCCCTCTGGAGGATCCCTTTTGATTTTCTGGCTTAGGGATCTGCCAGGTGGGTGGGCAAGGGGGTGGGATGGTGGGGGAGGAGGTACCCCAGGGGAGGGGCAAGAAGATCAGATCTGCTGAACACAGGGAGAAGATATTAGGATTTCTCTTTAAATTTATTATGATCTAATAAGGAAGAAAGAAAGTTGTCTAAGGTTTAATATGGGGATGGACAACGCTGCCCTTATGCTGTCCAAGTCAAGCTACTATGATGAATAATTATAAAACAAGCTAGATTACACTACAGCAGTCTTATCCATTCTTCTCTGTTGTTTTCCAGGGCTGGAATATGAAAAATGCATTACATTTTATATCTATGGTTTTCATATGTCAGGTAGTTTAGTATCGACTGCTGTACAGTAGGCTTCCTGAGGGAGGGATGAGAATAGCTCACCATCTCTCTCATTCTTTAGATTTTAGCTTCTGGCAAGGTATTTAAACTTGCAGAAGCCTTCTCTAGTGGATCTACAGATTATATTATCTAAATTAAACTAAACCCTGCAATATAGATAATTAGTTTTTTCTAAATTCTGCTTGGAATTCAGAGATGGATAATAATATTACATTTTAAACACAAATGACCGAGAAAATGAAAGAACTGACGTGACCTACCTCCTACCTTAATATTAGCTCTTTCTCAAGAATTCTTATTTGTGTAAAAATTATCTAATTAGATTGGAGAAGTTAACCACAATTTTTCAAAATTAGCCAAAAGGCAATTTACAACTATATTTTTCATGGTAAACCTTAAGGGTATAGGATGCCCCGAGTTACCAATAGTAAAAAATATATATAACAATTTTACATTTAAAATTTAAAGATTTAAACTTAAAATTATTTTTCTCATCTTTTCCCCATGTCTTAAAATTCTAAACTTTCTGCATGTTTTCTGGTATGCATAATATATTAGTATAGTAGGGCGTGTATAATTGATTTTTTAAAATTATGAACAATTCTATATTTAAATTACATGCATTAGTATATCTTATCAAAATAGTCTGGAGCTCACTTTCTAAGTGATGATGCTCGGACCCACAAAGCAGTCAGCCCACCTCCTTAACTGATCACTGTTGCTATCACTTTTTGAAGGAAATGGATATCCCATTCTTTCTGAGTACTCTTTTCTTTCACCCTCCCATAGATATACTCAGGTACCATGGCTCATGGTTCTCTCCACAATAAGCACCCTGGCACCCCCTTTAGAACATGGTACTAAATATAAGAATGTAATAGAAATAAGACTTCTGAGTTCCTGATGACATATTGGAGACAAAGAAATAGGAGGTAAAGTTCTCCCAAATTAATACATTAGAGAGCATAAAGTCAGGGATGAAGCCACAAAACCTTCAAAAGCAGATCAACTCAAAGATTGTGATGGGTAAAAGAGAGAAATAAATACATTGTATAATCTAAGGCATTCTATGGTAGGGAAAGGCACTCTGATTTGCAGTTGAATAGAGACACACATAACGTATCTATCTTGTTGTTAGATCACATTATTGGAAATATGTTAACACAATGAGGTGAACTAGTGTAAAACAAACTATGTTATAATGTAGCAGTCTTATCCATTCATCTCTGTTGTATTCATGGCTGGAAGATGAAAAATGAATTACATTACACATTCATGGTTTTCATGTTACCCCTCTGTTACTCTTTAATCACACAACAATTGTCTTGTTAATGAATCTAAAAGCTATTAACACTAACATTGTCATTCTTCAGGCCAAGCCTCCGCTTTGGGATGTTTGATTTCTTCCTTTTCCTCTTGGCAGATTCTAAATCCCCTTAAGCCCATGCCTGATCCCCCATCTCCAAGGAAGCAGCCTCCAGGGAGAGCTATTCCCCCCCTCTTCCCCCAGAGGATGCTGAATGTTATGTTTATCCAATCTCTTACTAACTTCCAGATCCAAGCCCACTGCAAGCTGGGTCTTTCATGTTTATTTAGAATTACTATTTCTCAAGGACACTAAAAGTTATTCTTGACACACCAAAGTCCAAATTTATGCTTCCATTATTTTCCCCTACAGCTGTGGCCCCTGTCACCTTGAGATGATTTTAGTCTCAATCTCTTTGGACCATAAGAGGATCCTGAGAGTCTGTAGATAGGTGGGTCAGAAAGTCATTGCTATGGAAAACCAACAATATTGTATGGCTTTGCTATTGTTCTGAAGAATATAATGAAAATACTACCCAGGTCCATATTCTAATACATCCAAGACTAAAGACTGCTGACTCTTTCATTACAAACTGTTAGCCCATCTCTGTGCTTTATAGACTATCCTTACTTCTATGGTGATGATTGCCCTTGTGTCTGATAGAGCAACAAGATTCTTGACCTTCTTATCTGTCAATGCTCCTGTCCTTACAGTCTCAAAAGCCAAGAGGCATAAGCATTTTTACGCTTTCTTTTTGATATTTGCAACTATCCTGAACTCAAGAATGCCTGATAATATTTTTAGGGGCCTCCTGTAATCTCAGCAAGAGATATAAGTTACTTTATCCAAGAAAATAAGTACTAGCCTATCAGTTTTTTATAAGCAACCAGCAACAAGCTAATAATTAGCTACATAGTTTCTACCTGTCCACACTCCCTATCCTTTTTTTGTCTTATGAATTTGTATTTTATTTTCTAGCAAAGGAAAATGCACAAATAAGCAAATCATGGGTCTGCAGTGCATGCATCTATTTTATCAAAATATATGGATAATTCAAATTTCATTACAACTTTACAGGATACATTGATAAAAGTGGCTACTGATCAAGAGTTGAAAATGAATTCTGAAAATACGTTTCTCTTCTATTTTTTTCCAAAATTTATCTTTCTGTGGAAGAACAGTTACTTAAGTATATTTCTCACATATTCATGTTTATCTGCTTTGGAAAACTGAAGCATGGGATGGATAAGAATAAGTTAGAATATCTCACACTTTTTGTTCACTGGGACCAATGGAAACAGGAAAGGAACTGAAGCTTGATGCACTAATCATAGGTTGAGTCTATATAATAATATCCAACAGTAAGGTCTAAAGGTTTTAAGGTGTTTAAATAAGAATAGGTGACTTTTCAGAAAATCAAAAGATATTTCTTGAGGTCTACTGTGGGTGCCATTTAACACGCTTAGGCTTCTGAAGGACAGAGCGTTTGCCACTGGAAGAGTGACAAGTACAGCAGACAAGCACAGATTGCTCAGGTTTGTAAGATTAACATGGAGAAGCAGGAAATTGAGAGAGAACAGAAGAGCGAAGGAAGCTAACAACACTCTAACTTACTTGTAATAACAGATTTCATAGCCTGTCCGTACCCAGGCAGGTCTGCCAAGAAGAGCCTCCTTCACAGAATACAGAGTTGGCTGCATCCCTACACAAAATAAAGGCAGGATTAATCCATTAGGTCAGGGGGCGGGGAATAGAAAAGGAGAGCTGCGGTAGGTTGAATAATGGCCCTCAAAGATACCCAGGTCTTAATCCATGGAAGCTGTATATTAACCTTATATGACAAAAGGGACTTTGTAGATATGATTAAATTAAGTACCTTGAGATGGGGAGATTATCCTGGTGGGCCCTAAATTCAATCACACATGTCTTTCCAAGAGGGAGGTAGAGAGAGGTTTGACTACAGAGGAAAAGCAATGTGGCCAAAGCAGAGAGATTTGAAGACGTTATGCAGCTGACTTTGAAGATGGAGGAAAGGGCCATGAGCCACAGAATGTGAGGAACATACCTCTAAAAGCTGGAAAAGGAAAGGAAACAAATAATCCCCTAGAATGTCCAGAGGAAGCATGGACTTTCCAACACCTTGACTTAAGACCAGTGAAACTGATTGGGGACTTGTGGACTCCAGAACTGTAAGAGAATATATTTGTCTTCTTTGAAGCCACAAAATGTGTGACAATTTGTTACAGCTGCTGCGTCAAGTGAATACAAGAGTCAAGGCTCACCTTTTCTCTTTCTATACCAGCAAGAGTCTATTTAATCAGTACAAAATAGAGGTAATGTCCTATGCTCGGACCTGGAGCTACGGGGAATACTTTTTCCTTACTCAGAGCCACTAATACATTAGTATGTGAGCCAGCAATAACATGCAGAATTTCCCATTTCTAGAAACATTCAAAATAAATATGGGCTACTAGTCAGTCATTGTCCCTTGAACACCCCCTCTAAAATTGCCACAGGTATTCAGGAGAATTTAAACTTTCTCCAGAGTTTTCTGAGAGTGTAAATCGGTGTTGTCCAATGGAATTGTGCCATTTGCCTGTCTGTGACAAATATCAACAGATCAGTACATTTGCTCCTATGGGATTTAGGAGGTGGAGAGAAGGAATAAATGAGAGGGCTCACTGGCCTCAAAAAGTTGAAGGTGGGTCAAGGGAGGCAGGAAGCGGTGGAAAGTTATGTGAGGTATTAACATTTCATAGCAGAGGGAGAGTTTCAAGCTTCCCCTCCCATAGCAGCAATTTACCATAGGTTGGCGGCCATCTTGCGATACCTGGCAACCAAAACGTGTCAGTCCAACTTCAAACCCTTTGCAACCCAAGCAGGGCTTCTGATAATAATTCAAGCACTCAAAAGTGACATCATTTTTGGTGTTATTGAGAAAGTCTCTATTTCCCAAGAGCTCATACCGTAATTGAACTGGCTGTTGGCCTTCTCACAGTTGATAATGTTGAAGCGATAAGGGACCGCCTCCCTCATACCGCTCACCTTGAAGTAGAACCACTGCTGGTGCTGTGTGCTATTCACATCAGCATTGATCAGTAAGTCGTACTCCAACCTGCAAAGTCAGAAGCAAGATCAGAGGGTTAAAAGCCTTTAAGAGAACTTCCAACACTGAGAAATCTACACATCTCAGGTTCTGGATGATAGATGTAAAATCCAGGATCTTGGTTAGCTGGTAAGTTATAGTTATCATCCTTATCTCACAATATTGGACAGAGGCTTTGGAAATTTAAGGAGGGGGGAGCAGTGTCTTGGTATTAGAAGAGTCAGTTATACAATTATAGCCTATCTTTTTATTAAATGGTAATGCAGTTTCTGTCCAGCTGGAAAAATGCAAGTGTGCTCTATCCCGGAGAAAATGTGATCACATCTGGTTGGATATGCCATTACCATTTGATGTTAGACATGACTTTTGAGCATCAGTCTCCTCAAATGAAAAATAGAAACAGTGTCTAGGGACTTCCCTGGTGGCACAGTGGTTAAGAATCTGCCTGCCAATGCAGGGGACATGGGTTCGAGCCCTGGTCGGGGAAGATCCCACATGCCACAGAACAACTAAGACCATGTGCCACAACTACTGAGCCTGTGCTCTAGAGCCTGCGAGCCACAACTACTGAGCCTGCGAGCCACAACTACTCAAGCCCGTGCGCCTAGAGCCCATGCTCCACAACAAAGAGAAGCCACCGCAATGAGAAACCCGCAAACTGAAATGAAGTGTAGCCCCCACTGGCCGCAACTAGAGAAAGCCCGCACGCAGCAACAAAGACCCAACACAGCCGTAAATAAATAAATAAGTAAATTTTTTAAAAAGTAGTGCCTAAACTTGCAGTACTGTTTGTAAAGATTAAGTAGTATAATATATGTAAATCCCCAGCAAGGCAACAAACATGAATTAGACTGGCAATGAAAGATCTGTCTGTTTTCTCCCTTTTTAACTGATTTAGTTTACATGAAGTAAAGTACACAGATCGTAAATGTACAGCTCAACGAGTTTAAGCAAATTCATCTGGATACACCTGTGTGACAACTCCCTGGATCAATATGTAGAACAGTTCCAGCACCCCAGAAAGTCCTTATGTGTCCCCACCCAATCACTATGTCACCAAAAAATTACTTTTTCAAGCTTGAGCAACAGAATTAGCAATAAAGCTTTGACTTAAACATTATCATCAGGATATTTCATTTTCAGAAATATTCTCATCCCATCCCCTTGGCACGCTCTTTGAGTTGCTCTTCTAGAAAGGGCAATGGTTTTGCCCTGATTCATTCATACTCACCTACTCTGGCCCTCTGATTAAATGGCAGTGTATAGTGAGATTTGTGGAAGGGGAGAGCTTTGTTGAAGCCGTAGCAGAGCAGATGGTGCCCCACCCCCCCATCATCACTATAAGCAACACACTCTAACCACTGAACTCACCATACAATGAATGAAGCTATAGTTGGCACTATAGAGACACTCATGAGAACAATTCCAGGAAGTCTATGACCCTCAAATTGTCTGCTATGCCCACAACGCTCTCTCCAAAAAGTGATCATAAAAAATCCTTGCCTATAAGTAGGTTTGTTTTCTGTCATTTGACCCTGTCACCCAGACCACAACTGATGAGTTTAGGATTCTACACTCTGGCCAAAGGCAGATATAAAGAGAAAGACCTGAGTAAGGCCAGGAGCTTAGGCACATCCTGGACTGCTCATTTTCTCACTAGGAGATTCCTAATCAGGTCTTCCCTCCTGGATCCTTGGAACATGATAAATGAAGAGAATAAATAATAAAAGCAGGAGCTGTAGGAAGAAGAGGCTGAGATAGCAAACAAGAAAGAGAAGGAGGGGCTTCCCTGGTGGCGCAGTGGTTGAGAGTCCGCCTGCCGATGCAGGGGACACGGGTTCGTGCCCCGCTCTGGGAAGATCCCACGTGCCACGGGAGGGGCGGCAACAGTGAGAGGCCTGCGTACCGCAAAAAAAGAAAAAAAAAAAAAAGAAAGAAAGAGAAGGAGGCTGAGGAGGAATCTTAACATGCCTGCCTTTCCCTTCTCCATCCCAAACAGCTCCACTTGTATTTGTTATACGTTGGGCTTCCTTGAAATATTTCATGTATCAGAAAAAATTACTTACCACTCACCACGTCCCCAAAAGGGAAAACTTCGAAAATGTCTCCTTGGAGGGGGATACAAAACAGGGCTGAGCCATACTGAGTATAATCCCTGCAGCTTTCCTTACTTACTCACGCACTTGGATGGCTTTGCGAAGATTTCCAGACTCAAACTTGGAGAAGAACCGTAAGCAGTCAGAAGTGGTGTCTTGCAAAGGCCTGTAATGAAATAGAGAACCTCTGAACGTAGGACTTATTGCTATTCTTGGGCACAGTTTATTTAACATTTCTTAGAGATAAGCTTTCTCTTACAGATCTTTAACCCAAATTTTCACTGTGTTGATTTTAGGAGAAGGAATGGATTACTAACTTAAAACATCCTTATGCTCATGCCATTAAAAGGATATTCTATACTCCCACCCCCCTCATTCCACTGATGTTCAAGACACCTACCAAGGCTCGTCTAGACTGAAGACAACTTTATTTATAATATCGCTTGGCTGGATGAGCCTCCGGACATCCTCAAATATTTTGATCCTGGAAAAGAAAATCAGAAACATTTTAAGGGTTGGCCCTCACTCCTTACCCCATTCATCCTATGGTCATGTGGGAAGGGCCTTGGGACTCATCAGAGAATTATGAAAGAAAAATTTAATAATGCTCCAACCTGGAGCTGAGTGAGTACAAAAAGCACCACCCCTCCTTCCTTTTCTTCTTTATCAAAAAATAAAACTACACTGAGCAGTAGGAATGTAGGAAGCAGTGATGCCAGAGTTTAGTTTTAGGAGGATTCTCTACTCAAAGCAGAGTTTTGTCAAGAGCATTTGGGCTGAGGGGCTTTGAAGCCTCTGGTTGTGTGAATAAGAGGGCCATCTGCACTAAGACAGTTTTGAAGGAGACACTAGGATTGCTGATGGTCTGGGAGGCTCCAATAAGCCTTTGAATTCTTGTGTCATTTATAGTCCTTCGTTCTGTTTGCTCCAGAAGACTATGGTCAGTCTTCTCTCTGAGAAACACCAATATCTGGGAGATTTAAGTAAGAGGGAGGAAGGATACCTAAGGGATATTTTAGATTCCCTCCTTGAATTTCTGATCCAGGTCTCTGGGGCCGGGAGGGATAGGAGAAGGGGGAGGGAAGGTCAAAATGAGGCCTAGACTCAGGGGAAAGGTGTCCTGTCCAGTGGGGAGCTATTGCTGGGCCAGCCCCTGTGGTGTGTCTCTCAGGAACTTGAGCACGGAGATAAGGTCAGAGGGGTGAGGTCAGAGATGTCAGCCAGGAGACCAAGTGGGAGCAGTTCTTGGGATCCACCATGAATTTGCTGATGAACTTGCTAATAAGTTAAGAAAACTTACTGCTGTGCACACTTTGCTCCATAGACTTAGTGTATGCATACTTAGTATATTTTCTGGGAAAATAGTTTTCTCCTTGAGTTTAGTAATTTTCTTTTTAATCTCGCTATGCCTATCCAAAGGCAAAGCTCCATTTCACGCATCCTGGGAATAATCCATCACACAACGTTTCTTCCCTGCAGGATGCATTTCTTTTCCTTACAATCCTCAGTGATGCAGCAAAACTATTCCCCGAGCCAAGTCAGGTTCTATAAGGTTGGGACTGTGGGATGGAGGTCCACCACCTCCTCTCATTAACAAGAGATCAGATTCCAATTTGCAGTAAATGAGAAAAGTGATCCCAAATAATCCATACTTGTTTTTTCCTGAGAACCTTCCCTTAAGGAATGATCCCAGTATTTGGAGAAACTGGACAATCTTTCCATTTTGTAGGATTTGCAATGGATATGGGGTAAGGGGTTGCGTTAGAATCATCTAAGAAATTCTTTTTGTGGAAACACATGTCTACCACCACCCTACCCTGGGCTCTGAAATGTCCTAGTAGGGAGGCAAGCTTGTAAATTTGGCGAAAATTTCCTTAAGGCTTTTTTTTTTGTGGTACACGGGCCTCTCACTGTTGTGACCTCTCCCATTGTGGAGCACAGGCTCTGGACGTGCAGGCCCAGCGGCCATGGCTCACAGGCCCAGCCGCTCCGCGGCATGTGGGATCTTCCCGGACTGGGGCACGAACCCGTGTCCCCTGCATCGGCAGGCGGACTCTCAACCACTGCGCCACCAGGGAAGCCCTCCTTAAGGCTTTTAACATGCTCCTGACTAATGCTCACTTTCCTGAAGATAACAGAATTATCTGTACAAACCATTCCACCTACAAAAATACTAGAGAAGAAAAAATATATATAGCTCCCAAGGTAGTAGCACCATCACCTTTGGACTCCACATTTACGTTCCAACATGGACTGGGCAGAGGGAGGTGGACAATGCCCCCAGAAATCAGGAAATGCTGTCATTGTAAAGTCAGACACAGATCTGGTTCTTCTAGCTTTGGCCATATAAAGATAGGGGTCATGGAAGGCGATATGCGTCGGATGTGTCTGCAGGAGCTTATCTATTAATTCAGCAGTTTCTCTGGGTCTAGTGGAATTGGAAAAGGAGGCACTTATCCTTGGGCAGGAAATCGCATCGATGTCCCAAGCATCCTCTTTGAAGGACGCCTGAATGCCTGAGATTTCACTTCCAGAAGAACCTATCCCAAGACCATTGGATTGTGCATTTCGGGATGGGTTCATTCCAGGTCCTTTTTTGGAGGTTAGATGTATGTTGGACCTCCCCATCTTCACTCTGCTCAGAAGGGAGGTCTGGACAGGGACTTCTCTTTCTTGTCCCCAGGAGATTTGGTCCTTATTCAAGCAAAGCCCTTTTGGGGAGGCAGCAGTCAGAATGTGGTGGTGACTGGCATACTGAGTCTTGTCAAAGTTCAAACCATCTCCAGGTTTGGACTCCAGTTCCTTCAGGTTAAAAGTGGAAAAGAATACGTCAGTGTTTCTTTCCAAGTAGAGAATACAATCTGAACCCTGTCCTCACTCTTTGGGCACAGAGCTAAGCATAAATCCTGAGCACTGGAAAACTTTTTCCAAGGTCAGTCAAGGAAAGACTAAGCTTCAAGAGTCAAAGAAATGGCAGAATCCTAGAAACGCACACTTGGAAGGGGCATTTGGTGGGTCTAGTATGAGTCTATGCAGTACATGAATGCCTCCTACAACACCCCCAATCATTTACGGTCTGGTTGAACGACTCATTTACAGAAACTTCCCTGTATCCCATGGTGGTTCCTTTTATTTGAGGATCATTCTGATTGTTTAAGAAAAATTCTTTTTTATTCTGAATTAAAATTTCCTTCCCTGAAACTTTTACCCACCAATGCCCTTCTGCTTTCTAGAGTGAAATACAATACGTCAGCTCCCTTCTATAAGTGACTTAGCGTGTACCCTTAGATATGGCCAAATTCATGGTTTATTAAGAATCATAAGAAAATAATGGAGGTCCAAAAGCAGGTCTAAATTTTGGTGGGAGCAGCAGCAGAAGAAGCAGCAGCAACCAACCACTGGATTAACATGACCAGGTATAAGGTGCTTGATTTGTTTCTGCTAACAAAGAAACCCTAGAGTCAGGCTGGTCACCTTCAGAAAGCCATCTCATACAACCATCCCACTCTCACAAGAGAATGATTAAATCACCATGAATTTTCACTTGCTTTCCCAGGACGTGAGAGTAAGGCACCTTGCCCACCAGACAACAGGCAGCAATGTGAACCTTCATCCTACTTCCTTCTGAGGTGATGGGTGTCAGATTGTACTGATAGGACCCTTGCATGCATCCTATCTCTGCCACCTTGTCACATTTTTGTTTAGCCTTTTACTTCCCTCTCAGAAAGATCCCAGAAGCAGATTGCTAAAGATGAGCAATGCTTTCCATCTGGAGACCAGTTTGGATTCCCAGGGTCTGCAAAGAACCCATTAGCATCACCGAGGAGTAGAACCACGGCATACGTTGTACCTCAAAACTGCAGGAGAGCTCAAGACACATCGCCTCATATTGCATCAGTTCCTCTTCAGGTCGATCAAGACCAGGTTTGGAGCTCAGCTTGTTCACATCTGTTTCCAAGTCATCATCCTACAATGGCACATTCAAAAAATATGTTACAATCAGGAGAGCCATCCTGAGAAATATCGAGACAAGCTACAGATGTGACTTTTCAGAATCCTGGGACACGGTTTCCTGGCCTCCAAGTTATAGTGCTAGCCTAGTCAAGGATAATTTAATAGGTAAGGCTGTATTTTTTAAATACTAAGAAAGATTGTAATTTTTCTCAGTGTTCATGTTAGTATTTATCAGCCTTCATCATAAATAATATATGTAAAATGAGATGAACTATGTAAACGATGAAGCACAATACCAAAGAATTGTTTTTATCTCATCACCACTGTCTTTGACATAACTGTAATTGTCGTACCTATTCATCTATCTACCTATTTAGGTCACTCTTTTCACAAACGTTTAATGAGCACCTACTATGAGTGGGCACTCTCCTAGGTACTAAAGACTCATTGATAATTGGACAGACCAAGGTCCATGATTCCATAGAACTTGCCTTCTAGTGAGAAAAGGAAGACAGAAAGCAAACAAATGAGCAAGGTAACTTCAAACATGATAAATGTCATGGGAAGAATGAGAGGTGGTGAAGTGATTGTGAGTGAGGCTGGGGTACAAAGAAGTTAAGGAGGTCATTTTTTTTTTTTTGCAGTACGCGGGCCTCTCACTGTCGTGGCCTCTCCCGTTGCGGAGCACAGGCTCCGGACGCGCAGGCTCAGCAGCCATGGCTCACGGGCACAGCCGCTCCGCGGCATGTGGGATGTTCCCAGACCGGGGCACGAACCCGTGTCCCCTGCATCGGCAGGCGGACTCTCAACCACTGCACCACCAGGGAAGCCTGGAGGACACATTTTAACAATAACGGCCAACAAGGCAAAGACTTGGGGGAAGAAATTACTAACAGAAAAAGAAAAAAAAAAAGCAACTTAAATTTGCTTACAGAAAGAAGGTGGGTGAATGTATACACACATATACAAGAATTTATATATATAACTGAATCACTGTTGTATAGCAGAAATTAACACATTATAAATCAATTATACTTCAATAAAATAAATTAAAAAAAAATTTTTTTAAATAGAAAGTGGCTGAAGCATAAAGAATAAGAGGAAGACTGTAGGAGTCAAGATTCCAGAAGCAGGTATGATGCTGAGCCTTCCAGGCTCTGGGGAGGAGGTCGTAACCTCCTACTATACCTTTATACCTTTGTACATTGAAAAGTTTACCGAGTCACCACCAGCCTTTTCTTCATTGGGCTAAATAATACCAGACCTTTTATTTCTTCTTCTAGATCATCATTTCATAATAGTTTAACAGTGATGGTGACTCTCCTCCAAACACCTCTGTATTTTTCAAAGGTTATAGAATGTTACAGAGAAAGGACATAGTTCAATCTCTTCATCTTTCTGTGCCTCTCCTAGATCAAGTTTCCCTAATAAAATAGGGGGGGAATCCACCCTATATTTTAGGAATCTATTTTGTTAGTTAAGGAAAAACCTGATAGTCCCGAAAGCCTGGCTTATTCTTCCTGAAATCAAATAAATGTGGAAAATAAATGTTATATTCCTGGGCTTCCCTGGTGGCGCAGTGGTTAAGAATCCACCTGCCAGTGCAGGGGACATGGGTTCGAGCCCTGGTCTGGGAATATCCCACATGCTGTGGAGCAACTAAGTCTGTGTGCCACAACTACTGAGCCTGTGCTCTAGAGCCTGTGAGCCACAACTACTGAAGCCTGCGCACCTAGAACCTGTGCTCCTCAACAAGAGAAGCCACCACAATGAGAAGCCCGTGCACCGCAACGAAGAGTAGCCCCCGCTCACCACAACTAGAGAAAGCCCGCACACAGCAACGAAGACCCAACGCAGCCAAAAAATAAATAAGAGGGTTAACATAAATTTTTTTAAAAATCATTTTAAAAAAATGTTATATTCCTGATTCAGAGGATAAAGTGCAATATTCCATCCATCTTCTGCAATTTTCCTCCAAGCTTTAAATTAAAAGAAATATAGATCCCATGAGGCTGATATAATGATATTTTCAGATACAGCACATACCAGGCCCAAACTCCTTAGTCTAATATTGGAGATCCCAACACTTATCCTTTCCAGCTTCATCTGTCAGATCTTCCTTCCTTTCATCATCTCTGCTACAGCCTCAGCCATGCCCCAAGGTGGCACCAATAGAAATGCAACCTGGCAGGCATTGAGAAGCATCTCGCCACCAGCAAGTAAGGTTGGTACGTCTGGACTGAGGAGCATCAGGTAACCCATGAGCTTCAGCCTATCTAGGTGACCTACTCAGCCTTAGAGCAGGTGTTAGCAAACTATGGCCCACTGCTTGTTTTTGTAAATAAAGTTTTATCGGATCACAGTCATGCCCATTCATTTATATACTGCCTGTGATGGCTTTCTCAGTATAACAGCAAAGTGGAGTACTTGTAACAGAGACCATCTCTGGTCCTCAAAGCTTGAATCTTGGCCTCTGAATCTCCAGGCACTCAAGCAGGTTGTCAACTACTTCTGTATTTTATAAATACCCTTTACATTTATTTAGGAGTGGTCCAGCTTCTCTGTCCTCACGGCAACCCAGAGAAGCTTCATCATTTAGGATTTTGGTACCCATCTAACCCAGATAACTCCCTCCCTCCTCAGGTTCGACCCTTCCAATATTGACTTTCCCCAGCCTTAGATTTGAATTGAACACCCTTTTGAAGGTGCCGATTCAAACTCTGGCAAAGACAATCCCCAAGTTTACTAGACTGAATTCTTTGCAGATAAAAATGATGTCTTATTTGCTTTTGTATCATATTAACATCGCTAAGAACTTAGCATGCTGCCTCACATATGGATCATATCCAAGAAAATACCTGAAGGAAATAAAAAGCTTAAGAGGAGGAAAGGAGGGAAGAAAGGAAGGAAGAGCTTGAATTCACCCTTTCTGTCCTCCTCTTCTTCAGAGTCTGTCCAAATCTAATGTTTGTGTTCATTAAGAAAAAAAAACAAACATGGCCAACTTCTAGTCTATATTCGTTATAAGTTTCTCTTTCCTTATGATGACATTCACAGTTTTCAATCAAAGAACAGCACCCAACTATACACTCTCAAGACTCTTTACAGATATAAGTTCCTTTTAATCATTCTTTCTAAGAGGCTTCTCCCAATTGTTAACTAAGATTTTCAAAGGAAAAGGCCACAAGTTAAAGGCCTGCGTCCATTCTCTGACCAGAAATAAATACTCTTGGCTTCTTGCCCACATAACTTGCAGCAAATGCTGCTGGGTTCTCCAGGGGAAAACCAGTTTTCTAGGGCCCCGGTTCCCTGAATCCTGCTATACCCCAGGATCAAGCCCTTACTCTGACGTTCCTGTTTCTCTATAATGCATGCTCACACACTTACTTCTCACCTTCTCCTCAGCTCGAAGGCTCTTGATGAATTATTTCCAGGCCCTCACTTATCTGTCTTATGCTCCCTTCCCAGCTGCATTGATTTATTTGTTTAGATTCCACTCCACCCCAACCCACCATCATTGCAGAGTGGGGGTAAGGAGACGGTCTGAAAGCTCTCCCCCAACCCTGTGCTGTGTGAAGTCGAGCACCAGCCTGCAGCTTGTCCCTCCACATCAGATACAAGAGGTGACTGATGCTGCACATCAAACATTCAGTTATCAAAGAGCCAGCAAGAGGGGTGGGAAAGTGGCATTGATGAATGACTGTAGCAGCACAGTATTATTCAAATAATTCAGCACGTTCTCCATAGGCCTGCATTGGCAAGTCACAGCAAAGAGCCAATTTGCTACTGATGACTTCAGAAATGATTCTATTTATCAACAAAACCCTGAGCACACCAGAATAGCAACAGCAGCCTGAACCTAGAGACTTGGCTAAGAGGCAGTCCCTCTATGTCTGCTACTACCATTAGCAAGGTGAGTGATTATTATGACAGAGAATGCAAAAACTCTCTTTCTCCCTACGCAGATGTGTAGATGGAATGGTATGTAAAAAGAAAGGAAGAGAGGGAGGGGGAGAGGAGGATGAATGGATGGATAGTAGATAGATAAATAGACAAGTAGATAGGTAGATAGATAGATAGATTTTTTTAATCCAGATTTCATCTCCAGGAATGTCATAAAAGGTAGCATTTACTTCTCAGTCTTATTTTGCAGATGTCAAAACTAAGGAACTATAACTTGAAGGGACTTGTCCAAGTCGATGTCCACCAACAGAGATGGAGACAGAATTATAACTCATAGATAAATTATCATTATTCTAGAGCAGTGGTTCTTAACCACAGGGTGATTTTTGCCCCACAGGGATATTTGGCAAGTCCTAGAGACACTTTTGATTCATGACTGGGGTACAAAGGGGTAGATGTCACCAGCATCTTGTGGATTGAGGTCAGGAGTGCTGCTAAACATCGTATAATGCACAGGACAACCCCCCATGACAAAGAATTATCCAGCCAAAATGCCAAGGTTTAGAAACCTTTTTCTAGAAATGCTGTCAGTAAACTATGCTCCACTGTCTGCTTTTGTGGAACACGGTCATGCCCTATTGTTTACACATTGTCTATGGTTGCTTTTGTGCTACACCAGCAAAGTTAAGTTGTTGTGACAGAAACTGTATGGTCCACAAAACGTAGAATAATGATTATCTGACCTTTCCTAGAGAGTTGGCTGACCTCCATTCTATAGCATAGGTTATTATCGATAGAGACCAAAAGGCACCACTTCCTCGCTGGCCAGGATATATGCACCATACAACCCAAAGGAGCACAGTTCACAAAAACTCCAAGGTAAATGGAATTGTACAACTCAGTGGTCCTGTGCATAGACTGGGTAGATAAGAAGAGTGACTTATTACAAAGATAGTGGAGCTCTACTAGAAAAAGTTTCCTAGGAAATCTTTCCATGGTCTCTTTGCCTGAATATCCTTCACATTCATTAAATACACCAACCCTAAGTGTCTACCTCAGGCTTATCCTGATGATATTAGTGTCTTGATAATAGATAGCCTCTGACTTGACGATGGGATTGTACCGGGCCTACCAAGACAAAAATGACAACTTGGAAATCAGTAACAGTAGCCATCATTTAGTGAGCATCAGTATCTGCCCAGCCTTAAAGTGGAAACGCAAAAGTCCGTCCTTAAAATTTACCCTGGGCGGGACTTCCCTGGTGGCACAGTGGTTAAGAACCTGCCTGCCAATCCAGGGGACATGGTCTGGGAAGATCTCACATGCCGCGGAGCAACTAAGCCTGTGCATCACAACTACTGAGCCTGCACTCTAGAACCCGCGAGCCACAACTACTGAGCCCGCATGCCACAATTACTGAAGCTCGCGTGCCTAGAGCCCGTGCTCTGCAACAAGAGAAGCCACCACAATGAGAAGTCCGTGCACCACAAGGAAGAGTAGCCCCCGCTCACTGCAACTAGAGAAAGCCTGCGGGCAGCAACAAAAACCCAAAGCAACCAAAAATAAATAAATAAAATTTCTAAAAGGAGAATTTTACCCTGGGCTTAGCTGAACATAGAAAGGGACATTTTCCTTTGTAGAATTATGAATGTAGAGATCATTAGAAGCAAGAGCTAGTGTACCTACTTCCTTTTTCACAACTTCAGAATCTGAGTCTTTGTCCTCTTCTTCCTCGCCATCATCTTCAAAATCTTCTGAGTGGGAAAAAAAAAAACAGAGGTGAAATGGATGAGGCTTCCCCTTTGCCTTGGATTGAGATTCTCGCCACCCAATGGTTAGTACTTCTCACAAGTAAGGGGCCATTATTAAGTGTACAGGATCCCAACACACGCTTACACTTATTGGATGTGTAAATCACGCGCACATAGGCGTGTGAGAGCACTATATCATAACGTCTAAACTGCTGTCCCACACTGAATGCAAAATGAGTGCAGGATAAAATGACACATGAATACCATTCTGGCTTCCTTCACCCAATGTAGAAGTATTTATGCAATTTCTATGTAGAAGTATTTATGCAACTAACATTGCCAGAGTTTAGTGATCACATATATGCCAAAGCTGTTGTAATGTAGACAGCACCTTGACTGATTCCCTAATTTTAATACGAAGGAACTGATTTTAAACAAAAGTCCACAGAAAGCACCCAGTGTCATTGTGACAAGATGATGCCTATGGAAAATCTGTTCCCTGGAAGGAGGACAAGGTTGAAAAGCACTAGTATCTTCTGACAACAAAATCTTCTCGGAGATTGGATAACCTACTTTCAAGCATTCTAAAATGACTTGCATGGGGTGGCAAAACAGCAAAAGTTTGATTTCAATTTTATCCTTAGCGCAAATTAATTCCAGAACCAGTCTGTATGGTGGAGGGACTCCATCATGGGATTGCAAATAGATTTTTTTAAATCAGCTGAGATGCCTCTACAGGCATTCCATAGCTACCAGGCAAAGTGCCAACAGTTAATAATTCAGGATAAAATTAACAAGCTTGGTATTATGAAAAACTAGCTTTCTCATACATGTCTCTAATTACTTATTAGATAATCACAGTTGATCTCTTTAAAAAATTGATTCTACTTTCATCCACATTCCTCTGAAATATTATCCAAATGCAAAAGTTCATCATAAAGCTCATAACTATGAGCAAACTAAGTACAGAAGAGCTACCCACATACTCTACCTTCAGTTAGAACATGTGGAGGTTCAGAGGCGGTGCTCCCAGGCGCTGGGAAGGAGTAAGCACTGCTGGCTGTGACCAAGGGAAGTGGACTCTTAGGGTAGCATTGCCTCAGGATCTGAAGCACAAGGGAGATGACAGGCTCCAGACTTTTGTCATCCAGGCAGTTCTGAACAAAGAGAAGATCGTATCAGACACTGACATCTTGTGTGGAGTCCCTCTGCTATAATGTTATTTCAAGTAATGGATTACACGCAGCCTAAATGGACAGTAAATATCCTTAATGTAGAACATCTAATCTGAACATTCTAATGGAGAATTTTGTCTAACACAGGATCTGCTTTGGTCCAGTGTGTAATCTGCATTTTTATTTCTCTTTTACAGCTAATATATTATTGGAATGAATTTAGTCTGAAAATAGACTTCAGAGACTTTCAAGGGATGCTGCACCTAACGTAAAACATTGTCCAGAATAGCTGAGGGAAGAGGAGGTAATGGCATCTTCCTTCAACCATCCATGTGTCGTTGTGAATTATGGCCTAAATTAGAGAGTGAGTAGCTGAATTGATAGAAGTCTTACTTTTCTCTTTCAGCTATGATCTGAAGAGAAAAATATCAAGGAAAAAGATAAAATATGAAATCAGAAGAAAGACTAAGAGAATCCCAAGTACCTAACTTAAGTAACATGCTTCTTCTCAAAGCCCACAGTGGTGATCTCTCTTGGTACCTACACAAAGCAAAGAAAAACTGGGTTTGCAGATGTAACATTTTGATACTGATGGAACATGACAAGACCCTTCTTTTCAGCCACTGTGAAAAATGTAAGAACAAGTTTACTAAATTGAGAGACAGAGGGTTGGGAGTAGTCAGTATGTCTTTGGCAAAAATATGGCCATTTTCTGCAGTCTCTTAGTAAATGTTTTGTCTACTGACTTGATACAGAAAGTTGACTAATGTAAGCCTCCACTTTGGTATTACTAAGGGGTTTCCACTAAGCTCTAAGGCCAATAAGTCACAGTAGGAGATATGGAGGATGCTTACAATATGCCACAGGGCAGTGACAATTATGCCAGGCATGGTACCTCCAGGCCCACATTATGGGCTGCTCCACAGGAAAGAACATGGAGGAAAAACATTTAATAAAATTTAAGCCATGGATTCAAGCTACCCAAATGACTCCGAAGTAAAAAAAAAGTAAGCCAACTTTCAAAACAGAAATTTCTTAATAAAATCAACAATGTTATTTCCGAGGAGGAGCTTCAAGATGGTGGAAGAGTAAGAAGTGGAGATCACCTTCTTCCGCACAAATACATCGAAACACATCTACACATGGAACAACTCCTACAGAACACCTACTGAACGCTGGCAGAAGAACTCAGACCTCCCAAAAGGCAAGAAAGTCCCCACGTACCTGGGTAGGGCAAAAGAAAAAAGAAAACAAAAGAATAGGTACGGGACCTGCACCAGTGGAAGGGAGCCATGAAGGAGGAAAGGTTTCCACACACTAGGAAGCCCCTTCGCGGGCAGAGACTGCGGGTGGCGGAGGGGGGAAGCTTCGGAGCCATGGAGGAGAGCACAGCAACAGGGGTGCGGAGGGCAGAGCGGAGAGATTCCCGCACAGAGGATCAGTGCCGATTGGCACTCACCCACCGGGGCGGGCAGGGGCTGGGAGCGGAAGCTTCGTCTTTGAAGGTCAGATCCCAGGGAGAGGACTGGGGTTGGCGGCGTGAACACAGCCTGCAGGGAGTTAGTACACCATGGCTAGCCGGGAGGGAATCCAAGAAAAGGTCTGGAGCTGCCGAAAAGGCAAGAGACTTTTTCTTGCCTCTGTTTCCTGGTGCACAAGGAGAGGGGATTAAGAGCGCTGCTTAAAGGAGCTCCAGAGACGGCGCAAGCTGCAGCTAACAGCACAGACACCAGAGACGGACTTGAGACGCTAAGGCTGCTGCTGCCGCCACCAAGAAGCCTGTGTGCGAGCACAGGTCACTAGCCACTAGCCACCGCCCTTCCGGGGAGCCTGTGCAACCCGCCACTGCCAGGGTCCCGGGATCCAGGGACAACTTCCCCGGGAGAACGCACGGCGCACCTCAGGCTGGTGCAATGTCACGTCAGCCTCTGCCGCCGCAGACTTGCCCCACATTCCGTACTCCTCCCTCTCAACGGCCTGAGTGAGACAGAACCCCCTAATCAGCTGCTCCTTTAACCCTGTCCTGTCGGAGTGAAGAAAAGACACCCTCAGGCGACCTACACACAGAGGCGGGGACAAATCCAAAGCTGAACCCTGGGAGCTGTGCAAACAAAGAAGAGAAAGGGAAATCTCTCCCAGCAGCCTTAGCATCAGCGGATTAAAGCTCCACAATCAACTTGATGTATCCTGCATCTGTGGAAGACCTGAATAGACAACAAATCATCTAAATTGAGGTGGTGGACTTTGGGAGCAATGATATATATATATATATATATATATATATATATATATATATATATATATATATATATACACACACATATATATATACATATATATGTGTATATATATATTTTTTTTTTTTACTTTTTCTATTTTTCTGAGGGTGTATGTGTATGCTTCTGTGTTTGACTTTGTATAGCTTTGCTTTTACCATTTGTCCTAGGGTTCTGTCTGTCCGTTTTTTCGTGTGTGTGTGTGTTTTTGTTTTTTGGTATACTTTTTAGCACTTGTTATCATTGGTGGATTTGTTTTTTTGTTTGATTGCTCTCTTCTTTCTTTATTTTTTTATTACTTCAAAAAAATTTTTCTTATTTTTAATATTTATTTGTTATTTTTTATTTTAATAACTTTCTTTTACTTTCTTTTATTTTATTTTTTCTTTCTTTCTTTCTCTTTTTCTCCCTTTTATTCTGAACCATGTGGATGACAGGGTCTTGGTGCTCCGGCCAGGCATCAGGCCTGTGGCCTCTGAGGTGGGAGAGCCGTGTTCAGGACACTGGTCCACCAAAGACCTCCAAGCTCCACATAATATCAAACAGCAAAAATCTCCCAGATATCTCCATCTCAACGCCAAGACCCAGCTCCACTCAATGACCAGCAAGCAACAGTGCTGTACACCCTATACCAAACAACAAGCAAGACAGGAACACAACCCCACACATTAGCAGAGAGGCGGCCTAAAATCATAATAAGGTCACAGACACACCAAAACACACCACTGGACGCAGACCTGCCGACCAGAAAACCAAGATACAGCCTCATCCACCAGAACACAGGCACTACTCCCCTCCAGCAGGAAGCCTACACAACCAACTGAACCAACCTTAGCCACTGGGGGCAGACACCAAAAACAATGGGAACTATGAACCTGCAGCCTGTGAAAAGGAAACCCCAAACACAGTACGTTAAGCAAAACAAGAAAACAAAGAAACACACAGCAGATGAATGAGCAAGATAAAAACCCACCAAACCTAAAAATGAAGAAGAAATAGGCAGCCTACCTGAAAAAGAATTCAGAATAAGGATAGTAAGGATGATTCAAAATCGCGGCAATAGAATGGAGAAAATACAAAAAACGTTTAGAAGGGACCTAGAAGAACTAAAGAGCAAACAAACAATCATGAACAATACAATAAATGAAACTAAAAATTCTCTAGAAGGGATCAATAGCAGAATAACTGAGGCAGAAGAACGGATAAGTGACTTGGAAGATAAAATAGTGGAAATAACTACTGCAGAGCAGAATAAACAAAAAAGAATGAAAAGAACTGAGGACAGTCTCACAGACCTCTGGGACAACATTAAAGGCACCAACATTCGAATTATACGGGTCCCAGAAAAAGAAGAGAAAATAAAGTGACTAGACTGAGAAAATATTTGAAGAGATTATAGTTGAAAACTTCCATAATATGGGAAAGGAAATAATTAATCAAGTCCAGGAAGCACAGAGAGTTCCATACAGGTTAAATCCAAGGAGAAACACGCCAAGACACATATTAATCAAACTATCAAAAATTAAATACAAGGAAAAAATATTAAAAGCAGCAAGGGAAAAATAACATACAAGGGAATCCCCATAAGGTTAACAGCTGATCTTTCAGCAGAAACTCTGCAAGCCAGAAGGGAGTGGCAGGACGTAATTATTAAGTGATGAAAGGGAAAAACCTACAACCATGATTACGTTAACTGGCAAGGATGTCATTCAGATTCAAAGGAGAAATTAAAACATTTACAGACAAGCAATAGCTAAGAGAATTCAGCAGCACCAAACCAGCATTACAGCAAATGCTAAAGGAACTTCTCGAGGCAGGAAACACAAGAGAAGGAAAAGACCTACAAAAACAATCCCAAGAAAATGGTAATAGGAACATACATATAGATAACTACCTAAAATGTAAATGGATTAAATGCTCAACCAAAAGACATAGAATGGCTGAATGGATACAAAAACAAGACCCATATATATGCTGTCTACAAGAGACCCACTTCAGACCTAGGGTCACATACAGATGGAAAGTGAGGGGATGGAAAAAGATATTCCATGCAAAAGAAAATCAAAGGAAAGCTGGAGTAGCAATTCTCATATCAGACAAAATAGACTTTCAAACAAAGACTATTACAAGAGACAAAGAAGGACACTACGTAATGATCAAGGGATTAATCCAACAAGAAGATATAAAAATTGTAAATATTTATGCACCCAACATAGGAGCACCTCAATACATAAGGCAATTCTTAACAGCCATAAGAGGGGAAACGGACAGTAACACAATCATAGTAGGGGATTTTAACACCCCACTATAACCAATGGACAGATCATCCAAAATGAAAATAAATAAGGAAACACAAGCTTTAAATGATACATAAAACAAGATGGACTTAATTGATATTTGTAGGACATTCCATCCAAAAACAACAGAATACACTTTCTTCTCAAATGCTCATGGAACATTCTCCAGGATAGATCACATCTTGGGTCACAAATCAAGCCTTGGTAAATTTAAGGAAATTTAAATCGTATCAAGTATCTTTTCCGACTACAACGGTATAAGAGTAGATATCAATTACAGGAAAAAATCTGTACAAAGTACAAACACATGGAGGCTAAACAATACACTATTTAATAAACATGGGATCACTGAAAAAATCAAACAGGAAATAGAAAAGAACCTAAAAACAAATGACAATGAAAACACGACAACCCAAAACCTATGGGATGCAGCAAAAGCAGTTCTAAGACGGAAGTTTAGAGCAATACAATCCTACCTTAAGAAACAAGAAACATCTCAAATAAACCACCTAACCTAACACCTAAAGCAATTAGAGAAAGAAGAACAAAACAACCCCAGAGTTAGCAGAAGGAAAGAAATCAAAAAGATCAGATCAGAAAAAGAAATGAAGGAAACAATAGCAAAAGTCAATAAAACTAAAAGCTGGTTCTTTGAGAAGATAAACAAAATTGATAAACCATTAGCCAGACTCATCAAGAAAAAAAGGGAGAAGACTCAAATCAATAGAATTAGAAATGAAAAAGGAGAAGTAACAACTGACACTGTAGAAATACAAATGATCATGAGAGATTACTACAAGCAACTCTATGCCAATAAAATGGACAACCGGGAAGAAATGGACAAATTCTTAGAAATGCACAACCTTCCAAGACTGAACCAGGAAGAAATAGAAAATATAAACAGACCAATGACAAGCACTGAAATTGAAACTGTGATTAAAAATCTTCCAACAAACAAAAGCCCAGAACCAGATGGCTTCACAGGCGAATTCCATCAAACATTTAGAGAAGAGTTAACACCTATGCTTCTCAAGCTCTTCCAAAATATAGCCGAGGTAGGAACACTCCCAAACTCATTCTACGAGGCTACCATCACCCTGATACCAAAATCAGACAAAGATGTCACAAAGAAAGAAAACTACAGGCCAATATCACTGATGAACATAGATGCAAAAATCCTCAACAAAATACTAGCAAACAGAATCCAACAGCACATTAAAAGGATCATACACCATGAGCAAGTGGGGTTTATCCCACTAATGCAAGGATTCTTCAATATACACAAATAAATCAGTGTGATACACCATATTAATAAATTGAAGAATAAAAACCACATGATCATCTCTATACATGCAGAAAAAGCTTTTGACAAAATTCAACACCCATTTATGATAAAAACCCTGCAGAAAGTAGGCATAGAGGGAACTTACCTCAACATAATAAAGGCCATATATGACAAACCCACAGCCAACATCGTCCTCAATCGTGAAAAACTGAAACCATTTCCACTAAGATCAGGAACAAGGCAAGGTTGCCCACTCTCACCACTATTATTCAGCATAGTTTTGGAAGTTTTAGCCACAGCACTCAGAGAAGAAAAAGAAATAAAAGGAATCCAAGTTGGAAAAGCAGAAGTAAAACTGTCACTGTTTGCAGATGACATGATACTATACATAGAGAATCCTAAAGATGCTACCAGAAAACTACTAGAGCTAATCAATGAATTTGGTAAAGTAGGATACAAAATTAATGCACAGAAATCTCTTGCATTCCTATACAATAATGAAAAATCTGAAAGAGAAATTAAGGAAACACTCCCATTTACCATTGCAAGAAGAAGAATAAAACACCTAGGAATAAACCTACCTGAGACAAAAGACCTGTATGCAGAAAACTATAAGACACTGATGAAAGAAATTAAAGATGACACAAACAGATGGAGAGATATATCATGTTCTTGGACTGGAAGAATCAACATTGTGAAAATGACTATACTATCCAAAGCAATCTACAGATTCAGTGCAATCCCTATCAAACTACCACTGACATTTTTCATAGAAGTAGAACAAAGAATTTCACAATTTGTATGGAAACACAAAAGACCCCGAATAGCCAAAGCAATCTTGAGAAAGAAATATGGATCTGGAAGAATCAGGCTCCCTGACTTCACACTATACTACAAAGCTACAGGTATCAAGATAGTATGGTACTGGCATAAAAACAGAAATATAAATCAATGGAACAGGATGAAAGCCCAGAGATAAACCCATGCACATACGGTCACCTTATTTTTGATAAAGGAGGCCAGAATATACAATGGAGAAAAGACAGCCTCTGCAATAAGTAATGCTAGGAAAACAGGACATCTATGTGTGAAAGAATGAAATTAGAACACTCCCTAACACCATACACAAAAATAAACTCAAAATGGATTAAAGACCTAAATGTAAGGCCAGACACTGTAAAACTCTTAGAGGAAAACATAGGCAGAACACTCTATGACATAAATCACAGCAAGATCCTTTTTGATCCACCTCCTACTGAAATGGAAATAAAAGCAAAAATAAACAAATGGTACCTAACGAAACTTAAAAGCTTTTGCACACCAAAGGAAACCATAAACAAGACTAAAAGACAGCCCTCAGAATGGGAGAAAATATTTGCAAATGAAGCAACTGACAAAGGATCAATCTCCAAAATTTACAAGCAGCTCTTGCAGCTCAATATCAAAAAAACAAACAACCCAACCAAAAATGGGCAGGAGACCTAAGTAGACATTTCTCCAAAGAAGATATACAGATTGCCAACAAACACATGAAAGAATGCTCAAAATCATTAATCATTAGAGAAATGCAAATCAAAACTACAATGAGATATCACCTCACTCCTGTCAGAACGGCCATCATCAAAAAATCTAGAAACAATAAATGCTGGAGAGTGTGTGGAGAAAAGGCAACCCTCTTGCACTGTTGGTGGGAATGTAAATTAATACAGCCACTATTGAGAACAGTATGGAGGTTCCTTAAAAAACTAAAAATAGAACTACCATATGACCCAGCAATCCCACTCCTGGGCACATACCCTGAGAAAACCGTAATTCAAAGAGAATCATGTACCACAATGTTCATTGCAGCTCTACTTACAATAGCCAGGACATGGAAGCAAGCTAAGTGTCCATCAACCGATGAATGGATAAAGAAGATGTGGCTCATATATACAATGGAATATTACTCAGGCATAAAAGGAAACGAAATTATTTGTAGTGAGGTGGATGCACCTAGAGTCTGTCATACAGAGTGAAGTAAGTGAGAAAGAGAAAAACAAATACCGTATGATAACACATATATATGGAATCTAAAAAAAAAAATGGTCACAAAGAACCTAGGGGCAGGATGGGAATAAAGACGCAGACCTACTAGAGAATAGACTTGAGGACATGGGGAGGGGGAAGGGTAAGCTGGGACAAAGTGAGAGAGTGGCATGGACATATATACACTACCAAATGCAAAACCGATAGCTAGTAGGAAGCAGCCAAATAGCACAGGGAGATCAGCTCGGTGCTTTGTGACCTCCTAGAGGGGTGGGATAGGGAGGGTGGGAGGGAGGGAGACACAAGAGGGAAGAGATATGGGAACATATGTATATGTATTCACTTTGTTATAAAGCAGAAACTAACACACCATCGTAAAGCAATTATACTCCAATAAAGATGTTAAAAATAAATAAATGCTATTATTAAAAGAGGAAAATAAATGTTACTTAGCAGCCCCCCCCCAAAAAAAAAGAATGCTATTTCCCCTTCCATGTACTCAAATAATACCAATCAGGTATCCTGAACAACAGCAGGAAACACTCTCCAAGGAAAATAAATTCGTTGAGGCTATTTTATCGCTGGGACTGGTCAAATAGTTTTAAGTGCTTACTGAAAATTATGAGTATCGGAAAAAGAGAGAACTGAGCATGGAGGATGAAGAATGGTAAGGTAGATGACTGATCAGCGATAATGCTCTAAGCCTCAGCCTTAGGAGATAGTGAGCCAAGTCCAAGCCAGGGAACTCAGTCAAAACTGCCAGCACTTTGGAAGCCAGGTCTGTCTATGATTGCCATTGGTACTATTGCTGATGATGGTAACAGCGTAATGTTTTACTTGGTGTGGGATGGTGCAGGTGGAAAGCAGGTGAAAGGATGGAGTCAAGTCCAAGCGTCCTGTTTCAATTGGGCCGCACCATGAACCGAATTTGGGGGATGGAGGGAGTATTAGTATCTACAGAAACCTAGGCATTAGGGATAATGTTATATCTGGTGTCTGCTCTACTCAGGGGAAAACATTTATGAATTTAAAGATGATCGTTGGGTCCAAGTTAATAGGAATGCCTAGATCCTTTGCCAACATTTTCCTGGTGTTAATGGATCAGGACCAGGGCTAATGTGAGGCAAGGAGGTGTCCCGGACACAAAATTTAAGGAGGCACTCACTCTCAGGCTCCTACGAGTGCAGGGTCAGCACCTGTGCTGAGTATCATAAAATGACAAGACTCCAAGAAATAGGATTCCTGTGGACCAATGTCTCAGAATTGGGGGCAAAGGTGAGATTTGTAGGCTCACTCTTCCCATGATTCCCAATAACCCACCTGCTACTTGGAAAAGATGATAAAATACAAGAGTGCTTAAAATATTCAATTCACATTTAACATCTTTGCATTAGCTTTGGGATGACAAATACCCTACTTTCATGATACATACGCACGACAGAGTAGAGCACGCAGCTCAGATCCCAGAGCAAGACTACCTGAATTCAAATCCTGGGCTGACGATTGCTAATTACTGTACAACCCTGGCAAGTTACTACACCTCTCTGTGCTGCCGCTTCCTTATCTGTAAAGAGGAAATCATACCAGAACCTCTCTCATAAGGTTGTGTCTGAATTAAATGAGTTACAGGTAAGGTGAGTGCCTAATAGTAAGCATTCTGTAAGCTTTAGCTAGTAGGATGCCAGGAGGCATCATCAGAGTCATAAAACCGTATAAGAATCTGAAAAGAGGACTTTAGCAGACCACTGCTAATTCAGGGCAGAGTCCTAGCAATAATCCCCACAGTAAAAAAATGACACATTCTAGTGGAAGAGGAGCCTGAGGAAGAAACAGGAGTCCTGGGTTTAAGCTCTGCTTCTCACGAGCCAAAGCCATCAGTATCTCCTGCCTCGGCTCCCACAGTCTGACTCCTCCCCTTGCCCTCCTGCCTCTCCCTCCTTCTCTTGTGCCCTTGGAGACTCTCCTCTCCAAAGGGCAGCCAGAACGATCCTTGAAAAGCATAAATCAGTTTGAATGGGTGTAGAGTTTCAGTTTTTCAGGATGAAGAGTTTTGGAGATTAGTTACACAAGAGCTTGAAGCTATTTACTACTGAAATGTACACTGAAAAATGGCTAAGATGGTCAATTTTATGTTATATGGATTTTGCCACTATCAAATTTTTTAAATTTTTAATGAAAAATAAAAAGCATAAATCATATTGTCTACCCTGTTTCAAACCTAAAAAAAAAATAAAATCTGAATTCCTTTTCATGCTCTAGAAAACTCTACATGATCTGGCCTTCCCAAACTCTCCAAATCTGTCTTCCCCCTTCTTTGTACCTGCTTAAAATCTGATGGAATAAAACTCAAATTCCTTATCATGGTTCAGTATGCTCTAGACACTCTGGTCCCACCTATGTCTCCAGCTTCACATCATTTCTCCCCACTTTTCCTGCCCATGCTTCTGCCCCACCCCCGACCCCACCACCTGAGGACCTTCACATTTGCCTTTTTTACCCTCTCCCTGCAGCCCTCACATCAGACCTTCACAACACTGGTTCTTTCTTGTCATTCAGGTTTCAGCTCTGAAGATCACTCTTCCATGCCAGCCTTAGAGTGGCCCCTCTCCTTCCTCTCTCTCCAGAAACTCTCTGAACATAGACGGGCATATTCTAAGGTCCAGAACAGAGGTGGTGTAGCTTCAATTTAGGACTGTCTTAGATGGAAACACCTTTGGTTTGGGACCTTCTGGTTCACTCTTGTCCAGGTATTTCCCTCTTGCCTGACTCTCCAGAATGTCTTAGTGGTTCCACTAGTTGTACACTGCTTTCCTCTCCAGTCTGTACCTCCTGGCTAACTCCTCGCACTTCTGTGCACAAAGCAAGTTTTTCAAGCGCTCTGCTTTGACTCAAATGTCAATGACGTCCTTCTCGAAGCCTTCTCTGGTCAGCCAAGACCACCCAGAGCTCTCCTTCCTCTGCATGGCTTTGCCAGTTCCACTCTGGCATCCCACTTGCTGCCTATACTGCAGTGATCCTGATTTCCCCTGTAGGACAGCAGGTGTGCTGAGGAGGATGGGAACTCTAATCACCTTCCTCTTTGAACTCCCTACCTAACCCCAATACCTTTCACAAAGCGGAAGCTCAGGAAACATTGACTGAATAAACAGTAAATGATCTCCAATTACCCTGACCTCCAGAGTATCGAGCTCCTGATTCCCAAGTGGGTGACATTCCCTTTAGGACTCAGCCCTTCCTTCTGTAGATCCACAATGCTGGGGTAATCAGTCCTGTGGACAAAAAGGGTCCTGATGAATCAAGACCTGGCCTGCCATGCTTTCTGAGCATATGACAGTAGCTGCAACTTTTTCAAAGACTATCAGAGTTCATTCTAGTGGTTCTCAAAGTGAGGGTCCCAGACCAGCAGCATTAACATCAGCTGAGTACTTGGTAGAAATGTAGAATCAGATCTACTCAGATCTAATGATTAGAAACCCTAGGAGCGGGGTCCAGCTACCTGTGTATTAACAAGCCCTCTAAGAGATTGTGACACCCCGTCAAGTTTGAAAACCACCAATCTTGGCAATGTTTTTGGTCTCTGAAGCTGTTCTAGCTCCAGAGAGTGGCCCCTTTACCTGATTATTTCATACAAGTTTGTTCCACCTGCAATTACCCCTTTCTCCGAATTGATAACGATCTCAAACTGTTTCAGGGCATCCTTGCAGGGGTTTGTTTTTAACGTTACATCCAAACTGTCAGCCTTCTTTGTCCTTCCTCATACAAAGCTCCAACAAGATCCCGTTACGTTACACAGCAGCCTCACTGCATTATGGACAATCTGATCCTCTGAACGTTTAAAGGATGCTCAGAGGAAAGGCTGTGGGACCCAGGAAACAAAGAGGTGGGGTTATTGAGAGAGAATCATGGCAAGCAGTGGCCTCAGCAGGAAGGCAAAGAACATTATGATGGGCAAAGTCTGTGGGAAGGACTCAAAGAGAGTTCTTTCTCAGTCACTCTCATGCCCGGTAGGCTTGCAATTACACCACAAGCACCAATAAAAATAGTAAAGGACTGTGGTTTACAAAGTGTGACCCAGACCAGCAGTATCAACATCACTTAGGAATTTGTTAGAAACACAACTTCTCAGGACTATCCCAGACCTACTGAATCAGAAACTCTGAGGATGGGGCCCTTGCAGCCATGTAGGTGGCTTTGATCACACTTAACTTAGAGAACCTCTGGTCCAGTGGACAGAAATACGAACTGTTGAGTAAGACCATCAGTTTCAAATCCTTTGAAATGCTGAAATCAGAAAGTCTGCATAAACTGCTATGCCAGCCCTAAGCTATAGTAAGCATTCAGGACAAATCTCATTCTCTCGTCCTCTTCCTCCTTCCTCCTTCTTCTTCCTCCTCTTCTCCTTCATTTTCGTTGTCATCTCCATCAGCTGCAGCAGCAGCAGTAGAAGCAGCATAATTTGCAATAGCTACTGAAATGACATCCCTAGATCCAAGGTTCCCCAGTTGGCCATCCTGTGACTCACGCATCTTCTCTGGCAGGAGAGGGGAGAGAATGGATGGGCAGCTCTAACTCCAGCACAGCTGCAAGGGCATCTGTGCTCAGAGCACTCAGCCCGCGTGCTGGGAAGCTTTTCAGGCAGGAGAAACCTGGCCACCAAGTGCAGATTCTGCCTCTGCTCACATCCTGCTTCCATTCCCAACAGTAATTGGAGGCCAGGAGCTCATTGTAAATTTGCTTAATTGAGCAGTTGAGGTCTTTATTGTCCTGCTGAGGAACTGCTTATAAAAGCCTGCTTCTGGGCTCACAGCCCCTTTCATGCCTGTGCTTCACTTGGTATTTTCTCCACTCTCTTCTTGTCATTGACCTGTACCTCTGGGATCACCATCTTTTCCCTGTATTGCTCTTTTAATTGTTTTTTTTTTTTTTGGTTTGTTTGTTTGTTTTTTTAACACAGATCGGAAAAACAGTCAATACTGCCGAGGGCGGGGGCAGAGGAGCTGGCTAAAGCACACGAGCCAGAGCTGGGGGATTCTAGGCATCAACAATACGCGGGGAGTTTCACAAAGGCTGGGAGAGATTCAAGATCTGGGGGACACAGGCTCACAAAGTATGGTGAAGCTTGGAAAAATTCAAAGCACTTCCTCATCCAGAGGAATAGAATGGAAAATGTAGCTATTTCATGACCGAGAAGCTCTGAAAGCTGTAATGATGGAGAGAAACCCAGAGGCGATAGCAGACAGAAAATTAGATACTGGTTTGCAGTGCAGTATTATGTTATTGTTTAGAGGAGGGGAAAAAAGCTTTTCTAAAAAAATGGTTAGAGTCTACAGATGCCGTGGTTGGAAAACGGCACTCTCGTTGACCGCTTCATTACCTCAGATGTACTCAGGTACAGAGAAATTGGAGGGTGTCCAGAGAGAAGCAACGAGACCAATGAAAGCAGTGCAGAGACTGACTAATACGAAGACAGCAAGGAACATGATGTGTGTGAAACACGGCTGCCTTGGCCCCAGGAGAGGTTTGGTGAGCAGATGATGGGTATTTGGGAGATACTCACATCATCCATGGAGAACGTATAGGTAGCCTCGCATGATGGTGTTTAAATTAGCCCTAATCAAGTGAAATTAAGGAATTTATTATTTGGTTGAAATCCAGGAAACCCTAGACACTTATTCCACTGGGGTGCAGGTAAGTGACAGCCCTTATAGGTGCCACTCCCTTTGCCTGGGATGCTCTTCCTCTTAAACTTGGCATGACAGACTCCTTCAATAATTCAGGTCTCAGCTTAGGTGTCACCTGCTCAGAGAAGACTTGACCCCTCTAAGAGAAGACCTTCTCCCTGCATATGTAAAAGTCACTGTAGACCTGTGCCCTTCCTCTGTTGATTTCACAGAGCAATATGAAATTATCTTCCAGATTGAATTCTTTGCTTCCTTAGTGTCCAACTCTCTGGTGGAATGCTTGCCCCAAAAGATCAGGGGTCTCGTCTATCATATTCACCACTAGGTCCCCAAAACTAATTATTATTCCAATAACCACTCACACTCATAAAGCAGTTAAGTCATGGCAAGAACGCTGCTAACATAGACATGTCTATGTTAACTTATTCAGGCCACGCAAAAACCTAGATTTTATCATTTCTATTTTTTTTAAGAAGAAGAAACTTGAGTCCCAGAGAAGGTGGGTGACTTTTCTAAAGTTGCACAGCTATAGGTGCTAGGGCTGGGATCTGAAGCCAGGTTCTCTAGCTTTAAAATCAACACTCTTAATCACTGAACTAGCCAGTGTGTACCCAACTAATATGTATTGAATACATGAGTCAATCAGTACATGAGTGAGTGAAGGAATGAGGATTTGAGTCCAGAACATCTGCCCAGAGCAGGAAGCAAGAAACATATTGAGGTTTCCCAACTTTAGTGAAGGTGAGTCCTAAATGACGGCCTTCAGGAATCACCCAGGTGTCATCCAGCTGCAGAGATAATCCCCATGCTGATTACCTGTGTGGTGCTGAAAAGGATCTCCATGCCCTGAGCTGCCCGGAAGGCCTCCCTGCCAGACCGGAGGTTGGCAATATGCCTGAGGCAAAGCAGAAGCGCCCTGCGGATCAGCACGTAGGAATTGGTCGTGTCATGGCTGTGCCAGTCCTGATGCAGCCGGAGCAAGATGGCGACATAGCCTCTGTTCACTGCCCTGCGGCTGTTAGACTCTGAAACCAATGGGAAAAGACAATGTCAATCACAGGCTGGCCATACCGGCCTGAGGATGTCCCAGTGTACCTCCCACAAGATACTAATCCATCATAAAGGGAATGATAATAACTTTCCAGGGGAGAAAACTGGCAGATATCACCTTAATCAAGTGACCAAAGTCAACATCAGCAGATAAGATGCCCCGAGAAAGACCCACCATCACTTTAGCATCACTTAAGCACCACTTTAGCATCACTTTAGCATCGCTTCAGCATCGTTTCTATGATTTTCCTGCCCCAAAATGCATAACCTAAATGTTAACTACGAGGAAAATCAGCAAACCCAAAATGAGGGACATGCTGCAAAATATCCAATCTATACTTTTCAAAAATGTCAAGGTCATGAAAAGCAAAAAAAAAAAAAACAGGAATTGAGCTAACAGAGACTAAAAAGACATGGCACGTCAGTATGATATATAATTATAATTTAGATCCTGGACCAGAAAACAGTTTTTTTTTCTTTTGCTACATAAGGCGTTAGTGACGCAATTGGTAAAATATGAATAAAGTGTTTAGATTAACCCATAGTATTGTATAAATGTTTATTGTCAGATTTTGATAAACTATTATACATTTATGTAAGTGAATATTCTTGTTTTTACGAAATTCGCCATTGTGAATGTCTATAACATTCTCAAATAGTTCAGAAAAAGGATAATAGTGTGTGGGGAGAGAGAAGAAAGGAGGTGGGGGGAATCCACGGGATTTCCATTCCTCTTTCCTAAGCTTCAGTAGACTTGGGATATTGTCATTTGGGTTGAGCAAACTATAAGGCTTAGGTTGGAAAGGAGAGGACCCTGAGTAACAGACATAATGTCAGGAAGGCTGCCATGTGTAACAGATGCGTTGGGTGTTTTACCTAAAGAGAACGGAAGCCAGATCATCAAGGGGTTGGCTCCGTCCAGGAAGGGAACTCCTCAGGCTCAAGGCTACCCAAGAAGGAGCTGGTCTCTATGTGGTAATGAGCAACGTGGCACCAAAAATATCCAGAAAGAGGTTGGAAGTCCATCCAGCAGGGATGTGAGGACAGGGCTTCCTTACATCTGACAGGGAGCTGTAGTAGCATGCTCTTACAGTTCCCTTCCCCTCTTTCACACCATGACTACCCCTTGTTAGTTGAATGACCCTGCGTGAGACCTCCCATGAGACCCCTCTGTTGGGTGAATGATTTCTTCATTTTTCCATTATGAAGAAAGAAAGGGGGAAGAATGGTCCAAGATACCTCTCTCAAGAGTCCACATATACCACTTTTCATGTTAAACTCCTCTGCCTACAGGGTTGGCGGACAGACCAGTTCAGGTCTACCCAGTAGATGGGGAGATAGATACTCTCTGGATCCTGGTCCTCTCTACCCCTGTGGACTAGGTACCCCGAAGAACTCTAACAGGGTGACTCTCCGGAACAAACGCCCACATCTTGCAGCTCTGCCCTCTCACGACTGCATTTCTCCATTATCCATACTGTTCACGCTGGTTTATGAGACAATCTATGTTTCTGGCAGAGCATGTGAGAGAGAGATCCCCTGAGCTGTAACTGGATAAGCAAAATTTCAGCTCCAAGTCAGACTTTTTCCTAAGACCATAAAAGTACGCATGAGTGAAACGATAACATGGAAATTCAGTGCTTTATTCCAGAAGGGTTTTATCATAATATTAATGGAATTCTCCTTTTCTTCCACTTGTTTGTCAAATTCTAAATTGTCAGGCTTGACTGAGCCCCACTGAAATTTTTGACCCATTTATGCAGTTGGTTTTATTTTTTTTCCCACTTTTTACAACATCTCATTCAGCGATGACCCTAAATTGAGAGCCATGAGCTTTATTCACTCCATGATGTGATTGTGGAAGGTTGAAATCACCTTCATTACCTCCTTTAATGAATTGTTCTTTCGTATCAAAAATATTTCTCTCCTCGGCTGGTCCCGGCCACAAAGCACTGGACTTCTTTACTACCTACATGAGGTTCCAGCCTATCCAATATCTGATGTTTAAAAGAAAGTTGAGGATTAGGTAGGAGGTATTAAAGGAAACTATTGCCTGCTGAAAAGAAGACAGAATGGCAAAAACAGTGCATGGAGGTCGCATGGGCAGTGGGAGGTTAACTTCTGTCTTTTATCTATGTTAAGGGTATGAGACTAATAATGTGTTATCCTCATGACTTGCATCTCCCACTTCTGGGGGAGGGGGAGGGAGATAACGAGAAAAAAGTCTTTAATTGTCTGAGAGAAAAATCCCTTATCAGATCCCAATGATTTTATTCACCATTTTCTGTTAATCTTCAACAAGCTGTCATGTTTACTAACATCGAAAATAGCTACACCTCCTCCCCCAACCCCTACCCTAAATCAGTCAATCTTTCTCCGTGAACGGCTTGGGAGTTTTGCAGAAGTCAATATGCGCCTGAAACCCGACAAGAGATCCATCAAGCTGAACAAATGTAGAGGAGAGCCGAAGAATGAAATGAGGGTCACCGGGATCTGCAACTTGCAGGAGTTTGAGAAGATCTGAGGGGAGGACAGTGCTTCTCTCTGGGAGGCCACATAGGAAGGAGAAGATGTGGGGTTTCATACATTCCTTTGGGTGAGCTCAGGGTTTGGAGGCCAGAGAAGATCCCCAGACCAGCCGTACTACTTTAGTCTGTTCGTGTCAATGGCTTCTTCCTAAGATTTCCTTGGAAAAAGAGTTCCTGTTCCTTAATTTTTTAAAAAAATTTCCGAAACAGATTGGTTTATGTTAAACTGGTTGGAGGATGGGGTGGAATGGACAGAGAGGACTTCTGAGGACCTTTAATTTAACAGCTCACCTCCACCCCCTTCTCCATCCAAAGGCGCTCTCCATGTCCCCTTGTCTCCATCAGCCCCTCCCTGGCAGCCTCCTGCTGAAGTTCTTATCTGGCCAGTTTTCCTGTGGCAAATCTGCATCCTTGTCCTCTCCAATTTACCCTCTTAAGTTCTACTCTTTCTACCTGCCTTTCCAGATTTTATCCTCCTGAAGTCATATTTGTAGCTAATTCTCAATCTAAAATGTGATCTTGCGCTCTCCTTATTTTTACCCCAGGTATTTCTTCACAGAGGTTCGAATGTTTTCTTTAGTGCAGACCCCACTGATGCAGCAGATTTTTACATTCATGAAGAAAGAATAAAAAAATGAAGGGAATATGCCAAGATATCAATAGTACTTATGAGGGAGGAAAATATTGATGATTCTATTTGCTTTGGATTTTTTTAGACTAGACTTAGACTTTTTTGTAGTTTTTAATCTCCACATCCTCTGCAATGAACTTTGACAATCAAGAAGAAAAAAGACAGGTTACCCTTTGACAGGAAGTCCGTAGTCTATAGGCCATGCCATGTTGTAAATGCTTGTGGGCAGGACAAGCAGTCCCCACGTTGCCATAGGAACCAATTCACTTTACCCCATCCCTTTCGAAAGTGAATTACCTACCTTGCCCCTGAAGGTATTTGAGAGCATGATCATCTCTATAAAGATGTTTGTCTTTTAACAGGAAAGCCCAGACACCTTCAAGACTCAAAGACTGGATTTCTCATGGGGAATTTCCAGCCCCATGACAGGTTGGTGGAGAAGTGCTTGGTGACCCAGATTATAATACCTGCAAGCAACCCAACGCTTTGCCACTTTTATTGGGCAAAACCAGAGGAAATTTCCATGACTGCTCTTTGTTTCCCATATCTGAGAATTTCATCACCCCTTTTAGAGTAAAGAGATAGCTTAAAGTGGAGGAAAAGTGGGAACCTGCAGCAGAGGAATGAGCTGGATGCTTTCACAACCACAGCTCTAGGAATGAGACATACAAATTTGTGCAGACCTCCAAACTCATCTTTACTATCCTTGTGTACCCTTCACTGCCTTGCTGGGCAGACCCTTCAGCTGTCAGCTTTCTTTCTGGAGTCCTTGCACAAGGCTGTGACCTCCACTGCTTTCTAGCTGTGTGACCTTGAGCATGTTACTTCACAGCTCTTGTCACTAAGTCTTTATCTAAAAAACAAACAAACAAAACAGATAACAGTCCCTTCCTTGTGGAACTGTTGAGAAAATTAAATGAGATAATATATATAAAGTAGATAGCTCATGCCTGGAACGTAATAAGCACTCAATACCTGTTGCCTATTATAATTGCCATCATCAACATGATAAGCATCATCTATTTACTATTCCAACTCCGCCTCTGTAATTTTGGACAACAAACCGCCAAATGTTCAGGACATGAACAGATTCCTTTGGACAGCCTCACGCAAGAATAGGAGCGCTTGGATCACATAGTTGTTGATCTGCATTTTGGCTCTATCATTTATCAGCTGTGTAACCTTGTTTAAGTTACTAAGTCTTTCTGGACTACATGTCCATCATCTGCAAATATTAAAGCAAGATAAAAGAGAGATAACTAAAGCATCACCCTTACAAGTCCATTATAAGGAATGAATGCATAGCGTAGCAGCTGGCATCAAGTATGTACTCAATAAATGATAATCCCTTCCCCATAAGGATGACATTCAAACTTCAAATTCACTTCACTATTGAGAACAGCACAAGGAAAAGTTTCAAAATAAGTAAAATTTATAACCACAGTCCTTCAATCCCCATGTAATGTAATCGATTTCTCATCCCAAATGCCCACACATCTTACATAGCTGCCTATCTGTCCTTAGACACCCCAAACATACATACCGAGGACCATTCCCCCACGTTATCCCAGGAGCCCTTACAGACAATGTCCATAATGTAGAACTTTTTAGTTCCCCTCTCTGACCAACTTTACCCGAGTTGGGTCCCATTACACTAAAGCTTTTTTAGAAGACTGGGTAGTGCTGTAAGATCCTCTTGATTGACAATGGTTAAGTGTTTAATAACTCACCCTTGCTTTTGATAAGCACGTACACGAGTAAGAATAAATACAAGGATTCGAGGCTCTCATCATTCTTAAGAACAGAAATCATCTTCAGCCACATAGCATAGTAGGACATTACTATCCAAAGAAATTCTTGCCCAGGAAGATTAAATAGTTTTATTAAACAGATTTATTTCCTTCTGTTTCAGGAACTTCATGAAAATTCATTCATATGAACTACTGACAATTCAGCTAACCCTTCTCAGGACTGTGGCCCCCTTCTCATAAGAGAAGACCTCTCAGCTGGGCTTATCAAACATCCCTCCCCGAGGTTTGCCTCCAAACCCTCTCCTCACTGGATCCCCCAACTGAGCAATTATATCACAAACACTGCCTGATCTTCATCAGGACTCCACATGCAAATACCCACCTGGAGCCACAGCACTCGCACCGTATAATATCCCACCCTAGAAATCCCCCTTTGGAGACATTACTACAACCAAGATAACGGTGACCTTAACTACAGCAAACAATCCACTGGCCTCTGCAACAGTGCTCTTTTCGGGGAGTCAATTTAGAAGACGTTCCTAGACAAAGCAGGCTTTTACCAAGACTTCTAAATCATATTACATGAACAATAAGCTGCCTGTTTTGCCACTGTAACACCAGTTACAATTACTGAGTATTTATTTACTGAATGTTTCCTATGTGCTCAGCATTGGGCTAATCATTTTACATGATCATCTCATTTATCTCATGGAAATGCTTGAAGATAAGCATTATTTGCCTCCTCTTACAAATGAAGACACAGAGGCTGAGAGAAGTTAAATAACTTAGTCAAGTCCTGAGAGCTTATAAATGGCACGTGGAGAATTCAAATGGAATCCCCCATCTGCCTCCAAAGCTTACATCCCACATCATTATCCCCAGGGCTGGTCTGTAGAGATTACACTGTTTTGCATTCAGATAAAGACCTTTAACAGTTACCAGGAGAACCAGCTTCTTGAGGAGGGTTTCCAAAAGGCTGAAGGAGATGGAGTCCGCGGAACAGCTGAGGTGCTTGCGGGGCGCGGCTTTCAGCCAAATCGAACCTGGCACGGTCCCTCCGGCCAGTCGCCCTCCTCTGTCTTTTCTGCTCCCTCCCAGGCCCCTAAATTGTGGCGAAAGTTGATTTTTAACAGGAGACTCAAGGTTTAAAGAGCCAAGGGCTTCCCTGGTGGCGCAGTGGTTGAGAATCCGCCTGCCAATGCAGGGGACACGGGTTCGAGCCCTGGTCTGGGAAGATCCCACATGCCGCGGAGCAACTGGGCCCGTGAGCCACAGCTACTGAGCCTGCGCGTCCGGAGCCTGTGAGCCACAACTACTGAGCCTGCGCGTCTGGAGTCTGTGCTCCCCAACAAGGGAGGCCGCGATAGTGAGAGGCCCGCGTACTGCGATGAAGAGTGGCCTCCGCTCGCTGCAACTAGAGAAAGCCCTCGCACAAGAAACGAAGACCCAACGCAGCCAAAAATTAATTAATTAATTAATTTAAAAAAATAAATAAAGAGCCAAATTAACAGCCGATGGTGCTTCGGCTCCCTAGAGGAGATGTTCAGGACCCCTCTTGACGCCCGGCAGGGACCCCTGAGGCCAGCCCGGAAGTCAGGCCCAGTACGTGGGCGCAGGGCTGCCAAGGCGGAGTCCGCTCTCAGCCTCTCCCCGGCAGCTGCTTCGACGCTCCTCACAAAGGAGAAGCCCCGCTGTATGTACCTAAACATAGCTAATCTTAATGTCATCAGTAATGGAAATTACACTCCATTATCATTAGCTCAAATAAGAATAATGATATGGAATTAGCTTGCAGGTATTTTTTCTCTTTGTAAAACAGATACTTTTCAGTAAACTTGGCTCTAAAGTAAATTTGGTTTCAAGCCAATCTTGTTTTCCCATTGACTGCCTTTTGAAAATGAAAGAAGCTTTTCCTAAGCTTCAGAAAGAGTGGCTAAGAAGGGTGCGAAACCATCCTTCACAGCATTGTTTTAAATCTAGACTCACCTACTGTTGGTTGGGTTTTTTTTAATCACCAACTGCTTCTAATACCTTTCCACAGATACATTCCCAAGCCATAGAAGTTTCTCCACTCTTGAGAAAGCCTCAGAAGCCATATCTGCCTCTCCCTCCACACACCCAGCTCTTCCTCTGGTCCTTGGAGAGTACCATGTCCAAGGTGTTAAGCTGCAATGCTACAGGGGAAGGGACCACTAACAAATGGGGACATACTCCAGACCAGAACCCCCTGCCACTTCCCTGCATCCCATATGATGAATCAATCTCACCTTGTACTTTATCAATTCTAAGGCATATATTTTTTCACATTTTAGCATTTCCAGAATTAAGATGCTTCTTACCGATGATGATGTTTCAATGACAACTGGCAGCATTTTTTCGCTCTTCGTGGCACATAAAAATTGGAGCATCTTATAGTCAATGACATCCTAGATTTGAGGAAGTAGGATTAATTTTTCAATATTTAGTTTGAGAATTCTCTAAAAGGAGCTTGTTCCCAGCAAGAAATGATCACTTGAGAGGTTTGCTCCGCGTATGGGAATAAGCAGAGACAGTTTGTCCTGAAAGCCAGATCTTGCTGTGGCTAGGTATGCAGTGAATTATCAGCTAAAACCATACTCATACCCTCTAAACTCCAGGAACCACCATTCACTCATTCAACAAACACACTTAACAACTACTACGTGCTAGTATGTGCCAGGCAGTATTGTAAGCACTGGGGATATTAGAGCAGGAAATGAGATGCATAAAGTCTCTACTCTTAGGGGCTTGCATTCCCATGGGGGAGCTGGGGAGACCCTCAGATCCAAATAGGTGCACGCACACACACACACACACACACACAAATTAGGTAACTTCAGACAACGACGAGTGCTACAGTGAAAATCAAATAATGATTCTAGAGGGACTGGTGGGGCTGCTACTTTAGATTGGGTGGCTGGGGCAACTTTTTGAGGAGGGGGCATTAGCACTGAAACCGGAATGTAGGAAAGAATCAGGCTGCAGAGATCCGGGGACAGAAAATTCTAGAAATCTGGAGAGCAGAGCAAGTAGAAAAGCCCAAATTTGGTGAGTACAAATAATAAAAAGCCTGGAAGCTAAAGCCAGGTGAAGAAAGTGAGGGGAGAGCAATAGGGGCAGAGATCAGAATGCGGGACCCCCACCGCTTTGACATTCATCACAGTGGTTTGTGCAAAATCAGGTGGGCAGGGGGCGGGCGGATATGTTGGTCAGATTTTCTCACTCTCCTTTTTGTTATTTGTTTTTGACATCTCTGCAAGAAAGCCCTTAGGAATGATCATCTTTGCCTGGACCTAAAATTTCCCAGGAGTTTTCCTATCCATCCAGAGTTTTCTTTTGAGTCTAGATTCTTGGTCGAAAAAGAAGCACCTGCTAAGCCCTAAGAGGAGCCCCAGTCCCTTCTGGGTCATTGTAGGTAACCTTCGTCCTAGTTTCATTTTGCCATTTCCACTGTCTACTCATCAAAAGGCAACACTTAAAGAAGAAAGCCGGGATTTATACCTGGAAGAAGAAAGACAGAGCACTTCCCCACCTGCGTTTCTCCGTCAATGGATGAGGGAGACACCTGTCTGTCAGTGGCGTTGCCTGGTTCTGGCCAGAGTACAGACAAGCAGCGTGGACTACAGGAAAACAAATCTGCACGTGCAAACATCACATGCAAATCGGTTCACACTGCATTATGCTTCCAGGCCTTGAGCATGCGCAGAGCAAGGTAAAGGGCTCAGCCCCTGTGCTCCTGGCCTGCTGCCCTTTGGCCTGATGTCATCCAGTAGCACAGCACTGAAAAGTCCCGAAGCAAGCGTGAGCCTTGCGCGTCCTCGTTTAACTCCACTCCTATCCCCCGTGGTCCTTCCAGTGCCCCTTCCCTACCGCCTGGAATGTGCCGGCAGCAGCCTCCTACTTGGCCCCCATGCCTCCCCTCCACTGCCCAACACATCTTATTAAAATGCACACTCAGATGCTGTCATCCTCTACTCAAAAATGTAACAGCTCAGGGAAATCCAGAAGATCTGTGGATGCCAACAGGGGCCTAATGTTCTCTGGGTCTCCTTGTATGGGCGTAGCAGTTGCCAGGCAGTCTGTGTGTCCCTGGGATTACGGGGAGGGGCTAAGGAAGAGGCTGAGCGGGGTCTCTGACCCCTGCTGCCACCAGAGCAGCTCCACCATCAGCTGTTTACATGCAATGGCTCTGCCAAGGTTTTCATTTAAAATTTAATACCTAAAATTTATTTCTTTAAAGTAAAAATACAAGATTTGAAACCCTCTGGTAGTGAAATGAAGGTATGGATTTCAGTCCCATTGTGCCAAGGACACATCATGCAATCTTGGGCAAGTCAGCCAACCTCTCTGAACCTCAATGTTTTGTAGAACAGTTTCCCAGCCTGGAACTATGGACATCTGAGGCCGAATATTATGTCGTAGGGTCGGGGGCAGCTGACCTGTGCATTGTAGGATATTTAGCAGCATCCTGCCCTCTACCCACATGATGCCAGGAGCACCCACACCCCCTGCAGATGTAGCAACCAAAAATGTCTCCAGACCTTGTTAAATGTTCCCTTGGGACAAAATCACTCATGTTGAGAACTGCTGCTCTAGAAGAGTTAAATATTTACCTGTCTTGCAGGACTGCGGTAAGCATTAAATGAGATAATATATGAAAAAGTGCTCTGCAGACTGCTATTATTAGAAGTCTGTAGGAAGCATCTGACTTACATCCTGACATAAACAAATAATTGTACAGTCAATCCTGAATGGGATGAGGAAGCTACTGTGCACTTTCAGAGCTCTGAGATGTTTATCTTTTTGTCTATCTCTTTAAATCTTTGTGATACCTTATCTTTGTCAATCCATAGCCAGTCATTCATTATGCCAGGGTGACACAAATTCTAAAATCCAGAACATTTAGAGCTCAGCAATCCTGGATGTTAACCCCTGATTCCCCAGAATGAAAACAAAATATGTAAGTGTGTATGGATCAACCTTCTAGAGAGTAAGAGGTTTGAGCTTTTAGCAAACACACACGAACTGCACACATGAGCCTGAGCTTCCTTGAACACATTCACACTGTTGTCAAAGCAACATCATGGCCCAGACCTATAGGCAGATAGATAATCAGGCCAGAGGGAAAGCCCTAGAGATAGAACCAGGTCTTTAGGGCCAGAAAACAGGATAGCCTGGTTAAAACACAGCAGCCTGCTTAGTTGTGAGAAGCAGGATTGGCTGCAACCTTATTACAACAATGTTTTTTTGCAGACAACAGTTTATGTCAAGCAAGGAAAACACACCACCACCATCCACAGTTCTTTTAGACCCCGTGTGGGTGCCTGGGAACATCCTGGCCATCTCGGGAAGGTAGTGCACCATCTTGCCTATACTAACAACCATTGTAATTTCCACCGGAAGCTGACCCTTCTCATTTAATTAGGTCCAGTTTAATTGTTTAATCAGGCCTCTTAATCCCAAGAGACTCAAAAGTTACTTGACTAAGGCTCAAGGATGAAGATGACAATTTTGCATCTCTCTCTGAGTCAAACTTGACTAGCTCTTCCTTAGGACCACCACACAGTAAAAACGAGCACGTGTTCCAAACCTCCTAAAGGATGCATCAGCCCGTCTTTAAGTTATAATCTCTGAAAATTTACTGAGTTCTGAAAGTGTCCCATGAGAATATTTATTACAGAGGTTTTCAAACTTGATTCTTTCGAGCCCTGAGGAACTTCCATGGAAGTTTCTCAGCATCAATCACGAGCCAGGGAAAGAAGAGGTGAAAAGGGAAAGGCCAGGCTGTGATTCACTGGGGTCTCCCACTTCTGCTCCCGTTTCATCTGCTTTAGATGTGTCATCTCCTCAGAAGATTTCTTAAAAAAAAAAAAAAGTTTCTTCTACTAAAGCACCCTCAAACCACTCAACTTGCACAGCCCTCCCAGTCTTGGAAAACCACACTGAAGTCAAATACAATGACAAAGAACTAATTTCAGGTCCCATGCCCATCAGCCAAGTCCAGGTTTCCTGACTCCATGTGGAAGGTGAGACTCATCCTTGAAATAGGAAGATTTTCTGCTCTGAAGACAGTCACAACTGAGTTTGAATTTCAGCTCTCCACTTACCATTCATGGGATCTTGGGAAAAAAACATTAAACTCTCCTAACTACAACTTCCTTGTATGTAAAATGGGAATATAACGTGCCTGGCAAGTGCCAGTGCTCTGTAATTAATAGTTATGATCATTATTCCCTGAAGGTACTCTAATAAACAATAATTCTCTTATCACTCCCCACCTTCCTGCCCTCTTCCTTGAGGGATCGCAGAGAACAGTTCATGAAACATATTATCAAATGGGATGTGGGATGCCTGTGAACCATGGGAAGGCAGATGGGCATCTTCCTTAAGTCGTGCCTTTGGCCTTGGAAGCAAAGGTGAGGAAGATACAGGTTATCACAAGGGTTCAGGGGAGATGGGGAAAAGTAACTGCAGGATTCTCTGCTCTCTACCAGAGGCAGCCCTCAAAAAAGCTGCGCGAGATGCGAGATACTCCCCACCCTCGGTAAGTCCCTCTCAATCCCGCTAACCTCACTGGGAGTGCAACAAATTCCAGCAACTTTTCCAACACCGGGCTTCGGCTCCGCTCACCCTGCCTCCTCCCAGCTCCCTTAAATAATGGCTGAGCGAATGCCTCCGGGACCATCTTCAGCTAATTTCCTTCAAGACATGCAAGCTGCTAACGCTGGGAAGCACAGATAGTGTGGAATGGCAAATATGGCCAAAATTAGATTAAAATAACCTCCTGATAAACAAATTACTCACCGAAAATAAATATTGGACTAGCGCGGCCAAGATAACTAGAAGAACAGCACCACCACATGGCAGGAAGAGGAAGTACATGAGCTGCGGTCTGTGGCCAGGGACGATCAGTCCCCCCAACTCGGGGGCCTGACAAAGCCAGCTGGGAAAGGGAACGAGCAGCTGTAATCCTTCCCGGCCCTGTTCCCTTCTCCTGTCACTCACCCCGTCATTCATCAGCCTCGCCTGATGCTCGGCCTCACAGCAGAGACTCTGGTCCTTCGCACAGCCACGTTGGTGTGTTGGGCACCTCTCACTGGGTCCCCTTCAGATGCTTGTATGGGATGGACAGTGTGACGCTCTTTTCTAAACTAAATGACAGATGCTCCCACCACACACACACACACACACACACACACACACACACAAATCCTTCTAATACTTAGAAAGTATTTATTTAGCTTCCTTTCAGATTTTGATCTTATCTTCTTTGGGCTAAATACACCTACCCTTGTTCATCTCTCCTTGGTATGCACAGAGCTCAGGTCCCAGGGTCTACAGCAGGTAAGCTCTGTAGCCCAACGTCTCCAGGCCTCAGTTCCTACACCTGTGAAATGGTGATGATGATCCCCCCTTACTAGGCACGTACATGCAGTGGTATATACAGTGGCTGACACGCTAAGCAGTCGATAAATGGTACACGTCTGTGTTGTCATTTCAATCCCACCGTGTGACGAATGTAGTTTGCTAGTCTGCATTCATACAAGGTCGATCACAGTAGTCCATCCCAGTGTGACAAATGCAAAAATCTAGCAATATTACTTGAAGCAGATTTCTGGATCATCACAGAAATATAGGGCTTGCTTCTCCAGAAGTTATGATGGCAGAAAGGACGTCGGGTCTATAATCACACCACAGTTTGATTCTTTCTGGGGACAGGAATTGGGCTGGCCTCTTCATTAAGGCATATCGAAAGCAAATGTATGAGGCTTAAGTCACGAAACTGGACTCCTTCTTTAGTTAACATTAGTGTGTTAGAGGTTCTCTGGGTACAGCTCAATGTGAGGTGTGCGGTCTATGATAGGGACCCCAGTGCCCATGGACGTAGACCCTGCAGGGAAAATACGTGCATACGTACACAAAAATGCATACACACAAACACATATGCAAAAATATAGGACTCACTGATTACAGTATAGTTAGTTCTTAGTTATAGTTAGTATATTTATAGTTAGTATAAATATAGTGAAAAGGTTTAATTGGAAACCTAACCCTGGGCAGAGATGGGGGGTTGTCAATACCCTTGACAGAGACATTTGTGCTGAGACAAAAGAAAGAACCAGTGTTAGCTGGACAGGAAACCTTCCTTCCAAGTCTCAGAGATCTAGGTGGGTCACTCCCTCTCTCTGGTCCTCAGTTTCCCTGTATGAAAATGCGAAGAGGGGTGGATAAGACCATCAGTTTTCTGGGATCTAGACAACAATTTGTATTTTAGTCATCAAACTCACTAAGAGACTAGATCTTAATTATTTCAACCACTAAAAAGAAATGATAATTATGTGACGTGACAGAGGTGCAAATTATTGCTATAATAGCAATACAGCAATATAGATGTAGCAAATCTATAATGTAATCTATAATGTAAATCTATAACATAAATGTGTTACATTTACACAATGTTAAGTGTCAAATATATTTCAATTTTTAGAAAGGTTAGTAGTTTTCTGAGTCCTCACGGAGCGCTATATTTTTGTGAATGTGTCTCAGGGCCACCTTAGGGGAGAATCATTGGGAAATGGACAGACAGGGCTCTGAGTTCTCTACTCAAAAAAAAAAAATGTTTGAACACCACTGCACTAAGCAACCTCGAAGGTCTTTTCCAGCTCTAATGGTCTGACTCCATGGCCCTCATCTGGAAACTGAAGGGGAAACACTCCGTGGGCAGAATCCTGGGGCACCAGGCGTGTCCAGGCAGCCTGGGAAGCCAGGAGGACAGATTTCAGGCCCCATGGGAACACAGATCGTACATGTGAGCCCTGTGAAGTCTGTGCCACCCTGCGGCTACTGGTGTATGTCAGAAGTTCAAAGGAATCACACTGCCAACCATCCGAAAACATTGATACCATTCTGAGAACTCCTCAGAGCTCCTAGAATTCCTACAAAAGCCTCAGTTGGGGTTTTTCAAACATGGCCCCTTCTCTGACATTTTGCTGTAGAGCAACTATCTGGCCACCAAGTCCTCCAGTCCCTACACTGCTGATTGCCAGGCCATAGTAGAGGACCGTTGAGAGCTTGAGGTGTCTGTCCATAATCAGAACTCCAGGCGCCAGAAGTCCCCTCCTTCCTATACCCCCGCTAGCAACAGGCTGCGCTGTCCCCATGAGCCAGCCGGGCAGAGCTTACCGAGGAAGAGACCAGAGAACCTCCTCTTCCTGCCAAACTTCCCACTAGCTCCCTTGCACCTCTCCCTCCCTTCTTTCTTCTCTGTCTCCGTCCCTTTGCTAACTTACTTTCCCATTCCCAGCACCCTCCCCATTGCCCCAACTTATGCAAGCTCCCAGACTTCTCTGAATGCTAATGCTGAAGTTGGAGAGTGGTCTGAAGTAGACCCATCATACCCTTATTAAGATGTGGGGCCTGAACCAGAAAGTGCTTCAGGTCTTTCCTTGTTGCGAGAATGTGACCTTTTTTTTTTTTTTTTTTTGCAGTACGCGGGCCTCTCACTCTTGTGGCCTCTCCCGTTGCGGAGCACAGGCTCCAACGCGCAGGCCCAGCAGCCATGGCTCACGGGCCCAGTCACTCCGCGGCATGTGGGATCTTCCCGGACCGGGGCACGAACCCGTGTCCCCTGCCTCGGCAGGCGGACTCTCAACCACTGCGCCACCAGGGAAGCCCGAGAGTGTGACCTTTAAAGCTGGGCAGCAAGGTTACTACCAAGGCGTTACATGAAGATTCATCCCTGGAGCCAGTACAGATCAGGCAGAATTCCATGGTGCACACTCATTCCAAGCACCACTGCCAGGCCACCACTTCTCCAAACTGCATTTATACCTAATGCTCACAAAAGGGTGTTAGGGAGCAGAAAGAAAGAGGGAGAGGTGGAGAGACCAATGAGAAAGGAGAAGAAGATGAGGGGAAAAAAAAAAAGGGAGAAGAGACACAGAAGTCCAGGTAGAGACAGATAAAAGAGAGAAAGGCAAGTGGATGCAGACAGAAAAAGGGACAAGGGCACATGGATGGACCTAGAGATTATCATACTAAGTGAAATGAGTCAGAAAGAGAAAGACAGATACCATATGAGATCACTTATATGTGGAATCTAAAATATGACACAAATGCTGTATAGCACAGGGAACTCGACTCGATACTCTGTAATGACCTATATGGGAAAAGAATCTAAAAAAAAAGTGGATATATGTATAACTGATTCACTTTGCTGTACAGCAGAAACTAACACAATACTGTAAATCAATGATAGTCCAATAAAAATTTTAAAAATAAATAAACTAGACATAACTTGGCTTAAAAATAAAATAAAATAAAATATGAAATAAAAACAGACTCACGGATATAGAGAACAGACTTGTGGTTACCAAGGAGGAGGGGCATTGGGGGAGGGATGGACTGGGAGTTTGGGGTTAGTAGATGCAGATTATTACATATAGGATGGATAAACAATAAGGTCCTATTGTATTACACAGGGAACTCTATTCAACATCCTGGGATAAACGATAATGCAAAGGAATAAATAAAAGAATGTATATATGTGTATAACTGAGTCACTTTGCTGTACACCAGAAATTAACACATTGTAAATCAACTATACTTCAATAAAGAAATAAATTTTTTTTTTAAAAAAGGGACAGGGGCAAAGGACCATGTCTTATTTTTATTAATTAGAGAAAAAAATTGCCTGCAATAGAAGCATTATTTATTAATCAAAGCCTTATTAAGTTTTGGTAATAAAAAGCTAAGTGTTTTTGTGCAGGATAGAGCATAAAAGGGCAAAGATTTCAATACAGGAAAATTTAGTGTTTGCACATGCGTAGATAGAGAGAGGGGAACTGATACAGTAAAAGTATGGAATGTGGATTAGACCATTCTAGCCCACATCCATACAAAAAGGACCCTTGAATGAGCAATGACTTTAATTTTTAGGATTCTAAATTTCGGAAATAATTGGAAAAGAGGCCTAGGACTTCCAAGGCTTTATTTTGCACGCTGTTCCTCGGGAAAGGAAAGAGATGAGAGCTGTCTTTTGGTTCGTTTCTCTCTGTCCGCCATCTACCTTTCCTACATTGGCTTCTCATGCAATAGCTACTTGATGGAAGAAAGGGCTGAGACAAAATAACAAAATTGTTCTAATGCAACCTGGTGCTCTTTCCCTTTCTTTCTGTTGTTATGGTGGGCAGCTCCAAGGCTCCCAGATCCCTCAGCCCTGCTCTCCCTGTTACTGGTGAGGATTTCCTCCCACCACCCACTACGTCATAGGGCCTTGTTGACCTAAGATTCACAAGCCCACCCATGTTTACTGCCCCCAAGGTAGTAGATATGTCCTTCTGGCTCTATTTCAACTGGGGAATGTTCTCCTTTTGTAATGCAATTATAGAGATATACTAAAATGGCCAACTTTTATACTGATATCAAGGCCAGAATAATCACCAGCTAAAAAGAGTTTGCTTTCAGGAGATAAAGGTTCACATAAATATTCCCAGATATCACTGCCAGATGGTGAGGCCTTGAATTTTAGACAGAAACTGACTTCCTGCATTTAGGTTCAGTGGACACAAACTCATCTGGGATGTAAATTGACAGACATTCGATGTCAAGTCTTACTTATACATGAAGGAATTTGAAGGCAACTAGAGAATTCCATGACACTCATCTCCCCCACAGCAACCCCAGCCTAAGTGCAGTGGTACCATCCATACCCAGACCTTACATGCCACACAATACTTTGGTTAAGCTGGTAGAACAAAGATGGCAACTGCTCCTCCCCAAATCCATGAAAGACTTTGCTATTTAAACACAGCACTCTTGAACTTTCCTACATTGTTTGTGGGAACTGGTGCAGCCACTGTGGAAAACAGTATGGAGGTTTCTCAAAAAGCTAAAAATAGAACTACCATATGACCCAGCTATTCCATTCCTGGTGTATATCCAAAAAGAAAACAAAACACTAATTCAAAAAGATACATGCATCCCAATGTTCATAGCAGCATTATTTATGATTGCCAAGATATGGAAGCAACCTAAGTGTCCATCAACAGATGAATGGATAAAGAAGATGTGGTATATACATATACAATGGAATACTATGCAGCCATAAAAAAGAATGAAAATTTGCCATTTGCAGCAACTTGTACGGACTTGGAGGGCATTATGCTAAATGAATAAGTCAGACAGAGAAAGACAAATACTGTATGCTATCACTTATATGTGGAATCTAAAAAAAAAATACAACAAACTAGTGAATACAAAAACAAAGAAGCAGACTCACAGATATAGAGAACATACTAGTGGTTACCAGTAGGGAGAGGGAAATGGGGAGGGGCAGTATAGGGGTATGAGATTAAGAGGTACAAACTTTTAGGTATAAAATAATCTACAAAGATATATTGTACAACACAGGGAATATAGCCAATATTTCATAATAACTATAAATGGAGTATAACCTTTAAAAATTGTGACTCACTATATGGTATACCTGTGACTTGCATAATACTGTACATCAACTATACTTCAATAAAAAATAAATTTAAAAAAGAAACAACAGCCCTCTTGCCTGCTGAGCTCAAATATGATCTCAGAATCCTTCTACCCACACATGGGAGCTGGCACTTGCAATGGAACTTTCTGCTGTCCTTGTTCTAAGATCCTCTAGATGTCGAGAACCTGCTCCCTCCCAAGTAACTTCTGCATGTTCATAAAGACTTTCTGCCATCGTATTCTTACTTCATGTGAACCCACAGGAATGACACCAGTGCTGGGGAATTTAAGATCAATTATGCAAGAAGAGCATTTCTATGAAATACCAATAAAGGTATTTGGGAGGGATCATCTGAAACCCTGAATGAGTGTCAGCTAATGTGTGGTCAAATATGCAACAGTGATTCTCAGAAGGAGGCAATTTTGACATCCCAGGGGACAATTAGCAGTGTCTAGAGACAAATCTTAGTCATTATAACTGGCAATGTCACCTGGTGAGAAAAGGCCAGGGATGCTGCTAAACATTCCAAAATGCACAGGACAGGCCTCAACAACTAAGAATTAACCAGTTCACAATGCAAGGGTGTTAAGGTTGAGAAACCCTGATAGACATGAAGGCTGAGTATTTATTGGTAGAAAGAAGAGAAGTTCTCATCCAGCTCTCTTGTGTTAGGATGAACCTGAGACTCAGACAAAAGTCTATGTGGACAGCTCAGCAGAATTAGCAAATAACCGTATACATCCTTCTAATGCGACAATAAAACTTGTTTTATATGTGGAGGATGGCAGGCTATCACTTCCCTGACAGTCTATTTGTATAGTTAAACAGAGAGTAGAACTAATATCATTGGTTCTATGCATGGGTCGTTGGATTCAGTAGTAGAGGGTAGTAGAGGGTGGTATTGCCTTTTTTATACATGTAGATATTATAAATCATTCATTCACTTAAACATTTAGTACACAAATATTTATTTTAGGCTTTTTATTGTGCTGATGCAAGTAATACAACAATCAGCAAAGATGACCCTTGCCCTCAAAAGTTTGCAATCTGCTGGGAGAGATGGGCAACAGCAAATTCAATGCAGCATAATCAATGTTGTGTTGGGAGAGCCTATGGGAGCATAGAGGAGGGGCATCCAGCCTGGTCTTGGTAGCCAGGGAAAGTGTTTTCAGAGGGAATGAGGTCTGAGCTGAGCTCTGGAGGGAGAGCAGAAGTTAGAAACTCTAAAACTGAACCCCTAGTGCAGTGTTACTCCATTTGCTAAGCACAACTTGCACGTTGGAAACCCAGTTAATGCTCTAAGCCTGAATCAGACAGTATTTGCACTGGCTATTGGTTTCTCCTGGGCCCATACATCATGTTTTACACAGAAATAGTTAATAACTGTCATGTGACTACATTCAGATTTTTACACCTGGTGTATCAGGACACTCAACTCTGAGCTTCAGGGGTGTGTGTGTATGGGTAGAAAAATAAGTCAGCCTTTCTCAGCTAGTGTAAACAGCTCTTTGCAGGAAACTGCTCTCAGCAGGAAGCCACTTTCTCATCACTTTAGCAAAGCTAGATTGTAACTAATTTTTTTTTGTATTTTTATTGGAATATAGTTGATTTACAATGTTGTGTTAGTTTCAGGTGTACAGCAAAGTGAATCAGTTATACATATACATATATCCAATCTATTTTTTAGATTCTTTTCCCATATAGGTCATTACAGATTATTGAGTTCCCTGTGCTATACAGTAGGTCCTTATTAGTTATCTATTTTATGTACAGTAGTGTGTATATGTCAATCCCAATCTCACAATTTATCCCTCCCCAACCCTTTCGCTGCTGGTAACCATAAGTTTGTCTTCTACATCTGTGACTCTATATCACTTTTGTAAATAAGTTCGTTTGCACCATTTAACTAATTTTTAAATCAGGCACCCCAATTCTCTACCATCTCCGGCCCAAGTACACCTTTCAAATCTTTTAATCACACAATACCTTGCCTAACTCATCGGTTCTTTCCATAGATCAAAGAAGTAGAAATAAAGAATGAGTAATTAACAGATGACCAGATCTCTTCCCTAGCTTCCCCGTCAGTAATCTCCCAAACAGACTGTGTGACCAAACTGCATGAACAAGGTAACATCTTAGAGAAAGATCACCAGAAGTCTACAAGCCTGCACACAGTGAGGGATGGTGATGATTCTGACCCCGTATCTCAGTGACTAACTGAGATTACTTCCCTCCTTCCCTTTAAAAGTATCATGGACGAATCTTCAGAGGTGGTTTTGGGGGGAGGCTGAGTCTACCATCTCCCCAGATTGCCAGCATCCTGATTAAAGGCATCTTTCCTTTCTACCAACATTTGCGAGTGTGTAATTGATTTTGTAAGCAGCAAGCACTGGGACCCCCACCCCTTGCATTTGATAACACTAGCAGGGCTCTGTCCCCATGAAACGTCAGGCCTCTACTGCCAAAGCTGGGCAGGGAGGATACAGGAGAAAGCTACTTTCCCAAGGCACAGCACTCGCCGGCTGGCTTACCCAGCCGTTCTCAGCAACTTTACTTCCTGCAATCCAAGAACTTCCTCACCTTGTTTCCTCAAACACCTGGTGTTATATAATCAGGTGAGCAGACAGAGTGAGCAGGTAAATAATGAAAACCCAGATGCCAAACCTGAGTCAAGTTCAGTATGGAGAATGAACCGTTCTCTCTCCATAACCCGCAGGTAACACTTTCTCCCCCCCTCCTATCTCGAGGGCTTCCTAACCCCTCACTCTTCACTCCCCCAACCTGCTCTAACCACCTTCACTCACCCTGCAGGTCAGGCAGCTGTGGATAGACTTGTGTACTGTATCAAGTTCCAACAAACCAAATGAATTCAAGCTTCAATTATTTTTTCAGTCTACAAAGGAAAGCACTATGTGATGTGACTCTCTGCACTTAGAGTTGACAGAGATACATGGTTGGGGGAGAAGGTGTTTTGATTTTTATTTATTTATTTGTAAGTTTTATTAAAGTTCACCTATTACCCACATGCCTCGGGCTCCCTATAGAGAAACAAATATCACAATTGAAGCAGCAGGTTTCCAAGATGCCAAGTTAAAATAGATGAAGCGGTAAGGAGGGGAAAAAAATAAAAACATTAAGCTGAAACTTCTTCACTCCCAAGTGCATGGTGCCTTCTACTATATTGCACACATGAAATTGACTCCCAATGTAATTAGACCAGAGCTACAAGGCAAACACACAAAAAAATTCTCAAATTATTCAGACTCCCAGAGCTACTCTTTTGCAATCACTCAAGTAACTGAGAAAAGAGGCAAATTTTTAATATAAATTTGTTATCAGCATCTACACTGTCCAAGCAATTCCAACACCCCATCTGCCCAAGAATATAGTCACTAGCTGAGTTGTGAATCAAAGGCAAGAATCATGCTTCCCACCCACTGTCATAAACTTTTCTTCCATAGGACAATCCCACTGGAAACTGCAGTTTATTCCAACAGTCCTTAAAAGCTGCTGGTCCAATTAGAAGGAGCTGGAGAGTTCCTCGGGTCTGCAGTAGACAACATACTCCAGTTAGAGTCAATTGTCTTGGCAGCATTATGAATGGCACCTCCACAGAGAGAGAGGTTAACTCTCTCTTTGCAGCCCTGAGTTAGAGCAGCCGTAATATCCTCCATCTCACCCCAAAGATCCAGGAATGGCTCTATTGCCTTCCAGGTTGAAAATGAGCCATGGAGACAGAAGAGCATCTTTCACCGAACTCAGAGGGGAAAGAAATAACCACGTTTCAAAAGAGGCACTTACTGGATTTCAGCAATGCTGCCAGAACTTCAGTGGCTGCCCTGGGGAAAGAGAAAGAAAAGTGGAAAAGTCAATGTTCAATGGTCTTTTTGTCAGCCCATGGATCCCATAGCTGGTCGTCTCATTGCTGCCACCTAACTGCCCCATTATTAACCAGGTAGCAGGCATTCCATTGATTCTACTGCTGACCATTAAAGGGGCACAAATGTAGAAATCACGCTGAGTGAATTGTCTGTCTTGCAAATGGGTCTCTGCTGAAAGGGAGTCCCTTCCTCTTGCCTCCCACCTTCCACCAACTTCCTCACGCTGTGCTCCTTCCAGCCAGAGCTCTGGCAGTCCCTTGATTTATACCTGGAAACCCTGAGGACTCTGGAGAATGGGTTGGGAGGGGGTGAGACTTGGAGGTTGAGTGAGTACAGCAGTGCACTGCGAACTTCTCGAAACACTCACGGCCCTGGGAACACACTAGAAAACATTCACACATTGGAAAGCGAAGCTGGTTCCTTAGGGTAAAAAATGGTTACATTGCATTTTCCTTCCAAATTCATTGTTTTCTTCCATGAAGGAATTTGACAGCCTTTGCAGTGAGGGGAGGCATATAGAATGAAAATGCATTTGGCTCAGGTCTTAGTGACCCTTCAGTCTACTCCCTGAGCCTGGGAAGGTCACACGACGACTCCCTTACAGGGCAGAGGAAAACTTCATAGCACTGAGGACACTGTGGGAGGGAGAATGTGTACTTTTTAAATTAAAGAATTGAAGTATTCTGCACAGCCCTACTAACTTATCCTTAAGGCCTATTAAACAGTGATATGTCCCCAGCACCCTTCTGAGAACTGGGGGAAGAGGCCAAAGAGGCTAGATCACCCTTCCAAGATTATACAGACATGTGAGCAGAACTGGGGCCCCAAACCCAGGAATATCACTTCCCATCTTTGCTTCCTCCGCATCCATTGTTCTCCAGAATCTCTCTCGGTACTTTCTTTGCCCTGGTCTCTGCCCAGTTGATAAGGGACAATTCTCTTTGCAATATATTATTTACTATTGAGCAACAGAGCTGACAGTAAAAAAAAAAAACAATAATAACAAAGGAATGAATAAAAATAAACTAAAACAGAAAGTAGGCACTTGAAACCTTACTGCTTCCCATAACCCACGAGGGAATCCTGCAAAGCAGCGGCCTGAAACTCACTGAAGCAAACCCGTGTCTGGGATGACCCCCAGCTCTGTGAGATCCAAACAACCTGCAGTCGTAAAGAAGGCAAGGCTAGTTTTCACCGATAGACTACATCATTTCTCCTTCCCAACGATGATTTCCTCTAATCAACTTTCAGCTTCCTCAGCTATACTCTTTTGTAACACGACATAGTGCTGTTGCAGGAAGGAGGACCTCTTCCAAGGCCCCGAGAAGGGGACCCGTTATTGTCTAACACTTGGAAATGAATGTCCAAGGAGACAAAGTTGTCTCTTGCTGCGAGACAACTCATGCAAGTGGTTACCATCATGCCTGGCTAAGGCGGGCAGTTTTGGCCAACGGTTCCCTAACAGTGGGGCAACAGTGGATTTAAGAAAGGGCACTTTGAAGGTGCTGCTGGCAGCCCAAGCCAGTGTGGAAAATCTGTGAGCCACAGTGCAGAGGGCCTGGCTTGGGTTGGGAGAAAATGAAAATCAGTACTTTGGGGAAAAGCAGAGTAGCCACATTGAGTTCATCAGAGGAGGTTAGCAGAGAAGAAGGAAACCACAGAAGCAGGAAAATAAAGAATGGGGATGTCCCAAGAAAAATACCTAGCCAGGTCCTTAGATCACAGGTCAGGTCTTAGGGCAACTCTGCATTTCCGATTTGCGTGGCACATTTGTTTGGGCGAGTTCACCATGGAGGTAGGGCTCTGTTAGATAATAGTTTTATAAGGGATACACTGGTGGTGGGGAAGGACAGGTTGCAGGCAGGTCAGTTAGGAGGATCTGAGGTAACAGGGTCCCCAGCCAAAAGAGTGATGTAGAGGAAGAAGGAAGAGAGAGGGGTTAAAGGGAAGTTTAGAGTCTTGCTACTCAAAGCATGGGTCTCCCACCTGCAGCTTCATATTTCCTGAGAGCCAAATAGAAATTCAGACTCTTAAGCCCCATCTCTGGCCTGCTGAATCAGTACATTTATTCTAGCAGATAATTCATACGCATATTAACCTTTGAGAATAACTGGTTTAGAGGACAGTGTCAATCTGGCTCAGTTACTCTTTGATGTTGCGAGGAAGATTCAAGGTGACTCCCAGATCTCAACCCTCTAGAAGGTAGCTAATAGTATGATAACACAATAAATAAACATGAATCCAAACAGTGACATGATATAGCAGAAAAGACATGGTAAGTGTCACATTAGCCAAAGATGGGAGAGAAGCAAGAAGAACTACAATCCTACAGTCTGTGGAACAAAACCCACATTCACTGAAAGATAGACAAGATGAAAAGGCACAGGGCTATGTATCAGATGAAGGAACAAGATAAAACCCCAGAAAAACAACTAAATGAAGTAGAGATAGGCAACCTTCCAGAAAAACAATTCAGAATCATGATAGTGAAGATGATCCAGGACCTCAGAAAAAGAATGGAGGCAAAGACTGAGAAGATGCAAGAAATGTTTAACAAAGATCTGGAAGAATTAAAGAACAAACAAACAGAGATGAACAACACAATAACTGAAATGAAAACTACAATAGAAGGAATCAATAGCAGAATAACTGAAGCAGAAGAACGGATAAGTGACCTGGAAGACAGAATGGTGGAATTCACTGCCATGGAACAGAATAAAGAAAAAAGAATGAAAAGAAATGAAGACAGCCTAAGAGACCTCTGGCTGTTAACGCAACAACATTCACATTATAGGGGTCCCAGAAGGAGAAGAGAGAGAGAAAGGACCCAAGAAAATATTTGAAGAGATTAGAGTTGAAAACTTCCCTAACATTGGAAAGGAAATAGCCACCCAAGTCCAGGAAGCACAGAGAGTCCCATACAGGATAAACCCAATGAGAAACATGCTGAGACACATAGTAATCAAATTAGCAAAATTAAAGACAAAGACAAATTATTGAAAGCAGCAAGGGAAAACAGCAAATAACATACAAGAAAACTCCCATAAGATTAACAGCTGATTTCTCAGCAGAAACCCTACAAGCCAGAAGGGAGTGGCATGATATACTTAAAGTGATGAAAGGGAAGAACCTACAACCAAGATTACTCTACCCGGCAAGGATCTCATTCAGATTCGATGGAGAAATCAAAAGCTTTACAGACAAGCAAAAGCTAAGAGAATTCAGCACCACCAAACGAGCTCTACAGCAAATGCTAAAGGAACTTCTCTAAGTGGGAAACACAAGAGAAGAAACGGACCTACAAAAACAAACCCAAAACAATTAAGAAAATGGTCATAAGAAAATACATATCAATAATTACCTGACACGTGAATGGATTAAATACTCCACTAAAAGACACAGGCTTGGGCTTCCCTGGTGGCGCAGTGGTTGAGAGTCCGCCTGCCAATGCAGGGGACACGGGTTTGTGCCCAGTCTGGGAAGATCCCACATGCCGCAGAGCGGCTAGGCCCGTGAGCCATGGCCGCTGAGCCTGCACGACTGGAGCCTGTGCTCCACAACGGTAGAGGTCACAGCAGTGAGAGGCCTGCATACCGCAAAATAAATAAATAAATAAAAAGACACAGGCTTGCTGAATGGATACAAAAATAAGACCCATATACGTGGTGTCTAGAAGAGACCCACTTCAGACCTAGGGACACATACAGGCAGAAAGTGAGGGGATGGAAAAGATATTCCATGAAAATGGAAATCAAAAGAAAGCTGGAGTAGCAACACTCATATCAGGTAAAAGAGACTTTAAAATAAAGAATGTTACAAGAGACAAGGAAGGACACTACATAATGATCAAGGGACCAATCCAAGAAGAAGATATAACAATTATAAATATATATGCACCCAACATAGGAATACCTCAATACAAAAGGCAACTGCTAACAGCTATAAAACAGGAAATTTACAGTAACACAATAATAGTGGGGGACTTTAAGACCTCACTTACACCAATGGACAGATCATCCAAACAGAAAATTAATAAGGAAACACAAGCTTTAAATGACACAATAGACAGATAGATTTAATTGATATTTATAGGACATTCCATCCAAAAACAGCAGACTACACTTTCTTCTGAAGTGCACATGGAACATTCTCTAGGATAGACCACATCTTGGGTCATGAATCAAGGCTCAGTAAATTTAAGAAAACTGAAATCATATCAAGCATCTTTTCTGACCGAAACACTATAAGATTAGAAACAAATTACAGGGGAAAAAACGTAAAAAACACAAACACATGGAGGCTAAGCAATACGTTACTAAATAACCAAGAGATCACTGAAGAAATCAAAGAGGAAATCAAAAAATACCTAGAGACAAAGGACAATGAAAATACAATGATCCAAAACCTATGGGATGCAGCAAAAGCAGTTCTAAGAGGGAAGTTTATAGCTATACAAGCCTACCTCAAGAAACAAGAAAAATCTCAAATAAGCAATCTAACCTTACACCAAAAGGAACTAGAGAAAGAAGAACAAACAAAACCCAAAGTTAGCAGAAGGAAAAAAATCATAAAGATTAGAGCAGAAATAAATGAAATAGAAACAAAGAAAACAATAGCAAAGATCAATAAAACTAAAAGCTGGCTCTTTGAGAAGATAAAAAAAAAATGATAAACAATTAGCCAGACTCATCAAGAAAAAGAGGGAGAGGACTCAAATCAATAAAATTAGAAATGAAAAAGGAGAAGTCAACAGACACGCAGAAATACAAAGCATCCTAAGAGACTACTACAAGCAACTCTATGCCAATAAAATGGACAACCTGGAAGAAATGGACAAATTCTTAGAGAGGTAAAACTTTTCAAGACTGAACCAGGAAGAAACAGAAAATATGAACAGACCAATCACAAGTAATGAAATTGAAACTGTGATTAAAAATCTTCCAACCAATAAAAGTCCAGGACCAGATGGCTTCACAGGTGAATTCTATCAAACATTTAGAGAAGAGCTAACACCCATCCTTCCCAAACTCTGCCACAAAACTGCAGAGGAAGGAGCCCTCCCAAACTCATTCTATGAGGCCACCATCACCCTGATATCAAAACCAAAGATACTACAAAAAAAGAAAATTACAGACCAATATCACTGATGAATATACATGCAAAAATCCTCAACAAAATACTATCAAACAGAATCCAACAACACATTAAAAGGATCACACACCACATCATCAAGTGGGATTTATCCCAGAGATGCAAGGATTCTTCAATATATGCAAATCAATCAATGTGATACACCTTATTAACAAATTGAAGAATAAAAACCATATGATCATCTCAATAGATGCAGAAAAAGCTTTTGACAAAATTCACCACCCATTTCTGACAAAAACTCTCCAGAAAGTGGGCATGGAGGGAACCTACCTCAACATAATAAAGGCCATATACGACAAACCCACAGCAAACATCATTCTCAATGGTGAAAAACTGAAAGCATTTCTTGTAAGATCAGGAACAAGACAAGGATGTCCACTCTCAACACTATTATTCAACACACTTTTGGAAGTCCTAGCCATGGCAATCAGAGAAGAAAAACAAATAAAAAGAATACAAATTGGAAAATAAGAAATAAAACCGTCACTGTTTGCAGATGACATGATACTATACATAGAGAATCCTAAAGATGCTGCCAGAAAACTACTATTGCTAATCAATGAATTTGGTAAAGTTGCATGATACAAAATTAATGCACAGAAATCTCTTGCATTCCTATACACTAATGATGAAAAATCTGAAAGAGAAATTAAGGGAACACTCCCATTTACCATTTCAACAAAAAGAATAAAAGACCTAGGAATAAACCTACTAGGAGACAAAAGACCTGTATGCAGAAAACTATTAGACACTGATGAAAGAAATTAAAGATGATACCAACAGATGGAGAGATATACCATGTTCTTGGATTGGAATAATCAATATTGTGAAAATGACTATACTACCGAAAGCAATCTACAGATTAAATGCAATCCCTATCAAATTACCAATGGCATTTTTTAGAGAACTAGAACAAAAAAATTTTAAATTTATATGGAGACACAAAAGACCCCGAATAGCCAAAGCAGTCTTGAGGGAAAAAAACGCAGCCAGAGGAATCAGACTCCCTGACTTCAGACTATACTACAAAGCTACAGTAATCAAGACAATATGGTACTGGCACAAAAACAGAAATATAGATCAATGGAACAAGATAACTTCAACTAATCTATGACAAAGGAGGCAAGGATATACAATGGAGAAAAGACAGCCTCTTCAATAAGTGGTGCTGGGAAAACTGGACAGCTACATGTAAAAGAATGAAATTAGAACACTCCCTAACACCATACACAAAAATAAATTCAAAATGGATTAGGGACCTAAATGTAAGACCGGACACTATAAAACTCTTAGAGGAAAACACAGGAAGAACCCTCTTTGACATAAATCACAGCAAGATCTTTTTTGATCCACCTCCTAGAGAAATGGAAATAAAAACAAAAATAAACAAATGGGACCTAATGAAACTTCAAACGTTTTGCACAGCAAAGGAAACCATAAACAAGATGAAAAGACAACCCTCAGAATGGGAGAAAATATTTGCAAATGAATCAATGGACAAAGGATTAATCTCCAAAATATATAAACAGCTCATGCAGCTCACTATTAAAAAAACAAACAACCCAATCCAAAAATGGACAGAAGACCTAAATAGACATTTCTCTAAAGAAGACATACAGATGGCCAAGAAGCACATGAAAAGCTGCTCAGCATCACTAATTATTAGAGAAATGCAAATCAAAACTACAATGAGATATCACCTCACACCAGTTAGAATGGGCATCATCAGAAAATCTACAAACAACAAATGCTGGAGAGGGTGTGGAGAAAAGGGAACCTCTTGCACTGTTGGTGGGAATGTAAATTGATACAGCCACTATGGAGAACAGTATGGAGTTCCTTAAAAAACTAAAAATAGAACTACCATATGACCCAGCAATCCCATTACTGGACATATACCCAGAGAAAACCATAATTCCAAAATACACATGCACGCCAATGTTCATTGCAGCACTATTTACAATAGCCAGGTCATGGAAGCAACCTAAATGCTCATCAATAGACCAATGGGTAAAGAAGATGTGGTACATATATACAATGGAATAATGCTCAGCCATAAAAATGAACGAAATTCGGTCATTATTGAGACATGGATGGATCTAGAGGCTGTCATACACAGTGAAGTAAATCAGAAAGAGAAAAACAAATATCGTGTATTAATGCGTATGTGTGGAACCTAGAAAAATGGTACAGATGAACCGGTTTGCAGGGCAGAAATTGAGACACAGATGTAGAGAACAAATGTATGGACACCAAGTGGGGAAAGCGGTGGTGGGGGTGGTGGTGGGATGAACTGGGAGATTGGGATTGACATGTATACCCTGATGTGTATAAAATTGATGACTAATAAGAACCTGCTGTATAAAAAAATAAATTAAATAAAATTCAAACATTAAAAGGAAAAAGAAAATATAGTTGAGCATAAGTTAATGGAATAAATTAAAATCACCCAAATATCTCTCACCTAACTACTGTGAAACTCCAGAATGAATCTATTCATATCAACTCTAGGACCCCTTCAAACTGTTCTGTCAGCTGCAACTAGAGTCATCTTCCCAAGAACATCTGATTAAGGCACCCTCAAATTGCCACTCCCATGCCCACTTTCACACTTGGATAAAAATCCAAATCCAAAAACATGGTCTAGGAGACCTAAAAAGTTTGGCTCCTGTCACCTGCTCCAGCCTAGCTTCATACCACCCTCTTACTCTCTGTGGTTCTGCCCCTCTGGCCTTTTTCCAAGCTTTGGAACATGTTCCCATAACTTGTCCTTTGTCCTTGCTAATGACACAGCCTAAAATGCTCTAGACCTTCCCCTCCTCCTTCACATCCTAACTCAGGTGTCACTTCCTTAGGAAAGACTTCTGTGATCCATAGCCTAGGTCCAGGCCCTCTAATTGGTGTGTTCATCCTTCACAACCCACCCTTTTTAATTGCTCAATTCAGTTTGTAATTCTTCACTCATTTCATGATTATTTTATTAATGTCTGTCTCCTCTTCCAGTCTGCAAACTCCAGAAAACAGAAAACATTTTGCTTTGCCTTATTCTACCCCCACCATTTAATAGTATTTGAATACAGAACACCATCGAATATTTGTTGAACCTTTTCCAAATATCAGGCCCTGGTCTAGGAGCTTTATATACACTGTACATTCATTCAACAAATATTTACTGAGCACTTACTATGTGCTGGGATAAACTAATAAACCAAAGATTCTTGCACTCAAAAGGGTTAGGGTGAAAGAAATAGTTAATAGGTAATCAGTATTTTTTGAGGAATACATTAAATTAGCATTCTAAAATGTGGTCAGTGCTATGAGGGAAAAAAAAAAGAAATGTAAGAACAAGGTAAAGAGATAAGATGCACAGGGCTGGGTTGCAAGTTTGGCTACAGTAGGCTTCACGGAGAAGGGAAACTCTGAGCAAAGGCATGAAGGAGGGAAGAAAGTTGCTATATGAATATCAGAAGGAAGCATGTTCAGACCCTCTAAAATGACAATAGGCCTGACCTGTTCAAAGAAGAGCAAGTTGGCCAGGACTGCTGGAGCCAAAACAGATGAGAGGAGAGGAGCAGGAGCTGGGGTGAGGAGTAACAGAGAACTATTCACGTAGGGCCTGGTAAGCACTCTAACGGCTTTCCCTTCACTCCAAGTGAGGGATTCACTACAGGATTTTGAGCAATGATCTAACATGTTTTAAGAAGATTTCTCTGACTGTTCTATTTTTCAAAAGAGAAAAGGACTCTAAGGAAGCAAGAGTAGAAACCAGAGACAGACCAGAGTAGAAAGCAGTAGAGAGCTTTGTGGAGCAAACCAAATACAGCAATGAGTAAAAAATGTTATAGACACTGGTCAAGTGGGATTTCTCCCAGGAATGCAGGGTTGGTTGAACATCTGAAAATCAACCAATGTAATAACCCACCATAATAATGAAATAAAGAATAAAAACCATATTATCATTTTAATAGACACAGAAAAAGCGTTTGATAAAATCCATTACGCTTTCATGATAAAAATACTCAACACACTAGGGATAGAAGATAACTTCCTCCACCTGATAAAGGGATCTACTTACAACCAATAGTTAACATGATACTTAATGGAGAAAGATGATTGAATGCTTTCCTTCTATGAACAGGAACAAAATAAGGATATCCATTTTCATCACCTCTGTTCAACATTGTACTGGAGGTTCTAACCAGGGCATTTAGGAAGGAGGGAACAAAGGGAGGGAGGGAGGGAGGGAGGAAGGGAGGGAGGGAAGGAGGGAAGGAAGGAAGGAAGGAAGGAAGGAAGGAAGGAAGGAAGGAAGGAAGGAAAGAAGGGAGGAAGGAAAGGCATGCAGATTGGAAAAGAGGGAGTAAAACTATCTTATTTATAGACGGTTGGGTCTTATATATAGAAAGTAAATGAATCCACTAAAGAACTATCAGAACTAATAAGTTCTGCAATCAATATTCAAAAATCAATTGTATTCCTGTAAACTAGCAATGAATAGTTCAAAAATGAGATTTAAAATGGCAATCTCACTTATAACGGCAGCAAAAGAATAAAATTCCTGGTAATAAATTTAATAAAAGAAACTCAAGCCTTTTACACTGAAAGCTAGAAAACTCTGTTTTTAAAAAATTAAAGAAAATCTAAATGAATAGAAATCACCTAAATGTCAGCAGTCACCTAACTACTGCTATAGCCCCCAAACTGATGCATCCATATTCACTCTAGGTCCCTTCAAACTGTTCTTCAGGGTACAACTAGAGGGATCTTCTCAAGAAGAACATGGATATGTTTTGAATTAGGAGATAACAGGATTTCTTGACGACTTGCTATGAGAAGTAACATTAGCTAACTTATTTCCCATAACAATTCCCATTTTATAGATGAAGGGACTATTCAAGGTAAATTAACCCACCCGAAGTAACATTAGAAAGCAGCAGAGCTGGAACTTCCCCTCAACTCTGTCTGACCCCAACATCTGGCAATTACACCAGCCACCCAGCAGAACCTGGAGCACTGAGCATTGATTTTTGAATATTGATCTTTTACCATGGTCACACTGCAGAACCTGTTTATTAGTTCTGAGAGTTTTTTAGTGGATTCATTGAGACTTTCTATATACAAGATGAAACCATCTATAAATAAGACAGTTTCCAGAAAAAAAGAAGTAGGTAGCCCTAGAATTTAACCCTAGATACTCTCTAGAATTGGCCATGGGATGTGGAGTTGTAGCAGCAGAAACAGAAAGTGGAGGGAAAAGGAGTTATTTAAATAACAGGCGGATAAAGCAGGAGGACCTTTAAAAGGGATAGAACACATTGCCTGCAGATCAGAGGCGCCCAGAATGCCATCTGGTACCATCCCAGCCTCCTGCCTGGCTGGAGAGGGAATAGGAGGATGGGTAAAAGCAGACACACACACACACACACACACACACACACACACACACACACAGAGCCAATTACCAAGGAAAATAGATGACAAATGGATCTTACTAATCATTATTTTTCAGAGACAGAGGAGAAAACAGAAATGGAAACTGAGATGGCTCCTACACAGTGAAAGAAAAGAAAAACCGTGGACATATGGTGCAAAGTTTGAACCAGATTCTGTGCCCAGCATGGAACCTGTCCATTTTATCCTGGGAAAAAAAGAAAAGAAAAAGTACCCCTCCCCCCAACTCTATCCAGATGCTGTCAAAGATATCTTGTGGGAATCATCATCAATCATGGGAAGTTTTTACTAAAGAAATGGAAACCCAGACCTCAGACTGCTTTGGTTAGTAAAACTCAGTAGAGAGTGTGACAGAGGGGTGGCTACTGCCTGAGCCAGCGAACCAGGAGCACAGCACTGCAGTCAAGCCTGGGAGGACCCAACCCACCTGAATTTTTGTAAGCAGAGTGGAGCTGGTTTTGAAGTACTTCCAAATCCATGGGCAATATCATCAAGACCAAGGACTCAGACAAAAGCTTTTCAATAATAGTAGAGGAATTTAACACCTCACTTATACCAATGGACAGATCATCCAAACAGAAAATAAATAAGGAAACACAAACTTTAAATGACACAACAGACCAGATGAACTTAATTGATATTTATAGGACATTCCATTGAAAAACAATAAAATACAATTTCTTCTCAAGTGCACATGGAACATTCTCCAGGATAGATCACATCTTGAGTCAAATCAAGCCTCAGTAAATTTAAGAAAATTGAAATGATATCAAGCATCTTTTCTGACCACAATGCTATGAGACTAGATATCAATTACAGGGAAAAACAAAAAGGCAAAAAATACAAACACATGGAGTCTAAACAAATATGCTACTAAACAACCAATAGATCACTGAAGAAATCAAAGAGGAAAGCAAAAAATACCTAGAAACAAATGACAATGAAAACATGATGACCCAAAACCTATGGGATGCAGCAAAAGCAGTTCTAAGAGGGAAGTTTATAGCTATACAAGCCTACCTTAAGAAACAAGAAACATCTCAAATAAACAACCTAACCTTACACCTAAAGCAATTAGAGAAAGAATAAGAAAAAAAACCCAATGTTCACAGAAAGAAAGAAATCATAAAAATCAGATCAGAAATAAATGAAAAAGAAATGAAGGAAACAATAGCAAAAATCAATAAAACTAAAAGCTGGTTCTTTGAGAAGATAAGCAAAATTGATAAACCATGAGCCAGACTCACCAAGAAAAAAAGGGAGAAGACTCATATCAACAGAATTAGAAGTGAAAAAGGAGAAGACACTGCAGAAATACAAAGGATCATTTGAGACTACTACAAGCAACTATGTGCCAATAAAATGGACAACCTGGAACAAATGGAAAAATTCTTAGAAAAGTACAACCTTCCAAGACTAAACCAGGAAGAAACAGAAAATATGAACAGACCAATCAGAAACACTGAAATTGAAACTGTGATTCGGGAGGAACACTCCCGAAATCATTCTACAAGGACACCATCACCCTGATACCAACACCAGACAAAGATGTCACAAAAAAAGAAAACTACAGGCCAATATCACTGATGAATACACATGCAAAAATCCTCAACAAAATACTAGCAAACAGAATCCAACAGCACATTAAAAGGATCATACACCATGAGCAAGAGGGTTTATCCCAGGAATGCAAGGATTCTTCAGTATATACAAATCAATCAATGTGATACACTATATTAACAAATTGAAGGATAAAAACCATGTGATAATCTCAATAGATGCAGAGAAAGCTTTTGACAAAATTCAACACTGATTTCTGATAAAAACTCTCCAGAAAGTAGGCATAGAGTGAATCTACCTCAACATAAAAAAAGCTATATATGACAAACCCACAGCCAACTGAGAATGATTTTTCAATGGTGAAAAACTGAAAGCATTTCCTCTAAGACCAGGAACAAGACAAGGGTGCCCAATTCACTACTATTATTCAACATAGTTTTGGAAGTTTAAGCCATGGCAATCAGAGAAGAAAAAGAAATAAAAGGAATCCAAACTGGAAAAGAAGAAGTAACACTGTCACTGTTTGCAGATGACATGATACTATACATAGAAAATCCTAAAGATGCCACCAGAAAACTACTAGAGCTAATCAATGAATTTGGTAAAGTAGCAGGATACAAAATTAATGCACATAAATCTCTTGCATTCCTATAATAACAATGAAAACTCAGAAAGAGAAATTAAGGAAACACTCCCATTTACCATTGAAACAAAAAGGATAAAATACCTAGGAATAAACCTACCTAAGTAAGGAGGAAAAAAACCTGTATGCAGAAAAGTATAAGACACTGATGAAAGAAATCAAAGATGATAAAACCATAGGGAATTCCTGTCTTGAACTGGAAGAATCAACATTGTGAAAATGACTATACTACCCAAAGCAATCTACAGATTCAATGCAATCCCTATCAAATTACCAACAGCGAGAGAGATGTTGGTAAGATGGCGGAGGAGTAAGACGTGGAGATCACCTTCCTCCCCACAAATGCATCAGAAATATATCTACATGTGGAACAACTCCTCCAGAGCACCTACTGAACGCTGGCAGAAGGCCTCAGACTTCCCAAAAGGCAAGAAACTCCCCACGTACCTGGGTAGGGCAAAAGAAAAAAGAAAAACCAGAGACAAAAGAATAGGGATGGGACCAGCAATTCTGAGGGAGCTGTGAAGGAAGAAAAGTTTCCACACACTAGAAGCCCCTTCACTGGCGGAGATGGTGGGGGCGGAGTTTCGGAGCCACAGAGGAGACCACAGCAATAGGAGTGCAGAGGGCAAAGCAGAGAGATTCCTGCACAGAGGAAACCTGCCGACCAGCACTCCCCATCATGAGAGGCTTCTCTCCTCAACTGTTGGGGTGGGTGGGGCCTGGGAGCTGAGGCTCAGGGTTCGGAGGTCAGACCCCAGGGAGAGGACTGGGGTTGGCTGCATGAACACAGCCTAAAGGGGGCTAAGCACCACAGCTAGCCTGGAGGGAGTCAAGGAAAAAGTCTGGAACTGCCTAATTGGCAAGAGACCATTGTTTCAGGGTGTGCGAGGAGAGGGGATTCAGAGCACCGCCTAAACCAGCTCCAGAGATGGGCACGAGCTGTGGCTATCAGCTCAGACACCAGAGATGGGCATGAGATGCTAAGGCTGCTACTGCAGCCACCGTAAAGCCTCTGTGCAAGCACAGGTCACTATCCATACCTCTCCTCCCGGGAACCGGTGCAGCCCGCCACTGCCAGGGTCCCGTGATCCAGGGACAACTTCCCTGGGAGAACACAGGGCGCCTCAGGCTGGTGCAAAGTCATGCTGGCCTCTGCTGCCGCAGGCTTGCCCCACATTCCGTACCCCTCCCCCCCACCGACCTGAGGGAGGCAGACGCCCTAATCAGCTGCTACTTTAACCCCGTCCTGTCTGAGCAAAAAAAAGACGCCCTCAGGTGACCTACACGCAGAGACTGGGCCAAATTCAAAGCTGAACCCCAGGAGCTGTGCGTACAAAGAAGAGAAAGGGAAATTTCACCCAGCATCTTAAGGAGCAGCGGATTAAATCTCCACAATCAACTTGATGTACCATGCATCTCTGGAATACATGAATAGAAAATGAATCATCCCAAAATTGAGGCGGTGGACTTTGTGTGATTTTGCTGTACAGCGTTGCTTTTACCATTTGTCCTAGGGTTCTGTCTGTCCTTTTTTTTTTTTTTAGTATAGTTTTTAGTGCTTGTTATCATTGGTGGATTTGTTTTTTGCTTCGGTTGCTCTCTTCTTTCTTTTTAAATTACTTTAAAATTTTTTTTATTTTTAATAATAACTTTATTTTATTTATTTTTTCTTTCTTTCTTTCTTTTTTTCTCCCTTTACTTCTGAGCCGTGTGGTTGACAGGGTCTTGGTGCTCCAGCCAGGTGTCAGGCCTCTGCCTCTGAGGTGGGAGAGCTCAGTTGCGGACATTGGTCCACCAGAGACCTCCAGGCTCCACATAATATCAAATGGCAAAAGCTCTCCCAGAGACCTCCATCTCAACGCTAAGACCTAGCTCCACTCAATGACCAGCAAGCTACAGTGTGGGACACCCTATGCCAAACAATAGCAAGACGGGAACACAACCCCACACATTAGCAGAGAGGCAGCCTAAAATCATAATAAGGTCACAGACACCCCAAAACACACCACCGGATGCAGTCCTGCCCACCAGAAAGACAAGATCCAGCCACAGACACAGGCACCAGTCCCCTCCACCAGGAGCCTACCAAACCCACTGAACCAACCTTAGCCCCTGGAGGCAGACACCAGAAACAACGGGAACTACGAACCTGCAGCCTGCAAAAAGGAGAGCCCAAACACAGTAAGTTAAGCAAAAGAGAAGACAGAGAAATACACAGCAGATGAAGGAGCAAGGTAAAAACCCACCAGACCAAACAAATGAAGAGGAAATAGGCTGTCTACCTGAAAAAAAATCAGAGTAATGATAGTAAAGATGTTCCAAAATTTTGGAAATAATGGAGAAATGAAGAAAATACAAGAAATGTTTAACAAGGACCTAGAAGAACTAAAGAGCAAACAAACAATCATGAACAACACAGGAAATGAAATAAAAAAGTATCCAGAAGGAATCAATAGCAGAATAACTATGGCAGAAGAATGGATAAGTGACCTGAAAGATAAAATAGTGGAAATAACAATTGTAGAGCAGAATAAAGAAAAAAGAATGAAAAGAATTGAGGACAGTCTCAGAGACCTCTGGGACAACAATAAATGCACCAACAATGGAATTATAGGGGTCCCAGAAGAAGAAGAGAAAAAGAAAGGGACTGGACTGAGAAAATATTGGAAGAGATTATTGTTGAAACCTTCCCTAACATGGGAAAGGAAACACTCAATCAAGTCCGGTAACCACAGAGAGTCCTATACAGGATAAATCCAAAGAGAAACACGCCCAGACAAATATTAATCAAACTAGCAAAAATTAAATACAAAGAAAAAATATTAAAAGCAGCAAGGGGAAAACAACAAATAACATACAAGGGAATCCACATAAGGTTAACAGCTGATCTTTCAGCAGAAAACTCTGCAAGCCAGAAGGGAGTGCCAGGACATATTTAAAGTGAAGAAAGAGAAAAATCTATAACTAAGATTACTCGACCCAGCAAGGATCTCATTCAGATTCAATGGAGAAATTAAAACTTTTACAGACAAGCAAAAGCTAAGAGAATTCAGCGCCACCAAACCAGCTTTAGAACAAATGCTAAAGGAACTTCTCTAGGCAGGAAACACAACGGAAGGAAAAGACCTACAATAACAAACCCAAGACAATTAAGAAAATGGTAACAGGAATATACATATCAATAACTACCTTAAATGTAAATGGATTAAATGCTCCAACCAAAAGACATAGACTGGCTGAATGGATACAAAAACAAGACCCATATATATGCTGTCTAAAAGAGACCCACTTCAGACCTAGGGACACATACAGACTGAAAGTGAGGGGATGGAAAAAGATATTCCATGCAAATGGAAATCAAAAGAAAGCTGGAGTAACAATTCTCATATCAAACAAAATACACCTTAAAATAAAGACTATTAAAAGAGACAAAAAGGACACTACATAATGATCAAGGGATCAGTCTAAGAAGAAGATATAACAATTGGAAATATTTATGTACCCCGCATAGGAGCACCTCAATACATAAGGCAAATGCTAACAGCCATAAGAGGGGAAATGGACACTAACATAATCACAGTAGGGGACTTTAACACCCCACTTTCACCAATGGACAGATCATCCAAAATGAAAATAAATAAGGGAACACAAGCTTTAAATAATACATCAAACAAGATGGACTTGATTGATATTTATAGAACATTGCATCCAAAAACAACAGAATACACTATCTTCTCAAGTGCTCATGGAACATTCTGCAGGATAGATCATATCTTGTGTCACAAATCAAGCCTTGGTAAATTTAAGAAAACTGAAATCGTATCAACTATCTTTTCCGACCACAACGCTATGAGACTAGATATCAATTACAGGAAAATAACTGTAAAAACTACAAACATATGGAGGCTACACATACACTACTTAATAACCAAGAGATCACTGAAGAAATCAAAAAGGGAATCAAAAAATACCTAGAAACAAATGACAATGAAAACGCAATGACCCAAAACCTATGGGATGCAGCAAAAGCAGTTCTAAGAGGGAAGTTTACAGCAATAAAATCCTACCTCAAGAAATAAGAAACATCTCAAATAAACAACCTAACCTCACACTTAAAGCAATTAGAGAAAGAAGAACAAACTGCCCCCCCCCCCGGCAAAGTTAGCAGAAGGAAAGAAATCATAAAGAACAGACCAGAAATGAATGAAAAAGACATGAAGGAAACAATAGCAAAGATCAGTAAAACTAAAAGCCGGTTCTTTAAGAAGATAAACAAAATTGATAAACCATTAGCCAGATTCCTCAAGAAAAAAAGGGAGAAGACTCAAATCAACAGAATTAGAAAGGAAAAAGGAGAAGGAACAACGGACACTGCAGTAATACAAAGGATTATGAGAGATTACTACAAGCACCTAGATGCCAATATAATAGACACCCTGGAAGAAATGGACTAATTCTTAGAAAAGCACAACCTTCCAAGACTGAACCAGGAGGAAACAGAAAATATTAACAGACCAATCACAAGCACTGAAATTGAGACTGTGATTAAAAATCTTCCAACAAACTGACGCCCAGGACCAGATGGCTGCACAGGCGAATTCTATCAAACATTTAGAGAAGAGCTAATGCCTATCCTTCTCAAACTCTTCCAAAACATAACCAAGAGAAGAACACTCAGAAACTCATTCTATAAGGCCACCATCACCCTGATACCAAAACCAGACAAAGATGTCACAAAGAAAGAAAACTACAGGCCAATATCACTGATGAACACAGTTGCAAAAATCCTCAACAAAATACTAGCAAACAGAATCCAACAGCCCATTAAAAGGATCATACACCATGACCAAGTGGGGTTTATCCCAGCAATGCAAGGTTTCTTTAGTTTACACAAGTCAATCAATGTGATAAACCATTTAACAAATTGAAGGAGAAAAAACATATGATCATCTCAGTAGATCCAGAAAAAGCTTTCAACAAAATTCCACACCAATTTATGATAAAAACCCTCCAGAAAGTAGGCTAAGTAGGCATAATAAAAGCCATATATGACAAACTCACAGCCAATGTCATTCTCAATGGTGAAAAACTGAAACCATTTCCTCTAAGATCAGGAACAAGACAAGGTTGTCCATTCGCACCACTGTTATTCAACATACTTTTGGAAGTTTTAGCCAGAGCAATCAGAGAAGAAAAAGAGATAAAAGGAATCCAAATCAGAAAAGAAAAAGTAAAGCTGTCACTGTTTGCAGATGACATGACACTATACATAGAGAATCCTAAAGATGCTACCAGAAAACTACTAAGGCTAATCAATAAATCTGGTAAAGTAGCAGGATACAAAATTAATGCACAGAAATCTTTTGCATTCCAATACACTAATGTTGAAAAATCTGGAAGAGAAATCAAGAAAACACTCCCATTTACCACTGCAACAAAAAGAATAAAATACCTAGGAATAAACCTACCTAAGGAGACCAAACACCTGTATGCAGAAAGCTATAAGACACTGATGAAAGAAATTAAAGTTGATACAAACAGATGAAGAGATATACCATATTCTTGGATTGGAAGAATCAACATTGTGAAAATGACTATACTACCCAAAGCAATATACAGATCAATGCAATCCCTATCAAACTACCAATGATATTTTTCACAGAACTAGAACAAAAAATCTCACAATTTGTATGGAAACACAAAAGACCCCGAATAGCCAAAGCAATCCTGAGAAAGAAAAACAACGGAGCTGGAGGAATCAGGCTCCCTGACTTCAGACTATACTACAAAGCTACAGTAAGCAAGACAGTATGGTACTGGCACAAAAACAGAAATATAGATCAATGGAACAGGATAGAAAGTCCAGAGATAAACCCACACACATATGATCACCTTACTTTTGATAAAGGAGGCAAGAATATAAAATGGAGAAAAGGCAGCCTCTTCATTAAGTGGTGCTGGGAAAACTGGACAGCTACATATAAAAGAATGATATTAGAACACTCCCTAACACCATACAAAAAAATAAACTCAAAGTGGATTAACGACCTAAGTGTAAGGCCAGACAGTATAAAACTCTTAGAGGAAAACATAGGCATAACACTCTATGACATAAATCACAGCAAGATCCTTTTTGACCCAGCTCCTAAAGAAATGGAAATAAAAACAAAAATAAACAAATGGGACCTAATGAAACTTAAAAGCTTTTGCACAGCAAAGGAAACCATAAACTAGACGAAAAGACAAACCTCAGAATGGGAGAAAATATTTGCAAATGAAGCAACTGACAAAGGGTTAATCTCCAAAATTCACAAGAAGCTCATGCAGCTTAATATCAAAAAAACAAACAACCCAGTCCAAAAATGGGCAGAAGACCTAAATAGACATTTCTCTAAAGAAGATATACAGATTCCCAACAAATACATGAAAGGATGCTCAACACCACTAATCATTAGAGAAATGCAAATCAAAAGTACAATGAGGTATCACCTCACAGCTGTCAGAATGGTCATCACCAAAAAATCTACAAACAATAAATGCTGGAGAGGGTGTGGAGAAAAGGGAACCCTCTTGCACTGTTGGTAGGAACAGAAATTGATACAGCTACTATGGAGAACAGTATGGAGGTTCCTTAAACAACTAAAAATAGAACTACCATATGACTCAGCAGTCCCAATACTGGGCATATACCCTGAGAAAACCATAATAAAAAAAAAAACACATGCACCCCAATGTTCACTGCAGCATTATTTACAATAGCTGGGACTTGGAAGCAACATAAATATCCATCAACAGATAATTGATATAGAAGATGTGGCACATATATACACTAGAATATTACTCAGCCATAAAAAGGAACGAAATTGAGTATTTGTAATGAGATAGGAGAACCTAGAGTATGTCATACAGAGTAAAGTAAGTCAGAAAGAGAAAAACAAATACCATATGCTAACACCCATATATGGAATCTCAAAATAATGGTACTGATGAACCTAATGGCAGGGCAGGAATAAAGATGCAAATGTAGAGAATGGACTTGAGGACACGGGGAGTGGGAAGGGTAAGCTGGGATGAAGTGAGAGAGTAGCATTGACATATATACAGTACCAAATGTAAAACAGATAGCTAGTGGGAAGGAGCCGCATAGCACAGGGAGATCAGCTCGGTGCTTTGTGACCACCTAGGGGGTGAGATAGGGAGGGTGGGAGGGAGACACAAGAGGGAGGGGATATGGTGATGTGTGTATACATATAGCTGATACACTTTGTTGTACAGCAGAAACTAACACAACATTGTGAAGCAATTATACTGCAATAAAGATTAAAAAAAAAAAGCTTTTGAGAATCCCTAAGACCAGGATGGGAAAGGTTAATGCAGGGGAGGGGAGAGCAGAGTGAGGATTCTAATAAGCTTTCACAAAAGGGGGTCTCTTTCTGCATAAGGCTGTGACTCTTGGGTTAGAACTCTATGTGACAGTAACCCTTGAGTTTCCTTAAGTTATTTATAAAGTACAATATATATGGATGAGTGACTGTAATCCTATACTGTAATATGTACATATAAATGTACCCTATAATGAGCACAGTATATAATTATCCATGCAAAATAAAATGTTACAGAGTTTCTCCTGTATTACTATAGCAGAATAATTGCTGTATTTACTTGAAATCTTCTAAGTTTAATGCATGTATTATACCATCCACTCTTGAATATCTGGAAGCACAAAAGGAAAGCTGTGATATCCTATCTCATTGCATAGCAGAGAACAGGCACCCGGAGGATATTTGCTGACTCAGTGAATGAATAGAAATGTATCTGATTTTGCTCTTGCTGAAGGGCAGAGCAAAGACAGGCCTGACCATTACTGGAGCTGTTTGGTTGAGATGTAACAGAGCATCACGCTTGGTACCAAGACTTAGAGTCCCCAGCATTAATGCAACCAGCACTTCCAAAGGTTGTCATTCACAAAAAGACAAATATTGTAGGATTATTCCCACTTATATGAGGTACCTAGAATAGGCAAATGCATAGAGACATAAGTAGATTAGAAGTAACCAGGGGCTGAGAGGAAGGGGAATGGGGAGTTACTGTTTAATTGTTACAGGATTTTGTTTCAAGTAATGAAAAAGTTTGGGAAATAAATAGAGGTGATGGTTGCATAACAATGGGAATGTAATCAGTGCCACTGAATTGCACACTTAAAATGGTTGAAATGGTAAATTTTTTCAATTGAAATATAGTTGATTTACAATGTTTCAGGCATACAGCAAAGTGACTCTGTTTTTTATACATGTGTGTATATATATATATATATATATATACATATATTATTTTTCAGATTCTTTTCCATTATAGGTTATTACAAGATATTGAATATAGTTCCTTACACTATACAGTGGGTCCTTGTTGTTTGTCTGTTTTATATATAGTAGTGTGTATCTGTTAATCCCAAACTCCTAATTTATCCCTCCCCCATTTTCCCCTTTGGTAATCATTAGTTTGTTTTCTATGTCTGTGAGTCTATTTCTGTTTTGTAAGTAAATTCATTTGTATCATATTTTTAGATTCCACATATAAGTGATATCATATGGTATTTGTCTTTCTCTGTCTGACTTACTTCACTTAGTATGATAATCTCTAGGTTCATCCATGTTGCTGCAAATGGTATCATTTCATTCTTTTTTTAAGGCTGAGTAATATTCCATTGTGTATATACCATATCTTTATCCTAAAATGAAAAATTTTATGTTATTTGTATTTTACTACCAAGAAATAAATTGTCATTAGATCTGAAGATGAGTGATCTCTTTTCCAAAAAAAATGCTTAGGTCTTTTAGGAAAGAGGGGTAAAGAGTGTGAAAAAGTCTTTAGACTGCCCACTTGGAAGGACATGGGAATAGCAAGAGAAAAGTTCATCACCCACCACGCAGACCAGTGATTTTAACTGGCGGGTGCATCAGAATCTCCCTGAGGGTCTCATTAAAGCACAAAGTGCTGGGCCAACACACAGAACTCCTGAGTTTGGGACCCCAGAAATTTCACTTTTAACCACTTCTCAGGTGCTGCTGATGCTCCTGGTCTACGAATCACACTTGCAAACCACAGTGCTAGGTAGGAGGTGCTCAGGAGATTTGGATGAGGGGTTTTTTCAGTAAGAGGTGTGGGGAGTACTCCTAAGCCATTTTTCTTTCAGGTCAAATTCTCCAGACCCTCAGTGATGCCTCCTCATAGTATCATCACTGATGGACCTCCAAGCAAAGATTTCCTAAACTTCCCTCTGCCTTAACTAACATTAACTTTAAAAAGACCCATGAGATTTTGAGGACTCTTTCCAAATCAGAGTCTGAGGTTCCAGACAGCAGAGGAGTTATTCTTTTTGTCTGTCTCAAAGCCTCACTGTGACTCGGTACCCATTCCTTGATTGCCAGAACGTATGCCTAAGATCCCCAGCCTCCGTGGAGTGTTCATCTCTTTTAGAAATCAGGGGCTTCCCTGGTGGCGCGGTGGTTGGGAGTCCGCCTGCCGATGCAGGGGATGCGGGTTCTTGCCCCGGTCCGGGAGGACCCCACGTGCCGCGGAGCAGCTGGGCCCGTTAGCCATGGCCGCTGAGCCTGCGCGTGCGGAGCCTGTGCTCCGCGACGGGAGAGGCCACAGCAGTGAGAGGCCCCCAAAAAAAAAAAAGAAATCAGGATCTTCACGAAAGCTCGGGTGAGAGGGAAGATGAGAAAAAATGCCAGTCCCACTTCTTTAAAGGATTGGATTTATTACCAATAAAATCCAACACAGGCCATAATCTGCCAGAGAACTCCAGGCCCATGATGCTACTAGAAATTCCCCTCCACACATCATGGTCTTGAGTTTCTTTACAGGTCTAAACAAGCAGTTTTCGCATGCTCTAGAAATCCTTCTCTCCCTTTGTCTTTTACCTTCTATCAAACTCCTACCCACCTTACAGCAACCAGCGCAAATTCCAGCTCTCCAACTACCTGAGTTCTCTAAGTTCTCAACACACTTCCTACGTTCCCTTTTTATACCATTTTCACAGTAACATAGACATTATCTATTTATCTATCTAACTCCACAATAGGCTAGAAGCTCTTTGAGGACAGAAACAACATTGTGATCTTGGAAGTCTGAGCACTTATCACAGGACCTGCTCCACAGTAATTTTTAAATACGTGTTTGGTGGGGAAATAATAAGTGAATAGGCCGCAACAGTCTTCTGCTAAACTGAAATATACCTCAACCTGAACCGCACGCTAGCTCTAGAAACCACAAAGTAAGTGTCATCCAAAATAGATTACGAGGAGTGAGTTGGAATGGTGGGAGGAAGGGCAAAAGAGCAAGGATGCCCCTGAGAGGGAAAGGAATATGCTGGACACACTGTTCAGCTTCACCGAGAATGGGGCCTATTACAAGGATTCCTCTGTGTGGGTCATCCTAAACCAAATGAGACGCACATCTTCAGATACAGCCTTCCCTGTGAGTGCTCTGAAGGTGAGGTCATGTTGCATTGTCTATTTTTTTCAGAGGATTTGATAGTTTTTAATTGCGCTTCATACATACTGAGCATTGCTTAGTTCATCAGATTCATCAGATAAAAAGTAACTCCCTCACCAAAAGGATGCATAGAAAAAATTTTAAATATTGACCTACATGGGCAGCTTCTTGAAGGTCTGAAAATCATCTGGCTTGCCGGGATCACGTGTTCTTCAGATTAAACTGAAATTGGACTCCAAATCTGGTGGGACTTCCAGCAACTCTTTACCCCCAGCGTTCACCCATAAATGTTCACCTGACAAGATTTACTGGAGACTTGGGGCATAAGGTGGTTGTGACGGTAATTAAACCACCAGGCAGCGCAGCAGGGAAAAAACTGAATGTTGGACATTCTAGACTTTAAAAGTCCTTCAAGCCTTTCCTCCCCTAGAGAGTTTCTGCCCCTTTATTCTTAGCTCAGCTCTGTCATTTTTTCATATTGCTACATCTATCCCAGCTATGCCCTGGGGGTGTCTTTCAACAACTGTCTTCTTTCGGTGAGGACAATAGGACTTACTGAAGAGAAAAATAAAAGGATCCCATTATCAAATAAATTTGGGGAGCTCCAGTTGAAATGCGATAGGAATTTTTTTAACCCTAGGATTTCTCTGAGTCTTTAATGCACTAATATATGTTATAAATTGCTAAGAGAGTGATTTTTGAAAGTCTTTAACAAGATCTATTTTCATTATTTCTCAGAAATCGCATCGTTTATGATGACTTTGGCTCCAAATAGCACAAACTCTGACTTACAATGACTTGAGCAACAAGAAATATGATCATGCCGCGTGGCTGGAAGTTGAGATGTAGGATGGTTGATTTCGCGGATCAGTGATGGCACCAAGGGCTTAGATGTTTTCCCTCTTGGCCTCTGCCATCCTCAGTGTTGACTCACAGTAGTAGCACGATGGCTGCAGCAGGTACAGGCTTTAAATCTGTAGTGGCAGTATCCTTAAGAAGGGGAGTGGCCATTTCTTCCTAGGGCTTTTTCTTAGAGAGAAAAGACTTGTTCCAAAATCCCCCCATAGACTCTCTCACATGTCTTTGGCTGGAACTAGGTCTTAGCCTTATTGCTAAACTAACTCACAGCAAGGAGGATGGCTGAGCCTCCCTTAAGCACCTGGGTACACATGGGATGGGTAGATACCTGCACACAATTGAGGTTCTTTTTGGAAGGCGTTAGGTGGGAATAAGCGCTGGTCAGGCCACTAATAATGTCCATCAAAGAAGCACATTTCTATGGACTGAATTTTGTCCCTCCTAAAATCCATACGCTGAAGGTCTAACCTTCCATGTGACTGATTAGATTTGGGGATTGGGCCTTCAGGAGTAATTAAGGTTAAAGGAGGTCATAAGGGTAGAGCTCTAATCTGGTAAGACTGGTGGCCTTATAAGAAAAGGAAGAGAGAGGTAGAGAGAGTACATGCACCAAGGAAAAGCCACGGGAGGACAGTGCAAGAAGGTGCTGTCTGCAAGCCAGGAGGCGAGCTCTCACCAGAAGCCAACCCTGTCAGACCTGCACCTGGGACTCCCAGTCTCCAGAACAGGGAGAAAATAAATTTCTGTTGTTTAAGCCACCCAGTCTATGGTATTTTGTTACAGCAGCCTGCACTGACTAATGTACACTACAGTGTGATAAGGAATTAAAATAATACAGAAGTTTCTGGAAAAATGATGAAATACTCCTCCTCTATGCCAACTCCATTCCCTCTCTGGAGATTGCTGCTAAAAACAATTTGTGGTATACTTTTTAACGCTTACCAAATGTATGTATATGTTCATGTGCCATAAACATACATATATCATTGTACCCACACATGTCTTTGTTGTTGACTTTTTATTTTTTAACACTGACATTTCACTTACCATTATGCAAGCTTATTTTCATTCAACAAAATATATAGCTTTAAATCATTCCTTATAAAGGTTGCATAGATATACCATCCAGATGTATCATAATTTCTTCAACCACCTCAGTATGGAAGGATGTTGTGTGAAGTGGGTCCCACATGTATCTGAACATGGAGTATCTCCTGGGATTTGTATTCAGCACATTTGTGGATCTGCTGCTCTAGAATTACAGGTTCTCTCTGTTTCTCATCCTAAAAGAAGACAATGTCTTGAAGCTTTTCCGATGTTTGACCATGGCAGAATGTAGCTGGCTGATGGTACCCAAAGGACATGATGACACAGGATGCTAATGAATGATTATGTGCTGGATAGTCCTCTTCTGGCCCCTGTGCATCAAAAATGCTAACTTCTCATTCTTTAGGTGACCAGACACTTTGTTCTTTCATGCATGACACCGTACTGTTATGGAAATTGTGACATGACTCATCCACTGACTTATTCCATCTTGGATGAACTCTCCTTCAAGCTATGTAGCTCGAATAGAGTAAATCTGACTAATAAATTTACAGGCAGGATTTTGGCAACATAAAAGATTCTGGCCTCCCTGGAAAAGTTTAAAAAATTTGTGCAATGTTTATGAGGAAGTTATTTTTCGTTATGTATGCTATTTGAATCTAATTTTAATAATCCACGAACACTCTATAAATCTAGGAAACCCGCCCTAGTAAAGTCATTTAGTCTTTGCACCCATTTAATCCTACCAGTGGGGTTGTTGAAATAAACATGGTTGATTTCTAACATGACTGAGAGTTTACACAACTGCCCTGTTTGCAAGAGCCAAGATATTATTGTGTTTATCGTAGACAAAAGATGACCTTCACTTGGGGATTGGATTGAGTGCCAACAGAAGTGCCATAAAACGGTTGATGGCTTGCCTAGACTGCAAGGTGAAAAAATTCTTCTTCTGTTTGCACAGTTTTGTTTGTTTTCCCTTTGGAATTTCTGAATCATTCGTATCTTTAGTATCCTAAGCACGTCTTTGCAGATAGGATGGATGGATACTTATCATATATAAGTATTCATACATGCTATATATAATTGAAATATACTTTAACATACTTTTGATTATTTGTTGTAGTCTAATCATACTTCTTATACCGTCATTGGATGCTATGTACTTTTAAGATATAAAAGTGTTTACATGGGAGTTTGAATAAGAATATGATTTTTTTTCCAATTTAATGTATCCATGATTCTTTGAAGAAACACTGTAATAGAAACTAATGAAAAAATTGGTGGCTACTACTCTAAAAAAATAATGGAATGGAACTAACGAGTGCTATCAAATAAACGCCTTTAAATAATGAAGCATGGGAACTATCTCAGCTTCCACAGTCTGAAATCTGGGTGATTTGAAAGTCACCCTTGTCTAGAAAGACACCACAGTTGACAAAAATTAGGTGCGAAAGATTAAGCAGATTTGGGAAAGATATTTTTTCTTATAATTCTTTTGAAATCAAGAGAGAAAATTCATTAAAAAATTTGTCTCTGATCCATCAATTTAATGACTCTAGTTCTTTTTCTTTTCCTCTACCTAAAATAAATTAAAGCCAAAACGAGGCTTTAAAACTGAAGAAATGAAAAATTAATTTGTTAGACAAACGTTCCAAACTACTGCATGTGGACCTTCCAACAACTGAGTCAACAAACTGAGATATGTGTATCACAATTACTCACAATCGTATGGGAATTAGGTTTACAGAATAATCTTTCTGTTGGAACTCAGTCCAATCCCCAAGTGAAGGTCATCTTTTGTCTACGATAAACACAATAATATCTTGGCTCTTGCAAACAGGGCAGTTGTGTAAACTCTCAGTCATGTTAGAAATCAACCATGTTTATTTCAACAACCCCACTGGTAGGATTAAATGGGTGCAAAGACTAAATGACTTTACTAGGGCGGGTTTCCTAGATTTATAGAGTGTTCGTGGATTATTAAAATTAGATTCAAATAGCATACATAACGAAAAATAACTTCCTCATAAACATTGCACAAATTTTTTAAACTTTTCCAGGGAGGCCAGAATCTTTTATGTTGCCAAAATCCTGCCTGTAAATTTATTAGTCAGATTTACTCTATTCGAGCTACATAGCTTGAAGGAGAGTTCATCCAAGATGGAATAAGTCAGTGGATGAGTCATGTCACAATTTCCATAACAGTACGGTGTCATGCATGAAAGAACAAAGTGTCTGGTCACCTAAAGAATGAGAAGTTAGCATTTTTGATGCACAGGGGCCAGAAGAGGACTATCCAGCACATAATCATTCATTAGCATCCTGTGTCATCATGTCCTTTGGGTACCATCAGCCAGCTACATTCTGCCATGGTCAAACATCGGAAAAGCTTCAAGACATTGTCTTCTTTTAGGATGAGAAACAGAGAGAACCTGTAATTCTAGAGCAGCAGATCCACAAATGTGCTGAATACAAATCCCAGGAGATACTCCATGTTCAGATACATGTGGGACCCACTTCACACAACATCCTTCCATACTGAGGTGGTTGAAGAAATTATGATACATCTGGATGGTATATCTATGCAACCTTTATAAGGAATGATTTAAAGCTATATATTTTGTTGAATGAAAATAAGCTTGCATAATGGTAAGTGAAATGTCAGTGTTAAAAAATAAAAAGTCAACAACAAAGACATGTGTGGGTACAATGATATATGTATGTTTATGGCACATGAACATATACATACATTTGGTAAGCGTTAAAAAGTATACCACAAATTGTTTTTAGCAGCAATCTCCAGAGAGGGAATGGAGTTGGCATAGAGGAGGAGTATTTCATCATTTTTCCAGAAACTTCTGTATTATTTTAATTCCTTATCACACTGTAGTGTACATTAGTCAGTGCAGGCTGCTGTAACAAAATACCATAGACTGGGTGGCTTAAACAACAGAAATTTATTTTCTCCCTGTTCTGGAGACTGGGAGTCCCAGGTGCAGGTCTGACAGGGTTGGCTTCTGGTGAGAGCTCGCCTCCTGGCTTGCAGACAGCACCTTCTTGCACTGTCCTCCCGTGGCTTTTCCTTGGTGCATGTACTCTCTCTACCTCTCTCTTCCTTTTCTTATAAGGCCACCAGTCTTACCAGATTAGAGCTCTACCCTTATGACCTCCTTTAACCTTAATTACTCCTGAAGGCCCAATCCCCAAATCTAATCAGTCACATGGAAGGTTAGACCTTCAGCGTATGGATTTTAGGAGGGACAAAATTCAGTCCATAGAAATGTGCTTCTTTGATGGACATTATTAGTGGCCTGACCAGCGCTTATTCCCACCTAACGCCTTCCAAAAAGAACCTCAATTGTGTGCAGGTATCTACCCATCCCATGTGTACCCAGGTGCTTAAGGGAGGCTCAGCCATCCTCCTTGCTGTGAGTTAGTTTAGCAATAAGGCTAAGACCTAGTTCCAGCCAAAGACATGTGAGAGAGTCTATGGGGGGATTTTGGAACAAGTCTTTTCTCTCTAAGAAAAAGCCCTAGGAAGAAATGGCCACTCCCCTTCTTAAGGATACTGCCACTACAGATTTAAAGCCTGTACCTGCTGCAGCCATCGTGCTACTACTGTGAGTCAACACTGAGGATGGCAGAGGCCAAGAGGGAAAACATCTAAGCCCTTGGTGCCATCACTGATCCGCGAAATCAACCATCCTACATCTCAACTTCCAGCCACGCGGCATGATCATATTTCTTGTTGCTCAAGTCATTGTAAGTCAGAGTTTGTGCTATTTGGAGCCAAAGTCATCATAAACGATGTGATTTCTGAGAAATAATGAAAATAGATCTTGTTAAAGACTTTCAAAAATCACTCTCTTAGCAATTTATAACATATATTAGTGCATTAAAGACTCAGAGAAATCCTAGGGTTAAAAAAATTCCTATCGCATTTCAACTGGAGCTCCCCAAATTTATTTGATAATGGGATCCTTTTATTTTTCTCTTCAGTAAGTCCTATTGTCCTCACCGAAAGAAGACAGTTGTTGAAAGACACTCCCAGGGCATAGCTGGGATAGATGTAGCAATATGAAAAAATGACAGAGCTGAGCTAAGAATAAAGGGGCAGAAACTCTCCAGGGGAGGAAAGGCTTGAAGGACTTTTAAAGTCTAGAATGTCCAACATTCAGTTTTTTCCCTGCTGCGCTGCCTGGTGGTTTAATTACCGTCACAACCACCTTATGCCCCAAGTCTCCAGTAAATCTTGTCAGGTGAACATTTATGGGTGAACGCTGGGGGTAAAGAGTTGCTGGAAGTCCCACCAGATTTGGAGTCCAATTTCAGTTTAATCTGAAGAACACGTGATCCCGGCAAGCCAGATGATTTTCAGACCTTCAAGAAGCTGCCCATGTAGGTCAATATTTAAAATTTTTTTCCATGCATCCTTTTGGTGAGGGAGTTACTTTTCATCTGATGAATCTGATGAACTAAGCAATGCTCAATATGTATGAAGTGCAATTAAAAACTATCAAATCCTCTGAAAAAAAATGGACAATGCAACATGACCTCACCTTCAGAGCACTCACAGGGAAGGCTGTATCTGAAGATGTGTGTCTCATTGGTTCAGGATGACCCACAAGCAAATTGAACCAATCAGAACTCCAGAACATCCAACCCACCATGCCCTTCACAGAGGTACCCTCCGACTACCAGTTATCATTAATGTTGTTTTACAAGTATTTGTGGGATGTTATGATTAACATCTGTCTTTTTCTATTTGTTTATAAAACCCATCAGGACAGAGACCATACCTATTTCGACTCACCATCCCATCCCAGGTACCTAAACAGTACTCAGCCTATAGTAAGCTCTCAATAAATGTGTGATAAACGGATGAATCCATCAGTGAATGAGATACTTAAAAACTCTAGTAGATAAACTGAAGAAGCGAATCCCTCATGCTTAGTGACTATCATAAAGAATAAATTCATTCCCATTGTAAAATAATGTCTATCATAGACAGTATATTCGTTATCAGGTTCTGCAGAAAAACCTTAATGACAAATAATAGAAATATATATCTTTCCTGATTTATGCCTCTTGCCTAAGACCTTGCTACTTGTTCCTTTCATGTCTATTTTGACAGAATTGGGACCAGTATTAAATTGCCATGGAGTGAATTTGGGGGCTCTTTTATGCCCAATGGAACAGAGGACGGCTTGTTCTTTACCCGCACACTGGCATATCTTCCCCTCATAGCAACTACCCAATATGGCATCAGGAATTCGTTCTATAATTCATCTTGTCTCTTGGGTTATCACCAAGGTTACCATAGGTTAATTAGTTGTAAAATTGGTTAGTGCTTCGGGAAGTTAGGTCTTCCCATACAAAGGGACATAAAAAGGGAGCATCGATTTCCAGAATGCTCACTTCTAAAAGCATCTTCACAGAAATCCAAATGCCCATTAATTGAGCGATCTTCTTTTTCAGATACGGAAAACAATGTTATCATCTGGCAAGGCAAATGGGGAGGAGAAGGGGAAAAACGTGGGAGAAAGATCCCAAGACTGCAGCCAAGTAGACGTTGCACCCTGTTCGCATGTTATCATTCCTTTTTCGGCAAATGCCAAAGTGTAGACCCAGACAGTTTGACAAATAAGTAGGATCATGGAGAACACTGAGGAGGATGATTAAGGGAGTGGAATCACTGATATATGAGGAGAGAAGCTTTTGAAAAATCTAATTATGAAGCGACCCAGCCAAACGATTAGTTTGCTGAGAAAGTGCAGATGTACTTCTGGTTTGCACTTAGAAGCAGAGCGGGTTAGGAACAAAATGAATTTTTCCAGCAGGATGTGCATAGGAGTGAAAGAAGAAATAAAAAATGGGGAAATCAAGACCCAGTGTCAGGACAAAATCCCTCACAGGAAAATATGTTACTCTGTAAAGATCTCTTGCCACGCCCGGAAGTCTCATCTCCAGATAGAGGACTTGGAAGCAGACCCCAGCTCCTCCCTACTATGCCCCACCCTGGGCCTGACAGGCTGGCCAGAAGGGCCCTGTCCTTTCCAATCAGTGCGATTGTTTAATGCAAACAGCTTTTATGTTTATGATAGGGGTGTCCTTAGAATAAACAGAGAAAATATTCCAATATGAATAGGTCTTGATCAACCTTCAAAAGGCTGCTAAAAGGCTGGCTTACCCTAACAGAGTATGTCAGGCACCATTCTTTACACAAATGTCTTCCCACTGTGTTGAGAAACACAGTCCCTGATTTATTCTGATGTTTAACTACTTCTCTGTGTTGTCAAGCATTTCCAGCACCCTCAGGAGAGGCTCATGGAGACAGGCACCCTCTCTGTGCCTGCACATGGGTCTTGAGCACCTCAACTTTGCCATAAAACAAAAGCTGCTCAGGATGGAGTGGTAGACCCACCTCAAGTGAGCTGTGGGTCAAAATCAGAAAAAGCCATGAGAAACCAGAGTGACGCCTCAGTTTGCCACCTTCGAATGTGGAAACATGGTTCAATGGCTCTGTTGCATCATTCTGAACTCCAGGGAAATGAAAAAAATCAACTCACAATGGATTAAAGACTTAAATGTGAGACCTAAAGCCATTAAAATACTAGAAGAAAACAAAGAAAATAACTTCTTGACATTGATCCTGACAATGATTTTTTGGTCATGAGGCCAAAGGCACAAGCAACAAAAGCAAAAATAGACAAATGTGGGAATCCCCTCGTGGTCCAGTGGGTAAGACTCAGCACTCCCGATTCAGAGGGCCAGGGTTCAATCCCTGGTCTGGGAACTAGGTTGTGCATGCGTGCTGCAACTAAGACCTGACGCAGCCTAAATAAATATTTTTAAAAAACTGACAAATGGGAGTGCATCAAATGAAAAAGCTTCTGCACAGCAAAGGAAACAATCAACAGCATGAAAAGGCAATTTACAGAATGGGAGAAAATATTGGCAAATCATTTGTCTGATAAGGGATTAATATTCAGAATATATAAGGAACTCCTATAACTCAAGAGCAAAAAAAAATTAAAATTAAAAAAACTGGTTAAAAAGTGGACAAATGACCTGACTAGATGTTTCCCAAAGAAGACGTACAAATGGCCAACAGGTCATCATCTAGGGTTTGGGGTTTTTTTTGGTGGGGGGAGGATTATTTTGTTTGTTTTCTGTGGTTGCTGTTGATGCTATTACTGTGCCTGTAGTCATCATCATTAGAATTTCCTTGATATACTTGTTTTCATGTGTTTATTTTCAGGTTTCAGATATCATTTTGTGTTCAGAACATCTCCTGTAAATATCACATAGCTGGATTTTAATCTCTGTTGCACCTGTTGTGATATGGTTGGACTTCTGCCGTCTTATTTTGTGTTTCCCACTTGCATTCTTTCTCCTTGATTCCTTTTAATTTTCTTTCCTGCCTTTTATTTAATTAAAATTTCTTTGCTTCATTTTTTTCCCTCTATGGTTTAAAAGTTTGCCATTTTTTCCTACTTTTCTAGTAGTTTTCTTGAACTTTAAGTGAGCATAATTATATCCTAACAATGTATTTAGTAAGAATTTTACTTACAGAGACACATTTTCTTTTTAATTTTTTTTGTATTTGTACTTTTGACTTTCTTGGGGGGAGGGATGGGGAGTTGAACAGGGAAATCACCTAATGATTTTTCTCTATTTTCCTTTTTTTCCCTATATCTTCCCCAAAGATACCTGCATTTTTAAAACTTAAAAGTACATGGGTATAAATTCAGATAAAATTAAAGGACTTATATGAAATAGCTATACAGCACCATACTTCTCCGTATATTTACAACTTGCTGCCTGAAGCAAACTCTTCAAATATTTTTGCCATTTATTCTAGTATTTACCACCAAGCTTGTAAAGAATATGCTGACACTGTTGCTTACTGAGTTATCGAATTTAGACAATGCCTGTGGACTTGCTGTTTTGGTAGATGGCTCTGGATTGGTTTCCCAGAAGCCACAGTTAACCTCTGTCTTGCATTTCTCAACTATGGAAAACTAGAATACCTTCCCAGACTCCCTTGAAGCTGGGTGTACAGTTTCACCAATGAGATATAGTCAGATGTCCCTGGGAGAGCTTATTCCTTCTTAAATAAAAGCACTAACTCTCACTAATAGAAACAATTGGCCCCATGTCCTTCATCCATGTTCCTGCCTGGAATGTGGAGTCAGTACATGAAGGCATAGTAGCCACACACTAAAGATAGTAGAGGAGAAAGATAGAAAGAGCCTGATTCTTGATAACATGGGTTGTCATTCTACCAGGACTTCTGAGGCCACTCTTGTAGGGTTTTCTGTCATTCACAACAATTCTATTTGTTTTTGTTTCTGGGCTTCCCTGGTGGTGCAGTGGTTAAGAATCTGCCTTCCAATTTAGGAGACATGGAGCCCTGGTCCGGGAAGATCCCACATGCCTTGGAGCAACTAAGCCCATGTGCCGCAACTACTGAGCCTGCGCTCTAGAGCTCGCGAGCCACAACTACTGAGCCCATGAGCCACAACTACTGAAGCCCGCATGCCTAGAGCCTGTGCTCTGCAATGAGAGAAGCCACCTCAATGAGACGTCGCGCACTGCAACAAAGAATAGCCCCCACTCGCCACAACTAGAGGAAGCCCGCGCACAGCAAAGAAGACCCAATGCAGCCAAAAATAAATAAATAAAATGAATAAATTTTTTTAAAACTAAAAAAAAGAAGAACAATTATTCTTGGTTAAAAACACCATCTCTTACCTTTTTATCTATTACTGTCATTCTAACTCCATTAATCCCTTTGATTTTTTTTCCTCATTCAGGGTTATCATCACAAGGCTTTGCTCTGTCATGAATTCACTTTTCTGCTATGTCTTTTCTATTCCTATTCTGTTTCTTTCACTTAAAAGAGAACTTGTACCCTTAATTTTTTCTTTCTTCCTCAGTAATCTTCCTTTTCCACTCACTCTGTTGTTTTAGCAACTTATCTTTGAGCTCTTAAGTCATTGGATTCAGGTTCGCTTTAAATTCTACACTGCAAAGCACTTGTAGGAAATTTTTATTTGTTTCTTGGGTCATGTTTTCTTAAGCTTAGATTCTTCTTCTTCTTCTTCTTCTTTTTAATGCCTGCCTTCTTGCATCGTTTAGATGGTTTTTTTCTCCACACTGTTACTTTTCATATTAACTAGGAGAGTCCTTTTTTATATATTTTATTTGCTCTATAAAGATGAGGTTGAATTATCCATCAGTCCATCCCCACATTATTTGATACCTGATTAGCTTCCCTTCAGAGTTTCACTTGGAGGTCTGAATGTTGTAAGCTAGATATGTTTTTACACAGCCTCAGTAACATCTGCTTTCATGCATCCTACAGGAAGAAGAAAGGGGAGCCCAGGTGGGACTAGAGCTAGTTGTACTGCATTTATCTGGGCAGAATTATCAACTGTTTAGAAAGCCAAACCAGGACACAGCCACATCAAAACAAACGAACAAACAATCATAATAAAATACAATAATCATTTATATATCTGTTACCATTTTAATATAAAATATGACAAGTGGATGTTTGAAATAATAATTATTCTATACAAGTGTTAATATTTAAACAAAAAAAATACGACAAAGTAGCACTTAGTAGTACTTACTAGTAGGTCTAAACAAATAGTATGTGTGAGAAATGTGTAATATTTTTATAAAATTTCTTTCTGCCCTCTGATAGAGAAATTATTTAAACCTTTTAAAACTATTGTATGTAACAGTTATGCTATACATACATTATACTATATTAATATCTATTCTGAAGATACCCAAATATAATGCATTGCAAAAAGAGAACCATATCACACTGGTTTCTAGTTTGGATGATGTCAAGCTAAATAACCTCTCCACAAAAGCATTTGCACATAGAATACTTAAGATTTATTTACTAGCAACACTAGGTTTTTAGACTTGTAGGAATTAGTTTCCGGTTCTTTAGAAAGGTCCATCCATATCATATCTACTAGCTTGTTACAGCAGACCAGTTGTCTGCCCATCAGGTCGTTCGCATCCTTAAATTTATCAAATAGATTTTCCATGTCTACAATGTGTATAATTTTGAAAAAATCCGAAGTCAAACCTCTTTCATGGAAAATGGTTTTAAAGCAAAAAAGTAGTTTGAATTTTTGAAATCAAAGCTGGATTCCAAATACATTACAGTTTTAGGAAATAAATTGAGAAAGTCCTGTTTAATTTGGCTGCACATTTTTATGAATTCTGAAGCAGTCTTATTTCTCCCCTAAAAATGAGTCTTCCTTCTTTTTTTTTTCCCTATAAGTGTTTGCTACAGCCTAACACAATTCAAGTGCTGTCAGTTCATCCTTTTCTAGGGCTCCTTAATATCTCTTCAAAGATCACCAAAAAGCTTTGAAGAAACATTATATAAATCTCTCTTTTAAAGTAATCCTTTTCCCCATTTTTATCCTCAAGGTATTTCCAAATTAGAGAAGGAGATTCTTCTTATCTCACACTTGAAAATATTTTATAGCAGGCCAACATTTTAAAAACTTTTTTACAGTCAACAAAAATGTATCAAGACGTACCATGCTGTAGGATGCTATCTCCTTTCATTTCTATAACGTCAAAATTTTATTAATTGCTTCTGTATGTTTTGAGGAAACTTGAAAGTGACAAAAGAAAACTCTTATTGTGAATAACACTGGTAAGAAAATCACCCCCTTTTTAGCAATGCTGTGTACAAGGTGTGCAGGGCATTTAACAGGTAAGATCTTTTCATTTTCTTTGATAAAAAGTTTATAGAGTAAATAGAATTTATCAAAATACATTAGCACTGTCTGCCAAGTGACTGTGTGTATACACACACACACACACACACACACACACAATGGAATAACATTCAGCCATAAAATAGAATGAAATAATGCCATTTGCAAAAACATGGATGCAACTAGAGTTTATTATACTAAGTGAAGTAAGTCAGAAAGAGAAAGAAAAATACCATATGATATTACTTATATGTGGAATCTAAAATATGACACAAATGAAGCTATCTACAAAACAGAAACAGACTCACAGACAGAGAGAACAGACTTGTGGTTGCCACTGGGGGAGGGATGGAGTGGGAGGCTGGAGGTTAGCAGATGTAAGCTTTTATATACAGAATGGATAAACAACAAGGTCCTACTGTATAGAACAGGGAACTATATTCAATATCCTATGAGAAACCATAATGGAAAAAAAATATTAAAAAAAGAATGTATATATGTATAGCTGAATCACTTTGCTATACAGCAGAAATTAACACAACATTGTAAATCAGCTATGCTTCAAAAAAAATTACATGGTCATTTGACTTTCTTCCTCAGTGGTATCTGGGTCATGCTGACAATGGTATTGTGATCATTCTCATTTTGTTATCCGAACTCTCAGAAAATCTGTTCACAATGCTTAAAATTAAACTAACAGGGTTTCCCTGGTGGTGCAGTGGTTTGAGAGTCCGCCTGCCGATGCAGGGGACACGGGGTCATGCCCCGGTCCAGAAAGATCCCACATGCCGCGGAGCGGCTAGGCTCGTGAGCCATGGCCGCTGAGCCTGTGTGTCTGGAGCCTGTGCTCCGCAGTGGGAGAGGCCACAACAGTGAGAGGCCCGCGTACAGCAAAACAAAAAAACAAAAACAAAAAAAACACAAAAAAAATTAAACTAAAAAATACAGACTGTTAATGTTCACAGTCACAATGCCCTTACATTCACACTTAAGTCTCACCATCCAGAATGGTACAATAATGAATAGTCCAATAGTCCTTTATTGTGAACCACAAATCATGATTGCCAACATCAGTGGTGAGAGGAAACAATGGTGACTACAAAGGGTACCCATTTATCCAACTACACCATATCTAATTGCCATTAAAAACAATAGTACTTTCAGGCCCTATTTTGGGGGTTACCATATGAATTTTGTACTTTTCCCTCAACTTTCCACACACATCACCTGAAACCAAGACCTCTCATATTTCACTGAGGGGTTCCCCAGGACACAAGATTTTCAATGCAACAATTGAGACTGTCACAAACTAGGATGGTTGGTCAACTTTCTTATGAAATTTATTAAAAATCTGGTGACAGAGTTAATTACACTTGACTAAGAGCATACATTAATCACATAGGAAGAATATTTGAGCTTTTAATTATCCCTCTGATAGAAAATGGAAACCAATAGAAATTATCAACTCCAGGAGTTCATTTTTTCCACTTCACTTACTTCTCCCCAGCTGCCATTTATAATGACTTCACATCCAGAGAATGAAAACTATTAAGTAAAACTGATGAGTTTGGGTTATAGAGTTATTATTCTGCAAGGTTATGGGAAATGTCTTCTAGGGCTCCTCAGAGAATCTTGCCTTATGTATTTTCCTAATATGGTGGACATTTGTTGTTTTTTCAACACAGTATCTACTCCTCCTTTTGATTTTACATTGGAATAAAGATAGGGTGTATTCCATCATTGGATACTGTGTATACATTTTAAAACTTTGGCAAAATCAACAACATAAAGATAACCCAATTACAGAATAGATTAAAAAAAAACTTGAATAGACCTTTCTCCAAAGAAGATATATAAGTGGCCAATAAGCACACAAAAAGATGCTCAACATCATTAACCATTAGAGAAATGCAAATTAAAATCACAAAAACATACCACTTCACACAGATTAAGATGGCTATAATAATAATTTTTTAAAGTGGAAAATAACAAGCATTGATGAGGATAAAGAGAAATTATTGGAACTTTTATACATGGCTGGTGGGAATATAAAAGGGTGCAGCTGCTATGGAAAAGAGTTTAGTGGCTCCTTAAAAAGTCAAACATGGAATTACTTTATAATCCAGCAATTCTACTCCTAGGTGCATACCCAAAAGAACTAAAGACAGATACTCAAACAAATACATAAACACCTGTGTTCATAGCCACATTATTCACAAGAGCCAAAAGGGAAAAACAATCCAAATGTCCATCATCTGATGAATGAATACACTAAAGTGGCCTATCAATACAATGGAATATTATTTGGCCATAGAAAAGGAAGTATTGATATATGCTACAATATAGATGAACCTTGGTAACATTATGGTAAGTGAAAAAAAACAAACAAACACAAAAGGCCACTTACTATATGATACCAGTTATCTGAAATATCCTGAATAGGTAAATCCATAGAGATAGCAGATTAGTGGAGGCCAAGGGCTGGGAGGTAGGACAAAACGGACAGTAACTGCTTAATGGGCATGGGGTTTCCTTTTGGAGTGATGAAAATGTTTTAGAACTAAACAGAAGTGATAATTATACACTGTGAATGTACTAAATTCCAATGAATTTTAAACTTTAAAATGGTTAACTTTATGTAATGTGAACTTTACCTCAATTAGAAAATAAAAAAGGATGCCAAGAGATGTTTATGTTGTAACTCAGAAAGCATTCACTATGTTTCATTAAAGAAAAAATGCAATAGCAGCACGATTGCTTTAGGACAATCCTGTTTTTGTAAAATAATACTAGTAATAATATGTGTTACAAACACATGCATGCTAATGTATGCATAAAATAATTTGAAAGCACTTACATGTTCAAAGAAGCTATCTCTGGAGAATTACAGGAGATATTCATTATATATATTCATTATATATATATATATATATATATATATATATATATATATAACTTTCTTTAAAAGAAAATAGAAAACTTGTAACAGGCTTTTAAAAAGTAATTACTGATGCCTCCCACATATAAAATGAGTAAATTAACATCAATTTATATACTCCTAGTTCTCTATTTCTTTAGTGTGTGATTTTAAAATTTCACCATGAATAATTTTTTTAATGTTTAATTTCCACTTGTCCCATATCCTCCTTCATTTTAGCAGCTACCCTCCCACATTAGTGGATAAGAGTAGTTTTGTTGAGGATGGGAGTGGTGAGGTGACTTTTGTATCCTTTCCTCAATCTTGAACCTTCTCTACTATATTTATTAAAAATGCCTTGAAGCATGTGGATGACATCTTTATCTAATTTCCAACTCTGATGCAACATTTTCCCTTAATTATCTATTTCTTTGTCATGTCAGTAATGATCCTGGAGCAGCACAGTAAACACCCTGGTTCAAACTGTCATCTTGCCCCCAATCCCAACACCAGTAATAATTGCTCACTAAAAGAATGCTCACAGGGAAATGGAGCAGTCTAAAATGAAGTCACTTTTGAGTAAATGCTTAGGGGAGACGGTAAATCCAAATGACAATACAGATAGCTTCATTGTAAACCAAAGACAGGATTGGATACACCTTGGGGTAGTGCATTTGTTGAGCAGTGAAAGTTTTAGTCACACATGTCCTGCATATAATATTGATGGTTATAGAGAAGGACTTCTGAGGGACTGGCAATGAGCAATGAAGGGTACTATTCTTTACTGAAGTTTGTTATGTTCTAGCCATTGTTCTGGGCCCTTACGTTTATTATCCCATTTAAATCTCTCAGCAGCTTCATGAGATAAAGCCCTATCATACCCATTCTTAAAGTCTGCAAATTGAGACTCAACCAAGTTGAGAAACTTGCTTAAGGTCACTCAAAAAAGAGGAGTCAACTCTTGAATCCTAATCCATGACTGCTGACCTATTGTTATTTTCAATAGATTAGAGGGTTTTTAATATATGTTCTTTCAAGTCCTGGAATCCCAGAAATGTGATGAGGAAGAGAAGTTTAAGATGAAAAGAGAAGGCAGAACTCCAGATTTTCAACCACTGCCAAGAGGGTAGCTCTTAGCTGTATTATATTTTGAAGTTCCATGTAAGAACCCATTTGGAAAAGGGGGCAGAAATCTTTCACTTATGAAAAGAAAAATCTCATAAGAAATCAGACTTTAAAAAATGTAAAACATTGTCTTTCCTTTCCCCATATCCTTTCTTACAATTGATCTTAAGTAAGTCCTTGATAACTAATTTGTGGATGTGGGTATGTATTGGTTTTCATAGGGACATATTAGTTTGCAGCACATGTTAGATATTTTTGCTTAGAAGCAAAAAGGTAGATGAAGGTGTAAGTGCTTTAGCTTTATTTGATACAGCGTTAGTATCAATAAGATACAGCATTGGGCTTCCCTGGTGATGCAGTGGTTGGGGGTCCACCTGCCGATGCAGGGGACGCGGGTTCGTGCCCCTGTCCGGGAGGATCCTGCGTGCCGCGGAGCGGCTGGGCCCGTGGGCCATGGTCGCTGGGCCTGCGCGTCCGGAGCCTGTGCTCCGCAACGGGAGAGGCCACAGCAGTGAGAGGCCCGCGTACCGCAAAAAAAAAAAAAAAAAGATACAGCATTAGTATCAATAATAGCCTAGGGATCCTCATATTATAGATGGAAATAAGCATAGACTAGGGCTCAAAGAGTTGAAAAGCCAGTATGCATTGTATAATGAAAACAGTTTTGGATTTAAAGTCAGTTACTCTGACCTGAATCTTCATTCTGGTACGACCTTGGACATGTTGCTAAACATGTCTCAGACTCTGGTTCCTCATTTGTAAAATGGAGGCAAAAATGCCAACTTCACAGTGATTTTGTGAAAGTTAAATAAGATAATGTACATGAAAACTTCTGACACGTCTTAGGTTCCCAATTATTCCCAATAAATTCTCCATTTTATTAATACTAATGATTCAAATGCTTGAAAGCCTAGAGGAATGATACTCTGTGAGATTTACTTTGGAGAGGTCTTTGTGGAGGCCACAGTGTTCCATATCAGATTGGCTCCTGAGATTAAAATTCTACTCCACAGCAAACATTTTGACACATCCACACAGCAGGTTTGCCTTCATATTTAGCCCTACACTTGAAGAGGTGAATTGGAAAGGCTTGGAACACCCATAACAAAAAGAGCAATCTTTACACTGTAATTAATTTCTCCATTTTTCCCTTTTAGTGTCCATGATGCAAAGTTGAGATTTGTGTTTTTATGCATATTTTCAGACCCATCTTGAGATGTGTCAAATGTACCAACCTCTCAGTAAATAAATTGTCTGAGATCTGAGTAAATTGGATTGTCCAAGGCACGGACAGCCATAAACCAGTTCTAGCCATGAAGTCTCACCCTACAGGACTCCTTAAAGGGTAATTTTCAGGGACAGAAGCTGACCCTGAGCGAGAGAAAATATTTTTATTTTAGAAACTCCTTTTAAGACACCAAAAATTATTTTAGGACTCCTTTTTAAGCTGTTTTCCCTTTTGAAGCAAAAAGTACAAAAATAGAATATGTACAAAATTCCATGAAAATCAAAAGCCATTCAACAATTGGCTTCCAAAATACACTCATACTTCTGCTTCGAAAAACAGTCTCATTGATCCAGCGACTAACTGTTTGATGAACTCATTTCAGCCTTCACTAGCAACTCTGATCAGAAGAAAATACTAACAGGATACTACTTGGGTTCAGCATTAATTGTCAGCACAAACAAAATTCTGGAAGGCAACATTCAGGTTTTCCAAACAGCAGAAAAAATAAGATAATTAATTGAATTTCTCAAAAAGCTATTTTCTTTGAGTGGCTTGGAAATAACATCTCTATAAATATAAATATGAAGTCATTTCATTACAACACTTTATACTCCTAATATCTTAAGAAATACATGGCAGTTTGTAGGTGAGGTAATTTGGAACTGTAATACCCATGGCTACCAAGAGATGGCGGTGGGCTATACATGTGCTCAGGATTAGTGGGTTGCTCATGTCTGGAACTGCCTTTCCTGTTTCTCTGCCTCATTGAATCTTGATCTTGTTTCAGAAACACTGCTTTCTTGCCTGATCATTTCCCACTTTCCCTGTTACCCCTTATTATCATAACTCTGCCAGTGAATTCTTTAATTCCATAAGAGCATCATATAACTGGGGGACCTTGATATTAATTCTGAAAAGCATTTTGGGGCGATTCATTTGACCCTATTATGTGGATGATGATTACTATGATTAGGGCAGGCCATTTTCAGAGACAAATTATTTTAGCCACAAGGAAACAGAGACTTGATGTTGCCTCTTTCCTTTTTAGAGCCCTCAGGCTCTAGTGAAATGGTCCACTGCACATTTTATTTATTTTTTCTAGTCTTTTAAACATTTCTGCTTTTAAATATTGAGGAAAAAACCATCACTCTACAGCATGATAGGGTGAAAACAGACTTGGATATTCATATCAAGAAAACTGGAATTTTTATCTTACCTCGTCTACCCACTACCTGTGTAAATTACAGGAAATCACCTATTTTGAACACAGTCTCTGTTTATCAGGCGAGGGTATTGGAATGAGTACTCTCTACTTTCCCTTCCGCATAAAACATTTAAAGCGTCTATGGAAATTAAAAACATTGCTGTCACAGAGTTTAAAATTGTTTTACCCTTTTAAAAAAATCTTGTAGAAATATGTAGATTGCAAAAATTGTAGCAGTTCTGAGAAACAGGAATGAGAATCTCCCAAAGTAAAATACTTTTTAAAAATCTCATAGCTGGGCTTCCCTGGTGGCGCAGTGGTTGCGAGTCCACCTGCCGATGCAGGGGACGCGGGTTCATGCCCCGGTCCGGGAAGATCCCACATGCCGCGGAGCAGCTGGGCCCGTGAGCCATGGCCGCTGAGCCTGCGTGTCCGGAGCCTGTGCTCCGCAAAGGGAGAGGCCACAACAGTGAGAGGCCCGCATACCGCAAAAAAAAAAAAAAAAAAAAAAAAAATCTCATAGCTGCACCAGAAGAAAATGGACAGAGACCCTAGTAAACTCTTGGAGAAAGCTCCCATCCCAGAGAAGCAAGAGCTTAAGGTGAAAGCAGCATGGCAATCTTTGGGATAAGCACAAGTATGGTCACCTTCCTCCTAGCACACCCACATGTGAGAAGCCCCCAGGGTCTGCTTTTGATCAGACACACTGGAGAGTTAGCCATGGTGTGGAGCATCATCTCAGTGACACTGAAATAAAATAGCAATACCTGTGGCTACTGCTATGGCACTGTTCCACTACATTCCTTCTCTAGGTTGCCAGATCTTTAAACTGGCAAAATAGTAACTACCCGGATTTCTTTCTTTCTTTCTTTCTTTCTCTCTTTCTTCCTTCCTCCCTTCCTCCCTCCCTCCCTCCCTCCCTTCTTCCCTTTCTTCCTTCTTTCCTTCCTTCCTCCTTTCTTCCTTTCTTTTTCTTTAATCTGACCCTGAAGATCCTGCTATGAAATATTTGAGTAGAGACCTATACCAAGTTCCAGCATAGTCCTCACTCAGGGGTATTGATTGCAAACTAATACTGAGAGAGAATATAAGTGTCTCTGTAAGGCTGAAATTGAAAAGAAAAAAAAAGAAAGGAAGAAAGAAAAGAAAAACCTATCCTTCAATTCAAAAGAAGAAGGTGACTTTTGCTTAATAAGTTACCTTGGAAGGGAGGCTCAAGAAGGAGGGTGAGAGGAGTATCGACATATATACACTACCAAATGTAAAAGAGCTAGTGGGAAGCAGCAGCATAGCACAGAGAGATAACTCAGTGCTTTGCAGTGACCTGGAGACATGGGATAGGGAGGGTGGGAGGGAGGCTCAAGAGGGAGGGGATATGGGGATATACGTATGCATATGGCTGATTCACTTTGTTATACAACAGAAACTAACACAGTATTGTGAAGCAATTATACTCCAATAAAGATCAAAAAAAAAAAAAGGAGGAGGGTATATGGGCTATATGTATGCATATAGCTGATTCACTTTGTTGTACAGCAGAAACTAACACAACAATGCAAAGCATTTATACTCCAATAAAGATGTATTAAAAAAAGAAAAGATACATGTACCCCTATGTTCATAACAGCACTATTTACAATAGCCAAGACATGGAAACAACCTAAATGTCCATCGACAGATGAATGGATAAAGAAGATGTGGTACACATATACTATGGAATATTACTCAGCCTTAAAAAAGAACGAATTAATGACATTTGCAGCAACATAGATGGACCTAGAGATTATCATACTAAGCAAAGTAAGTCAGAAAGAGAAAGAAAAATACCATATGATATCACTTAAATGTGGACTCTAAACTATGATACAAATGAGCTTATCTATGAAATGATAGCATATCTATGAAACAGACTCACAGACATAGAGAACAGATTCGTGTTTGCCAGTGGGGAGGGGGGTGGGGGAGGAAAGGATTAGGAGTTTGGAGTTAGTAGATGCAAACTATTACATACAGAATGGATAAACAACAAGGTCTTACTGTATAGCACAGGGAACTATGTTCAATATCTTGGAATAAACCATAATGGTAAAGAATATAAAAAAGAATGTATATACGTGTATAACTGAGTCACTTTGCTATACAGAAGAAATTAACATAACATTGTATATCAACTATACTTCAATAAAATTTAAAAAAAATAGAGTGATAAAAAAATAGGTTACCTCCCTATGATGCAGAGTAAATGTAAGATAGAAAAGGAAAATGAATTCTAAAATACCTGATTTCTTTTCTTCAGAATATTCCAGAGGGCATTTTTGTCTATAACCCTAGAGAAAACTGAACAAGGCCATAAATCTAAGAATACAAAGAATTGGATATGTATATTAAATAGATGGTTATAAATGTGAAACTTTGTCGGAGGCAGTGAACAGCAGGCAGGATATAGCAGAAAACGTAATTATTCAAGTTGAATATAAACACAAAGAATTTCCCTTAAGGGCAAAACGAAAAAACTAAAGTGAGAAAGGGGAGGGTAGGGGAGAGGAGAGGAGGGTGAGAGAGAAGACAAGATATACAAAAAAGATCCTGCCTTGGTTTATATCCTTCTTTCCCATGATCAACCATCTCAGACTTTACCTATATTAATATCCAACTAATTGTTCACCCCACCAAAACTAGTCTGTTTCTTGCTTCTATGCATTTTCTAGCGCTTTTCTCTCTACCTAGAAAAACACACTCTGCTTTGTTCCCTCCATTCCCCATCCCTAATACTAATGGACTAAATCCTCCTCATCAGTCAAAACTCCTCTTCAATTCTCTTTTTTTTTTTTTTTTTTTTTGCGGTACGCGGGCCTCTCACTGTTGGGGCCTCTCCCGTTGCGGAGCACAGGCTCCGGACGCGCAGGCTCAGCGGCCATGGCTTACGGGCCCAGCCGCTCCGCGGCATGTGGGATCTTCCCGGACTGGGGCACGAGCCGGTGTCCCCTGCTTCGGCAGGTGGACTCTCAACCACTGAGCCACCAGGGAAACCCTTCAATTCCTTTTTGAACGAATGAATAAATGAACAATATAATGATCAATAATGGTGTTGTTAGTTTCAATGCACATATCTGTAGCCAGAGAATCCAATAAAATATTTTGCAGACTAGACATTACTGCAACTATTTTTATTTAGCTTTAGTTTTCATAATTACATTAGCAATGCCTAATAATTACAGAAAACACTTTAAAGTTAATGTATAGTCCCACCACTCAGAAATAGCTACAGTTATTGGTATTCTTCTTTAAAGATTCTATTGTGCAAATTTTTGTGCAAAGAGAACATTTTTCTGTTTTTACCTGATATATTGAGATATATTGGCATACAATAAATTATACACTTTTGAAGTGCACAAATTGATAAGATTTGACATCTGTATACCCTTTGAAACATCACCACAATCAAGATAATGAACAAATCTATAGCCCTGCAAAGTTTCCTCATGTTTTTTGAATCTCTCTCTCTTATCCCTCTTTAACCCCAACTCTTATCTCCAGATAGCCACTCATCTGCTTTCTGTCACTATAGTTTATTTTACATTTTCTAGCATTTTATATAATTGATATCATACATCGTGCACTTTTTTTGTGTGGCTTCTTTCACTCAGTATAATCATTTTGAAATTTATTCATCTGTAGCAGGTATCAATAGTTCATTTTTTATTGCTGAGTAATATCCCATTGTATGGAAATATTACAGTTTGTTATCTATTTATTAGTTGATAGACATTAGGATTGTTTCCAGTTTGGGGCTATTACAAATAAGGCTGCTATGAACATTTGTACAAGTCTTTATAAAGATGTATACCATCAGTTCTATTGAGTAAATACCTAGAAAAGGAATAGTTGTATTTTAGGTGTATGTACAGTTTTTAAGAAACTGCCAGACTGTTTTCCAAAATGATTATACCATTTTCAGTTGTTCAGCAGTAAAGTGTGTGAGTTCCAGTTCTCCCAGATCTTTGCCAGCCCCTGTGATGGTTAAGTCTTTTTAATTTTAACAATTGTAACAGGTATTCAGTGCTATCACATTATGGTTTTAATATGCAATTCCATGATGAATTTTAACATTGATCATGTCTTATATGTGTATTTTCTTGTATATCTTTTTTGGTGACATGTCTCTTCAAATCTTTTGTCTATTTTTTAGTTGGATTGTTCATTTCTTTTTATTGAACTTTAAGTGCTCTTTATATACATGATAAAACTCCTTTTTGAGATATGTGATGGACAAATATTGTCTCCCAGTCTGTATCTTCATTCTCTTAATTGTGCCTTTAGAGCACCGAAGCTGTTAATATTGATGAAGTCCAATTTATCCTTTTGTTACTTTATGGATTGTGCTTTCAATATTGCATCTAAAAGAATTTTTGCCTATCCAAATGTCACAAAGGTTTTCCCAACTGTCTCCCACAAATTTTCCAGCTGAAGTTTGCATGTTTAGATATATTATCCATTTATGTTAATTTTTGTTTGTTGTGTGAAGTATAAGCTGAAACTCATCTTTTGCATATGGATATCAAGTTTTTCAAGGACCATGTATTGAATAGCTGATTAACTGGCCATGGAATCTGCCTATGCCCCAAATCAACTGTCTCTATATGCGTGGCTTTATTTCTAAACAGTCTATTCTGTTTCACTAATGTCTTTGTCAACCTTGACATCAATATCACACTGTCTTGATTACTGTGGCTTTATAATAAGTCTTGAAATGTAGTACTGTTAGTCCTCCAATTTTTTTCTTCTTTTACAAAACTGTGTTGGCTGCTCCAAGTTCTTTGCATTCCCATACGAATTTTAGAAACAATTTGTCAATTTCTACCCCCCAAAAATCCTCACAGTTTTGACTGGGAATACATTCAATCTATAAATCAATTTAAGGAAAACTGACATCTTAACAATATTGAGTCTACTGAGCCATGAACTCTATCCATTTATTTAGGTCTTCATAAATTTGTTTCAGCAATGTTTTGTAGCTTGCAGTGTACAGATCTTTTGCATCTTCTGTTGGGTTTATCCCTGAGTATTTCATATTTTTGACACTATCATAAATTGTATTTTGAAAAATTTTTGTTTCCAATGGTTTGTTGCATTCTATAGAAATAGAATTATTTTGTATACTGATTTTGCATCCTGGAACTTTGGTACACTCAATTAGTACTCCTTGTACCTTTTGTGTGTGTGTAGATTCCATCAGAATTTCTACATAGACGATCATATCATCTGCAAATAAAGAGTTTTACATCTGTCTTACCCATCTGGATGTCTCGATTTTATTTGTTTTCTTGCCTCATTGCCTTGGCTAGCATCTCCAAATCAATGTTGAGTAGAAGTGGTGAGAGTGGACATTCTAGTCTTGCTTCTGATCTTAGTGGGAAAACACTCAGATCACCATCAGATCAGCACTCTTTCACCATTTAGTATGATGCTACCTAAAGGTTTTCATAAGTGTTATTTATTAAGTTCCTTTCTATTCATAATTTGTTGAATTTTTATCAGAAAGTAATGCTGAATTTTATCAAATGTTTTTCTCTGTGTCTAGTAAAATAATCATGTTATTAGTTTTTTATGTTTTTTTATATGATAAATTATAGAGAATGGTTTATGCATGTTAAACCAACCTTGCCTTCCGGGGATAAATCCCAATTGGTCTTGATACTTTTATACACTGTTGATATCAGTTTTCTAAAACTGAGTTAAGGATATTGGCATCTCTATTTTATAAGAGATATTGGCTGTTTCTTTCCTTTGAAATCCACTTTATCTCATATTAGTATAGGCACTCTACTAGCTTTATTTTGATTAGTATTAGCTTGGTGTATCTTTTTCATCCTTTTGCTTTTAACCTACTTGTGCCTTTTTATTTAAAGTGTGTTTCTTGTATGCAGCATATTGTTGAGTCTTGCTTTCTTATCAGTATGATAATTGGAGTATTAAGACCATTTACATCTTATTGATGTGGTTAAGTATAAATATATCATCTTCCTATTTTCTTTTTATATTTAACATTTGTTGCTTAATCATCCTTTCCTCTTCTTCTACCTTTTTTTGGATTAAACTGAATATTTTTTTCCATTTTTTCATTTTGGTTCTCTTAGTAGCTATAATTCTTTGCTTTATTATTTTAGTGGTTGCTTTAGTATATATTTTTAATATATCACAGTGTACTTTCAAGTGTTGCTACCCTATTTCATGTATAAGACCATTACCACAGGATATTTCCATTTCTCCCATCCTGACCTTTGTGCCTCTGTAGTTACACATTTTAACTTTACGTGGTATATCAACTCCAGACTACACTGTTACTATTTTTACTGAAGCACTTAACTATCTTTTAAAGAAATTAAAGTAACAAGTCAAAAATCAAATATACTTATTCATTTATTATTTATACTTATTATTTTTATACTTATTTTTAAATTACTTAAAATTTAAGTATTTTAAAAATACTTAAAGTATTTTAAAAATACTTATTTTTAAACTACTTAAATTTTAACTATTTTAAAAATACTTATATTTTTTATACTTACTATTTTTTATACTTATTATTTTATATTTATACTTATATTTATTATTTATACTTACTACTGGAAATAGTAGTTACTATTTCCAATGCTATTCTGTTTTTTGAGTAAATACATCTTTCTACTTGGTACTATTTTCTTTCTGCATGAGGGTTTTTTTAACATTTCTTTTCATGAGACTAATTCTTCAGTTTTTGTATGTTTGAAAAGTCTATTTCATCTGCATTTTTGAAATATACTTTAATGGCATACAGAATTTTATATTTTAAAGATGCTGTTCCACTGTTCTTTATTTTTTTCCCCCACTTGCATTGCTTCCAAAGAGAAATCAGTTGCATTATTAGCTTTGTTCTTATGTGCATAATGTGTCTCTTTTTTTTCTGGCTTCTTAATTTTAAGATATTTTTCTTTATCACTGGTTTTGAGCAATTTGATAATAATTTGTGTTAGAGTGGTTTTCTTCATGTTCCTCGTGCCTGTGATTTATTGAGTTTCTTGAATCTCTGACTTTATAGTTTCGTGATACTTAAAAGATTTAAACCATCATTTCTTCAAATATTTTTTCTGTTCTTACCTGTCTCTCCTCTCTCCAAGGACTCCAATCATATGTATATTAGGCTGCTTGAAATTGTCCCCTGATTAACTGGTGCTCTCTTCTTATTTTTTTTTTTCTGCACTTCATTTTGGAAACTTTTTTTGCTATATCTTCAAGTTCACTTATCTTTTCATCTGCCATGTCCAATTTGCCTTAATTCAGTCCAGCATATTAACCTCTTGCAAAATGTACCTTTCATCGCTAGAAGTTCAATTTGAGTCTTTTTAAATATCTTCTGCATCTTTACTTAACATTTGAACATATGTTAGAATAACTTTTTAATGTTCTTGCCTGAGAATTCTAACATCTATCTCAGTTCTGGGTTGTTTCTTGATTTAATGATTTATCTCTTCATCACGAGTAGTATTTTCCTGTGATAATTTTTTACTGGATTCTGGACATTATAACCTTTACCTTGTTGAATGCTGAATATTTTTGTATTCCTATAAATATTCTGAATCTTGGTCCTGAGATGCAGTTAAGTTTCTTGGAGAGTTTTATCCTTCCAGGTCTTCTTTTAATATTTGATAAGTAGGGCCACAGCAGTGTTGAGTTTAGAGCTCACTCCTCCCTACTACTGAGGTAATACTCTTCTGTGCACTCTACCCAATGCCCCACAAATCACGAGGTTCTCCAGTCTGCTTTGTAAAACCAAGCATTATTTTCAGCCCTGTTTGAGCACCAGGCATTGTTTTCTCCATTCCTTTCAGGTGGTCTTTCCCTGGCTTTGAGCAGTTTCCCAACAAGTATAATATATACTGACCAACATCTAGCTGAATACTTGAATGAGAACCTCTGAAGCTCTCCAGAGTTCTTTCTTTTTGCACAGCTCTCTTTCTTCCAGTACTCTGGCCTATGATTCTAAACACCTTGGCGTCTGCATACTTCTAGCCCTAGCTCTTCAACTCTGTCTCCTCAACTCAGGCCATCCACCAGGCTTACTGAGGTTCCCCTTCCTGCACTGCAAACCAGAAACTCTCTTAAGACATTAACTGGTATAATTTAAGGTGCATCTCCCAGGGATCACTGTTATTCATTACCTGATGTCTAGTATCTTTTGAAACATTTTTTAAAATATATTTTATCTGCAATTTTTTTCAGATGGGAAGATAAATGTGATCCTAGTTCTTCCATCTTGGCCTGAAACAGAAGTTGTATGCATGTTTTTTTACATAGTTGAGACCATTCTGTATTTTGAACCTTATTTTTTTTCTTGTCATAAGCTAGTACCACTGGTAAACATCATCTGTAATCTATTTTTTGTATGTTGCTACATAATATTATGATGTATAAATATATCACTTTTACTGTGCATCCCATGTTATCAGACTTTCTGGTTATAGTATTTTCAATTATAAATAATACCGCGATTGACATTTTTGTGCACAAATCTTCATCCACCTTTCTCAATGATATTCTGGACAGATTTCAAGAAATGCTTAAGAAATGGAAACTTAATAAAAAAAAAAAACGATATACATCATCCCATTGTTTTCAGGAAGGTTTTATCAATCTACATTCTTAGCAGCATATATGAGTGCTCATCTTATTGAATCCTCACCAACAATATTATTTTTAAAAATCTTTGCTACTCTGATTTGTGAAACTGGTATCTTGATCTAAATTGTCTCTGATTATTGGGCAAATTGAATATTTTCATGAGATTATTGGTTTTTCTATTTCCTCTTCGTGAATTATGTATTTCCATTCTTTTACTGCTATCAAGATATCGGGGGCTTCCCTGGTGGCACAGTTGTTGGGAGTCTGCCTGTCAATGCAGGGGACATGGGTTCGAGCCCTTGTCTCGGAATATCCCACATGCCGCAGAGCAAATAAGCCCGTGCACCACAACTACTGAGCCTGCAAGCCGCAACTACTAAGGCCCATGTGCCTAGAGCCCGTGCTCCACAGCAAGAGAGGCTGCCGCAATGAGAGGCCTGCACGTCACAACGAGGAGCAATCCCCACTCACCACAACTACAGAAACCTGCACACAGCAACGAGGACCCAACGCAGCCAAAGGTAGGTAGATAGATAGATAGATAGATAAATAAATAAATAAAATTTGTAAAAAAAATTTTAAATAGAGGATTATTTTAAAAAACCAAAAAGATATTGGAGTGTTCCAAATCAATTTGGGTGAGCTCCCTGCCCTACACTCTTGCAGTATATTCCAGCCACATATGAACCCACCATCTTTTCTTGCTTTTTTTGTCTTTGCACTTGCTTCTGCCTCTGCCTGGAGGGTTCTTCTTTTATAATCTTACATCTTCGAAAATCCTTTCCTATTTCAAACCAAAAGCTGCCTTTTTAGTGAGTTCCTCCTTGACAGTTCCTGGCTAGACTAAGATCCTCCTTCTTTGAACATCTTGCCATTATATTATTTATTTTATTGTGCATGTATCTGTAAGTGCCTTAAGGGGCAAGGACTATGTATTTTCGTCTTAAAGCCCACACATCTCTGCTGATAATAAATACCTAAGACATTTATTGAATGAATAAATGGTTAAAAGAGTGCATTTCAGACAAATTAAAACAAGAGTGCTCATTTATTTCGCTGGCATTTATTGAACACCCACTATGTAACACTTGAAAAAAATTCAAACCTGATATATAATAATTCAATTTTTTAAATGGCAGACTAATGTTTTCTAGCCATTGACTCTTTCATTTTCTTTATTTTCTTTTATTTACTTTTTAAACATCTTTATTGGATTATAATTGCTTTACAATGGTGTGTTAGTTTCTGCTTTATAACAAAGTGAATCAGTTATACATATACATATGTTCCCATATCTCTTCTCTCCTGCATCTCCCTGCTTCCCACCCTCCCTATCCCACCCCTCTAGGTGGTCACCAGCCACCAAGCTGATCTCCCTGTGCTATGCAGCTGTCTCCCACTAGCTATCTATTTTACTTTTGGTTCTGTATATATGTCCATGCCACCCTCTCACTTTGTCACAGCTTACCCTTCCCCCTCCCCATATCCTCAAGTCCATTCTCTAGTAGGTCTGTGTCTTTATTCCTATCTTGCCCCTAGGTTCTTCGTGGCCTTTTTTTTTTTTTAGATTCCATATATATGTGTTAGCATACAGTATTTGTTTTTTCTCTTTCTGACTTATTTCACTCTGTATGACAGACTCTAGGTCCATCCACCTCACTACAAATAACTCAATTTTGTTTCTTTTTATGGCTGAGTAATATTCCATTGTATATATGTGGTTCATCTTCTTTATCCATTCATCTGATGATGGACACTTAGGTTGCTTCCATGTCCTGGCTATTGTAAAATAGAGCTGCAATGAACATTTTGGTACATGACACTTTTTTTTTCTTTTGCGGTATGTGGGCCTCTCACTGTTGTGGCCTCTCCCGTTGCGGAGCACAGACTGTGGACGTGCAGGTTTAGCAGCCATGGCTCACGGGCCCAGCCGCTCTGCGGCATATGGGATCTTCCCGGACCAGGGCACGAACACATGTCCGCGGCATCAGCTGGTGGACTCTCAACCACTGCGCCACCAGGGAAGCCCAAATGACACTTTCTGATTTATGTTTTTCTCAGGATATATGCCCAGTAGTGGGACTGTGTGGTCATATGGTAGTTCTATTTTTACTTTTTTAAGGAACCTCCATACTGTTCTCCATAGTGGCTGTATCAATTTACATTCCCACAAACAGTGCAAGAGGGTTCCCTTTTCTTCACACCCTCTCCAGCATTTATTGTTTGTAGATTTTCTGATGATGGCCATTCTGACCAGTGTGAGGTGATACCTCATTGTAGTTTTGACTGCCTTTTCTCTAATGATTAATGATGTTGAGCATTCTTTCATGTGTTTGTTGGCAATCTGCATATATTCTTTGGAGAAATGTCTATTTAGGTCTTCTGACCATTTTTGGATTGGCTTGTTTGTTTTTTTGATATTGAGCAGCATGAGCTGCTTGTAAATTTTGAAGATTAATCCTTTGTCAGTTGCTTCATTTGCAAATATTTTTTCCCATTCTGAGGGTTGTATTTTCATCTTGTTTATGGTTTCCTTTGCTCTGCAAAGCTCTTAAGTTTCATTAGGTCCCATTTGTTTATTTTTGTTTTTATTTCCATTTCTCTAGGAGGTGGGTTAAAAAGGATCCTGCTGTTATTTATGTCATAGAGAGTTCTGTCTATGTTTTCCTCTAAGAGTTTTATGCTGTCTGGCCTTACATTAAGGTCTTTAATCCATTTTGAGTTTATTTTTGTGTATGGTGTTAGGGAGTGTTCTAATTTCATTCTTTTACATGTAGCTGTCCAGTTTTCCCAGCACCACTTATTGAAGAGGCTGTCTTTTCTCCATTGTATATTCTTGCCTCCTTTAACAAAAATAAGGTGACCATATATGCGTGGATTTATCTCTGGGCTTTCTATCCTGTTCCATTGATTTATCTTTCTGTTTTTGTGCCAGTACCATACTGTCTTGATTACTGTAGCTTTGTAGTATAGTCTGAAGTCAGGGAGCCTGATTCCTCCAGCTCCGCTTTTCTTTCTCAAGACTGCTTTGGCTACACAGGGTCTTTTGTGTTTCCATACAAATTGTGAAATATTTTGTTCTAGTTCTGTGAAAAATGCCAGTGGTAGTTTGATAGGGATTGGATTGAATCTGTAGATTGCTGTGGGTAGTAGAGTCATTTTCCTAATGTTGATTCTTCCAATTCAAGAACATGGTATATCTCTCCATCTATTTGTATCATTTTAAATTTCTTTTATCAGTTTATTATAATTTTTTGCATACAGGTCTTTTGTCTCATTACATAGGTTTATTCCTAGATATTTTATTCTTTTTGTTGCAATGGTACATGAGAGTGTTTTCTTAAATTCACTTTCAAATTTTTCATCATTAGTGTATAGGAATGCAAGAGATTTCTGTGCACTAATTTTTTGTCCTGCTACTTTACCATATTCATTAATTAGCTCTAGTAGTTTTCTGGTAGCATCTTTAGGATTCTCTATGTATAGTATCATGTCATCTACACACAGTGACAGCTTTACTTCTTCTTTTCTGATATGGATTCCTTTTATTTCTTTTTCTTTTCTGATTGCTCTGGCTAAAACTTCCAAAACTATGTTGAATAAGAGTGGTGAGAGCGTACTGTTCCTGATTTTATGAAAATGGTTTCAGCTTTTCACCACTGAGGACAATGTTGGCTGTAGATTTGTCATACATGGCCTTTATTATGTTAAGGAAAGTTCCCTCTATGCCTAGTTTATGGAGGGTTCTTATCATAAATGGGTGTTGAATTTTGTCAAAAGCTTTCTCTGCATTTATTAAGATGATCATATAGATTTCCTCCTTCAATTTGTTAACATGGTGTACCACATTGATTGATTTGCATATATTGAAGAATCCTTGCATTGCTGGGATAAACCCCACTTGATCATGGTGTATGATCCTTTTAATGTGCTGTTGGATTCTGTTTGCTAGTAATTTGTTGAGGATTTTTGCATCTATGTTCATCAGTGATATTGGCCTGTAGTTTTCTTTCTTTGTGACATCTTTGTCTGGTTTTGGTATCAGGGTGATGGTAGCCTTGTAGAATGAGTTTGGGAGTGTTCCTCCCTCGGCTATATTTTGCAAGAGTTTGAGAAGGATAGGTGTTAACACTTCTCTAAATGTTTGATAGAATTCACCTGTGAAGCCATCTGGCCCTGGGCTTTTGTTTGTTGGAAGATTTTTAATCACAGTCTCAATTTCAGTGCTTGTGATCGGTCTGTTAATATTTTCTGTTTCTTCCTGGTTCAGTCTTGGAAGGTTGTGCATTTCTAAGAATTTGTCCATTTCTTCCAGGTTGTCCATTTTATTGGCATAGAGTTGCTTGTAGTAATCTCTCATGATCCTTTGTATTTCTGCAGTGTCTGTTGTTACTTCTCCTTTTTCATTTCTAATTCTATTGATTTGAGTCTTCTCCCTTTTTTTCTTGATGAGTCTGGTTAATGGTTTATCAACTTTGTACATCTTCTCAAAGAACCACCTTTCAGTTTTATTGATCTTTGCTGTTGTGTTCTTCATTTCTTTTACATTTATTTCTGATCTGATCTTTATGATTTCCTTCCTTCTGCTAACTTCGGGGTTTTCGTTCTTCTTTCTCTAATTGCTTTAGGTGTAAGGTTAGGTTGTTTATTTGAGATGTTTCTTGTTTCTTAAGGTAGGATTTTATTGCTATAAACTTCCCTCTTAGAACTGCTTTTGCTGCATCCCATAGGTTTTGGGTCGTCGTGTCTCCATTGTCATTTGTTTCTAGGTATTTTTTGATTTCCTCTTTGATTTCTTCAGTGATCTCTTGGTTATTAAGTAGTATTCTTTAGCCTCCAATGTGTTTGTATTTTTTACACATTTTTTTCCTGTAATTGATATCTAGTCTCATAGTGTTGTGGTCAGAAAAGATACTTGATACGATTTCACTTTTCTTAAATTTACCAAGGTCTGCTTTCCGACCCACGATATGATCTATCCTGTAGAATGTTCTATGAGCACTTGAGAAGAATGTGTATTCTGTTGTTTTTGTATGGAATGTCCTATAAATATTAATTAAGTCCATCTTGTTTAATGTACCATTTAAAGCTTGTGTTTCCTTATTTATTTTCATTTTGGATTATCTGTCCATTGGTGAAAATGGGGTGTTAAAGTCCTCTAGTATGATTGTGTTACTATTGATTTCCACTTTTATGGCTGTATTTGCCTTATGTATTGAGATGCTCCTATGCTGGGTCCATAAATATTTACAACTGTTATATCTTCTTGGATTGATCCCCTGACCATTATGTAGTGTCATTCTTTGACTCTTTTAATAGTCTTTGTTTTAAAGTCTACTTTGCCTGATATGAGAATTGCTACTCCAGCTTTCTTCTGGTTTCCATTTGCATGGGATGTCTTTTTCCATCCCCTCACTTTCAGTCTGTATGTGTCCCTAGGTCTGAGGTGAGTGTCTTGTAGACAGCATATATACCAGTCTTGTTTTTGTATGCATTCAGCCAGTCTACGTCTTTTGGTTTCGGCATTTTATCCATTTACATTTAAGGTAATTATCGATATGTATGTTCCTATTACCATTTTCTTAATTGTTTTGGGTCCGTTATTGTAGGTCTTTTCCTTCCCTTGTGTTTCTTGCCTAGAGAAGTTCCTCTATCATTTGTTGTAAAGCTGGTTTCATGGTGCTGAATTCTCTTAGCTTTTGCTTATCTGTAAAGGTTTTAGTTTCTCCGTTAAATCTGAATGAGATCCTTGCTGGGTAGAGTAATCTTGGTTGAAGGTTTTTCTCCTTCATCACTTTACATATGTCCTGCCACTCCCTTCTGGCTTTCAGAGTTTCTGCTGAAAGACCAGCTGTTAACCTTATGGGGATTCCCTTGTGTGTTATTTGTTGTTTTTCCTTCGCTGCTTTTAATTTTTTTTTTGTATTTAATTTTTGATAGTTTGATTAATTGTGTCTTTGTGTGTTTCTCCTTGGATTTATCCTGTATGGGACTCTGTGCTTCCTGGATGTGATTAAATATTTCCTTTCCCATGTTAGGGAAATTTTCAACTATAACCTCTTCAAATTATTTCTCAGTCACTTTGTTTTTCTCTTCTTCTTCTGGGACCCCTATAATTCGAATGTTGGTGCGTTTAATGTTGTCCCAGAGGTCTCTGAGACTGTCCTCAATCCTTTTCATTCTTTTTTCTTTATTCCGCTCTGCAGTTGTTATTTCCACTATTTTACCTTCCAGTTCCCTTATCCGTTCTTCTGCCTCAGTTATTCTGCTATTGATCCCTTTTAGAGAATTTTTTAAAATTTATTTATTTTTCACTGTGCTCAGTCTTCTTTGCTGTGTGTGGGCTTTCTCTAGTTGTGGCGAGCGGGGGTGACTCTTTGTTGCGGTGCGTGGCCTTCTCATTGCAGTGGCATCTCTCGTTGCGTGCCACAGGCTCTAGGCACGCGGGCTTCAGTGGTTGTGGCATGTGAGCTTCAGTAGTTGTGGCTCACAGGCTCCAGAGTGCAGGCTCAGTAGTTGTGGTGTACCAGCTTAGTTGCTCTGCGGCACGTGGGATTTTCCCGGACAAGGGCTTGAACCTGTGTCCCCTGCACTGGCAGACGGATTCTTAACCACTGAACTACCAGGGAAGCCCGAGAGTTTTTAATTTCTTTTATTGTGTTGTTCATCACTGTTTGTTTGCTCTTTAGCTGTTCTAGGTCCTTGTTATACGTTTCTTGTATTTTCTCCATTCTGTTTCCAAGATTTTGGATCATCTTTATTATCATTATTCTGAATTCTTTTTCAGGTAGACTGCCTATTTCCTCTTCATTTGTTAGGTCTGGTGGGTTTTTGCCTCGCTCCTTCATCTTCTGTGTGTTTCTCTGTCTTCTCATTTGCTTAAATTACTGTTTTGGGGGTCTCCTTTTTGCAGGCTGCAGGTTCGTAGTTTCTGTTGTTTTTGGTGTCTGTCCCCAGTGTCTAAGGTTGGTTCAGTGGGTTGTGTAGGCTTCCTGGTGAAGGGGACTAATGCCTGTATTTTGGTGGATGAGGCTGGATCTTGTCTTTCTACTGGGCAGGTCCACATCTGGTGGTGTGCTTTGGGGTGTCTGTGGCCTTATTATGATTTTAGGCAGCTTCTCTGCTAATAGATGGGGTTGTGTTCCTGTCTTGCTTGTTGTTTGGCATAGGGTGTCCAGCGCTGTAGCTTGCTGGTCATTGAGTAGAGCTGGGTCTTGGCGTTGAGATGGAGATCTCTGGGAGATTTTCACCGTCTGATATTACGTGGAGCTGGGAGGTCTCTTGTGGACCAGTGTCCTGAACTGGGCTCTCCCACCTGATTTACAGGAAGATACAAACTTCTTTGCAAATGCTCCTTGCTGAGTCAGGTTGGGCTATAAGATTAATTTCTATGGAAATTGAAAATTCTTAAGAGCCTGCCTCCAGTCTACAGAGGGGAAATGGAGGCAAATCCATGAAGAGATATGGGCACAACTGGCTTCAGCAGATAAAGATGAGAATGGAGTTTCTGTAGAGAACCCTCACCAGGGCAAAGCAGGGCACGTATGACCGTCCTAGGGTATGCAGGCCCAGGAAGTTTAGTTTTGTTTTGTTTTGGGATTCTGTCTATACAAACAACTGGATGCACTCAAAATCAGCATGTCAGCAACATTCCGTCTGCCCCATCTCATGTCATGCTGAGGACAAAATACCACACCAGACCGCAAGAGTGATCTCCTTGCCAGATCATCCCCCTTGAATCAAGGACTGGCCATGGAGTCTCAGGACAGCCCCATATGCATGTGTTCCAGAGCTTCTCCTCCTCAAGGTATCCAGTCCACCTCACTGAGGTGTTAGGGCATCAGAGAGCACCCTGAAGGGGGAGGAACAGACTGGAGCCCTGTTGATACACTGCCCACCCAAGCCCATCTCAGGCCCAAAGGAGTACTTTACACATTTCCAGGCAGGCTCTCCAAAGTCCTGGGCCTCCTAAGGAACAGGGCCCACAACAGAAGTCCTTCTGGCTCAGCTCTAAGGGCATTTCCAGATAAAGGCATGATGAGGACCTTTCCACAGAACAGGAAGTCAGTCCATTTCATAAGCCCAACACTGAGTCAGAAAGTTCCTCCCACACTGCACTGTTACTGTTGCCATAGACTGTCACCAACTTGAAAGACAGGGTCCACCTTCTGCTGTTTTCAAACCCCCGTGCCTAGCACCAAGACAGACACTTACAATGTTGTCAAATAAATGTTAAAAATCCTACTTCAAGGCAAGTTTGATTTTCATTATACAGTAGAGCATCTTAGAGAAATGAATAGTGTCTTGAAATTAGGTTAGAGGGCTTAGTTCAGTCTCTGAGTTTCAGTCACCTCGTCTTAAAATGAAGGAGCTAGACCAGCAGATCCTTAAGGACCTTCCAACTTTAGATCCTATGACTTGAATATCTATGACTGGCCCTAATCAGGGAGGGATTACTGGCTTCCCAAAAAAGATGAGAGGGATTTAAACCAACAAACCTAGTCACCAAGGTTTAATATATGTAGGAAACTATTCATTCCACCATCAACTACAGGCTTGGAGTCAGGTGGTAAACGCACTAATCACTCTGTCAGTAAGTTGAGCCTGTGTTGCTCATTCCCAATAGAAGTACTTGTAGGGCTGGGGTGGAATTTTTTTGTTCCTGTTCCAAGGTATCTGAGTCCAAGTGATCGGGAGCACACGGTTTCTGAAACCCCAATGTAAGCCCTTGCTCTGGAGACCACAGAGTCTAATTATATTGAACAGAGAACAGCAAAAGTCACAAAGCCATTAATGGGAGGGTAAGGGGAAAATGAACACCCAGGGAGAAATTCAGTAGCTATTTTGAAAAACAGGAGATTTTGCTTCTTTGTCTCAATGACAAAGTAGCTGAGTCACCCAATCGCTCATGATCTCAGGGAACGCATTAGCTTTGGTTGAGTCTGCACTCATCCAAAAAGTGGAATGGTATGATGGTCGGAGAAAGCCCAGAAGGTCTGGCTCTGAAAAAAAAAGTAGGGATTTGGGGGGAAGGGAAAAGAGGTGCAGGACATATTTTAGAGCTTACAAACTGAAGATGAAATCACCATAAAGAGCTGTCAACGAAGCAATGCCTAGTAATCCTGAACTCAGCCAAAGCTCAAATGCCAGAGATGCCCTGAGATCAGGACTTTGAAGGGAGAAGATCACTTAAAACTATTCTACGCACAGACAACAAGAGACTAAGCTGAAGAATTTCCTTATGAGGCTTGCTGAAGACCCAACACATCCCTCTTCTCCTCTTGTCGAAGTGTTTGAGCCCAGGTAAAGCACACAGCCTCTGAACACCATGACCTCATAGAAACCCAGGCACCCAGGAACTCCTGAGCCTGATGAGTATAACTCACAGCATGAGAGCCCTGCTGAAAGCCTGAGAGGACATTGAGGGGGTGTGAATACTGGAAATGCTGTCTTCTGTGAGGGTTAGACCAGCAAGGTCCTGAACAGCACATTTCCTGACCTCCTGCCTTCTTGGGAAAGCTCCAGAGAAACTGTAAATGAAGGATGAAGGAACCATCTCAGCTCATGGATGTCCTGAGTTCCCTTTCTCAAAGGATGGTGCAATGGTCAGGGAATACAATGGAGCTCAAGGTCCAACCTCTGCTAGGAAGACTCAACCCGTTTCTGATTGACTCTGATGTTTTTGAGGCAAGAGAGGCCAACAGAGTTTAAAGTCCTGGGAAATAAACCAATGATAACAGCTGATAATTCAGCTTCAAAGATTGGGTTAACTATTACCATGTGAAAATGTTGGCCATGCTTTGGAAATAGTTACATGGACAGACAGTGGAAATTGTCATTATTTTTACCAAGACCCTTAGGTCCACCCTGGAAATGAGGGCACACATGTACAGAAGGTGTTGAGACATGGAACAAACACAGACTCTTCTAAGGTCACAAGATGAGTCAGTCACAGACAAGCAATTCATGTTTGCCTCAAAAAATTTTTCTACTTAGTGAATTTGGAAAGCTCAAAGACAGCTTTGGTGCAGATAAACAAACTTGTTCACAGTAGAGCAAGCTAGCAAGAGCTAGCTCACCCTGGCCCTGTGTCATTTTTCCCTCCCTGATTCTATAAAAAGCTCCCCCATAAATTCTAAAGCCCCATAAATTCCAGCCGAATGGATTATCAGACCAAAAACTGGAAGCCTAGCTCTGTCTCAAATAGGAAGCAAAATTTGAATGTCAATGCTGCCCGTCACATCCCCTCAAACGCAGATCTTTCTCTTCTGCCAATCTCAGTCAGTTTTCCCAGACAACTCTAAGTAAGAGACAAAAGACCCCCTCCAGTGATACTTTGTTCTCTTTCAAGCTGAAGGTTGCTGCTTCTCATTGTCTAGAATGAGTCCCCTCCCGCAAGGCACCTCAGTCCCTCATGCAAGAGAGTCCAGCTACTTCATTTCCCAGACATGTTTAGACATGATAGAACCTCAAATGTGAAGTTGGCTTGGTACCAAGAAATAATAAGATAATAAATATGAAGTGCCTACTATAGCACCCACTCAGTAAATGTTGGCTTTTATTTGTCATTAGATAGGTTATTCAAAAAATATAAAATTTTTTTAATTGAAGAATTTCTTTCAAATTGAATTAAGAGCCTACCATGGTCCCGGCACTTGGGTAGGACCAATGGATAACAGCAAGATAAATATAATTTGACTTCTACCTTTAGGAGGTTTAGAATTTATATGGGAGAGAAGACACACACGCCAACATGGTACAGAGTCAAATCTGATATATAGTAAAGGAAAATATGAACAAAGTGCTGGAGGAGGGGAAATTCCTTTTGTCTGGTGAGGTGAAGCAGGCACCATAAGGTGGGGTCTGAAGAATGGGGGCAGCTTCTGCCATTCAATAAGGCAGGGCTGCCCTTCCAGAGGGAGGGAAGCACGTGAGGAAAGATCTGGAACAGGACAGGGCATCCCAGGTGCAGGGGTAGCTGGATAGAAAGAAAGATGAGAGGAGGACTAAAAGGGAAGCATGGAGATGGAGATAGGGACACAATCTTGATTGCTTTGAAGTCAGGAAATACCAGTGCGAGGGCTACAGGAGCTGTCTAGGTCTGAAGAAAACTGCTCAGACTAAAGCAATGGTCATGAAGAAACAGGTGCAAGCCGACACAAATCTATGACAGTAAGACTCTGCCAGCACGGTGGGTATTTGGGAAGTGAAGAAGGCTTGGAATAGCCACCTCCCCTGAGAGTGAGGGCTGGCACAAGGCCACAGAGGGTGAGTGACATTGCTCTGCATGCCCCTTGTCTCTAGAAGGTGTGCGGTTTGTTTCTCTGTCATAAATCTTGCCCTGAATACTATCTGGAGACAGGGTTTTATTGGAGGACAGCTGCATCACTAATTTTAGGTTTGTGCTAGAGAAATAGGGCAGGTTTAATCTCCAGGGCAGGGAGGAGTCATAGTGACACAACGCTGGGCATCTGTTCCTACAGAGGCATTCAAGAATAACTCTCCCGGGGCTTGCTAGCATTTGGAGGCTGACACTCCGTAAAGCTATTCACGTCCCCTGACATGTCACTTCATCCCTGAAAGACCCCTTCAAACCCACAGGTTCTGGCATCCAAGTCAAGTTGAGTAGAACTCATTGGGGTACAACTTAGTTACTATTTGGGAAACGGAGTTCATGTGAGAAGGTGAGTAGTGGTAGAAACTTCCCATCTGCATGTTCGCCTCTAGCTTTGCTGCCAGATCTGAAGCAGGCAGCCAAGTACCCAACAGCATTTATATTCATAACGAGGAACAATATTAAAGCACCTTAAAGCTTCCAAGATTTTTGGCACAGTATTTCTTAATGCCCCCAGCAAACCTAAGAGGTAGGACTTGATATTCACACTTTGAGAAATGTAACAGTTTAGTTAAGAAAGGATAAATGACTCGCCAAGGAATCAGCTAGAAAGAGGGGGACAAGGCGGGTCTTCTGATTTTAGCACCTTTGCTCTTGTCTTGCTGCTGGAGGCTGGGGGTAAGGCAGAAAACAAGGCAGCTTTGAGAAAGAATTCAAAAGCAGAGGGAACAGACATTTATTTTGCCTTTGGGAGGAAAGAGCCATACGATGGAGGAGAAAGACTCCCCCTATCATTAAGCAAATTGGTCCATGAGTATGTGCGTTTAGATGAAACACACATTTAGGTAACAGAAATTTAAACAAAGTTTAACTGCTTGTGATTGTCTTATATATGGTGGTTTAGAAATCAACTGCTGGACATAGACTGCGTAAAGTACTCCGGTGGTGGTTTAAGAGCTAAGGCTCATGTATCAGACAGGGTTTAAATTCCAGCTCTTTCACTTAAATCCCAGCATGTTACTTAACTTCTTTCAGCTTCAATTTTTTTTTTCCCTGTAAAATTGGGGAGAGTAACAGCACCTGCCTCACAGAAGAGAGGAGAGGATCAAATGAGATAATGCATGCTAAGAGCTTAGCATGGGGCAGAGCACATAATAAATGCCATGGCAATGACAGCTCTATCGAAATGGTTGGTGGAAAAGCCTCTCTCCGATGGAGGTTTGGTTTTAATTTGGCATTTGGATCAAGAAGGGGAATCATCTTGTCTAACTTTTACAGAATAGACCAGAAATGCAGAAATATGCCCGAGGTCCCTGAAGAGTCATTTTGTCATCAGAAACATCCACCCCTGTTTATCCCTGGGGTTACTCTCCACGAGAAAAAAAGCAATAGAGATGGCAACTAGCAAGAGTCTCTGAGAAGGGGGCTTCTGTGCTTTGTTGCTTACTCCCCCTAGCTCAATCTGAATAGGGAAGACAATAAAAGCTATCAGGATTCCAGAAGTGAAGGGCCTAGTGCCAAGGTAAGCTGGGAAGGGCTTGCCTAGAGGAGCTCTCCAAACAACATGGTACCCGAGTGAGTACTGTGTGATACTGGTATGTGGATGGGCCCAGGAGACATCACTAGATTTTCACATGATGTAGGGTAGGCAACCAAACATTCCTGAGCTGCCAAAGAGATACATGGAGACAACAGCAGATTAGAAGAGTCCTGGTGAGTAAGGCAAAAAGATATGGCTCATGGATTGCTGACCAAAGGACATGTTAAGACTGCATATGTCAGCAGCAAAGGCCTACACACCACGATCAAAACAGAAATATCCAAATCAAACATATTCAAATTGAATAATGGAAGTTTAAGAGGGAAATAAAATATAATTACAGAAAAACCAAGAAAGTTAATTTCTTTGGTCTGGTCACTGAGCTTGTGACTCTGAAGTTTTATACTTAACTAAATGAGGATCCCTTGACAGAATGTAGCTGAATCCCATTTTGCAATACATTTGCACTTCAGAGAAGAGATTTCTCAAATGAGGCACATGCAACACCGACTCTCCAAAAAAAAGGTGGTCTGCAAACAAAAATAGTTCCCTAACCAAATTAGTTTTGGAAAAGGGTATATACTACATACCCATCTTGAATATTCTGAATGTGTGTTAGCTTTATGAAGGCTTTGAGAAGTCTTACAGTAAAGAAATATACCTAACTTTGTTTAACCCAGTACTTCTCAATATATTTGATGAGAAATTTTTTTTTTTTAACCAAGATATAATGTTTTTCACTCTAGGAAATGCTGGTATAGAGAGCTGCACGTGAGAATGTATGATAATGGCATTATTGTGGTGACCCAAGAGAAAAATAATCAGGTGGAAGATGAGCTGACGATTGATGCTGGGATGCAGAAAATCTCATGGCTGATCATGGAAATGCTACTTTGCCAAATGACCCCATGTATCTTGGAAATTGGCTGAATTTTTTCTAATATTCTTTCAAGGTCCTCGCTGAGTCACTCCCATAAATGATGGATCTTATTGGTTCCAAATATCTCTAAAGCCTGCGTCTCTGACCATCTCCCTTTTTTTAAGTTTGTGATTCAATTCTCTCCACTCCAGGAGGCAGGGCCAGGGAGAATAGCTGAGTTTCACTTTCCAATCATAAAAACACATCTCAAAACTAGCACACAATCAGAATTTCATATCAGAAATTTAGGAACCCTGAGAGCATCACCTTTCCCTATCATGTCTGAACTGTCTTTTAAGGGCTGTACTCACTATGGTAGAGTCTGTGATTAAAAGAGATACCTGAAGGCTTCAGGCAAAAAACAAGGGCTTTTGAGTCAGACAGATCTGGCTGGATTCAAATCCCAACTCTGCCTTTTTCTAGCATTGTGACCTTGGATAAGACTCTCTCCACATCTGAGTTCCCTCATCTGAAAATGAAGATGATATTATATCCATTCAGGTTGTTGTGACAATCCGAGGAAATGATGCATGGGTGGGGAGGGATGCAAGTTGAGACAGGATAAAATCATAGTACCATATCTACAAGGGGGAAGTCATTGCTCAGTGAACTGGAAGCACCAAGAGAATATCTATGAGACCCTTCCCATATCTCTATCTACTACAAAGAAGACAAAAGTACTAAAAATTGCTCTGTACCTGATTACTCGGGTGCGCTTCTGGGTATAAGGGGTGATGACCTTGAGAAGCAGTTCCATCGCTCCATTAATTCCCAGCATGGCTCCTGTGGTGACTGAGAAAGACAAAAGCACACTAGTTATTGACCCATCTGAACCAAGCATTATTTTCAGCATTACAGAATGAGCCTAAAAGATAGGGGAGGTCCATCACCTTTCTTACCAAAGGCAACTTAAAAGCAGAGAACTTCTATGGTCTTTTATCCCTGGCTTGGAAGTTAAAGATTATCCGAAAAGCACACATTATCTTCCCACACTATCTCTTTCTCAAAAGGGTCCCAAGCCATGAAATTATGTTTTTCATTTTCTGGTGGCCCATTGCCCTACTCCTTTGTATAGTCAATCAGAATAGCCAAGGCAATTGCCGAGCAGATTTTTTCTGTAAGCAGATCTTTGGGTTTCTGGCAACTACTTAAGTTCAAGCTGTTTCACCCACCACCGACTTCCTATATGATACATACGTGTGCGTGCGCACGCGCACACACGCACGCGCGCGCGCACACACACACACACACACACACACACACACACACAGCCAGTATCTTAAAAAACACTTTCTTAGATGTATTTTGCTGTTTGGAGACTTCACAATGAAGAAAAGTCGTAAGTGGATGGGATAAGTTTCAATCCAACTTGGATTGACTTCTTTAAAACTTCAAGAAGCAACCTAATAAAGAAGATAGTGCCCTTTTTGTTCCACCCCGGTTCCAAGTTCCCCTACAACTTTTGCACTCAGATCGCCCATCACTAAAAGGCTAAGGCTTGACTATACCTCTATCCATTAGAATGGCAAAGGAAGAATCAGTTGGTCCTGCTCAGAGGTAACTACCAGAAATTGTTGCCTTTTTGCCCAATTGGATGGCTATAAAAACAGAGTGATAGATCTGAAAAATAGAAAGAGACCAAAAGGGGTAGCTGGTCATCCTGGTGGCTTCAGATAAGTACTTTGGATACAAAACCTCTCATCTCTGATGATGCCCCAGCCACTCTGCAATATTCCCAGCACCTCACTCCACTCAGCTCACTTTAGGAAGAGCTCTGATCACGTCAAAAATAAGAGGAACCCACAGGATACAAAATGGAATCTTGGCCCGAGGCAAAACTTTCAGTGGGAGAAGGAAAGAAGTTTATCTTCCAAGGTGTGACTCTTTTTCCTTTCCTTCACTGTACTGTTGTAGTAAAACAGAGACCTATGAATGCCTTGTGCTTTGTACCAGCTTTGTTCCAGGAAATATGAGTGGAAACAAGGGGGTCAGGGAGAAGCAAAGAGATAAAAACAAGGGAGGCTTATACTGGCTTGCTCCAAGCCTCAGGAAAGGAGGAAAAATGGAAAACTGGAGTCTCTAATATAGTTCAGCTCAGTAAAGTCCACCAGAGAGAGACTGAGGCTGATGTCTTAGTTATCACCAGGAGTGCGTGTTCCTGGAATATCCTCTATGCGTTCGTCCCTCCTGAGGCTAGTACAGGCAGTCATTGAATGGATCAAAATTCAAGAATTTGGCATCCTAGTTCTGCCCATCAATCTTCCCTTCCCATGGCTACTAACTCAGTCCTTACTTCTAAATTGGCAAAACATGCTGGAGTAAACTCCTGGCAAATAATTCAGCAAAATTCTAGTATTAAGTAGAGTTAGAGAGGAAATAGTTTTAAGAGCATGAATTCTAGCATGGGAGACTTTAGACTTGGAACTGAAAGAGGATAACAATAAAAAGTCCTCACTAAGTTCTTCCATGCTGGATGCCTGCCCAAGGTTAGACCTCTGGCAGCTCTATAAGCAACCTCACCGGCCATCTGAGAGCTGCCGAATGGTTCGCTGGCTGTCACAGACCCATTATGGTTCCAGCCAATTCCTTCTGCAGATAGGAGCTGTTTAGAAAACTTGCTGGAACATTCAACAGTGGCTAACAATTCACCAAAGCGACAGCAACCCATGGGCTTCATGAACTCCTCTTGCCTCTCATCAGTAAAGTCAATGTGTAGAGAGTGATCGTATTTTTTTTAATTTTTTTCTTCTTTTTTTTTTTTTTTTTTTTTTGTGGTACACGGGCCTCTCACTGTTGTGGCCTCTCCTGTTGCGGAGCACAGGCTCCGGACGCGCAGGCTCAGCGGCCACGGCTCACGGGCCCAGCTGCTCCGCGGCACGTGCGATCCTCCCGGACCAGGGCACGAACCCATGTCCCCTGCTTGGGCAGGCGGACTCTCAACCACTGCGCCACCAGGGAAGCCCTTTTTTTAATATTTTATGAAACAGTTCATACAATAAATGTTGTCTTAGAATAGGAGACACATGGCCACCTCCTCATACCCAGAGGCAAATCTCAGCATTTTTCAGAGCTCCCTGCTGAAGGAATTCTTCAAGATCTCTATAATCAATATATATAATGAGAGTAAGTTATTCATCTTAACTATTCTTTACGAAACCAAAATAAGATACTTCAAATCTCGTGCTGCTGGCAAGCTCCAAATGGGGGTGACACACCTTCTGCCTCCTCATTAATAAGAGTTGTCCTTTATACAAAGCCACAACTTCTCACTTAGATTTTCCTTTATTAGAAATGGGTTTGGAGAGATTCTTTCAGCCTCTCTCAAATATTCTCTGGTTTTCTGCTCAACATACATGAGTGTGAGTGGAGATTCTGTCTGTGAACACGGAGTCAAGCATCTGTCTCATTATTCCCTAGAAATACTTTCTTTTGATGGGTCTTCCATGCTTACTCATGGAGTTAACCAATGAAATATGTCCCTAATATTTTGTTAGTTCTGAGGACAGTTACGGAAAAAGGTCACCACCTGTTTACTCCCCTTATGTGTGTGATTCCTATTATTTCAAAGGACTGAGGGAAAAGATTAGAGCAGAGAAGAAAAACTAACACTTACTTAGCAACTATTATGTGACGAACTTACCTGTGAACATGATCTTACTTATCCCAACCACCAAGTCTATGAGCTCTTATTACAACTGTAATTTTACAAAGGAAGAAGCTGAGGTTAAACAGGTTAAGTGCACACATCATATGACTCTTAAGAAATGAAGTCAAAGTCAAGCCCAGGTCTTCTTGGCTCTAAGCTCATGTTCTTTCCTCTAGAGAGTATTACATCTAAATTGTTGTCACTTTTGTTCTGCAGGAAAGGGGCTTCGAAAGGAGAAATAAAAGTCTGTGTTCTTTACACTGAAATAGGTGGTACAGAATATAATCTATTAAAAACTGTATCTGTGTGGAGAGTAGAATAAACATGAATTTTGCAGTTAGAAACTTAGCCCTCATGACTTATCTGTATGAACTCAAGCAATTTCTTCATTCTTCTAAGCTTCATTTTCTTTTTTCTTAGCTATGAAATGCTGAGACTACATACAGGATGGTTATGATTATCAGAAATAATTCAAATCAGGAGATGGCAAATAACATCAACCCATGTGCCATGATATATCAAGTTACCTGAAAGACTATGTTGAGAAGCATTGGGACATAAACTTTGGTAAAGGATGTCATGAGCAATGAGTGACTTCAGGGACATAGTGGAGGGACTTGTGATGTGAGGGTCGCTCTTGACAGCTGTAACACATTGCTCTGTGCCTTGGATATAAGGACTGAATAAAGTCTGCCTTCCCCTGCCACAGGTCTTTTTCACCTTGTAGTACTGACAGAGAGACGCAGAGTGCTAAAATGTTTTAGCTCCCAAGGGAAAACAATATGGATATCTCACTTCAAGCACCAGCTCAAGAGTTCTCCAAGGCTGAGAAGGAGATGAAGAAATAACTTCTCACCTCTACGGTCTCTAGAACATGAGGCTCCTCCTGGTTTATTTATCTTGTTGGGACTACATTTGTCCTCCACCCATGCCCTCCTTCCAACCACACCCCCAAATGGTTTCCAGGTGTCCCAGCCCAGATCTGGAAGCCACCCCCAGAGAGCCACAATTGAGTTGCTTACCACTAAAGGCAAAGACACGCAGAGCCCAGAGACAGTGGAGAAGGTTCTGGCTGTGAGACAGGTTTTTCCTCGCCAGAATCAATGTCACATCAAGTGCTTCAAATTCCAGTGCCTTCTGTCCAAACTTTTTATCTATGAACACAGATCAATCCATCTTAGTTGTGTTTCACATTAATTCTGAAGGTTGTATAATGTGTGGGGGAGAGGAAGGCAAAGATGGTGGAGTGAAGATTATCATGGCCAATGAGACTTTTCGGGTCTAGTAGAAAATGCTACTATGTATGTCCCCATCGGAGCCAGATGACTCAAAAGAGCTAATGGAGGGTATACATATGGTCCATTATTCTTCAAGTAATATTTACATGAAGTCTTGTGGGTTGTATGACTTGCACCCCCTATATGTAAAAATGTTTCTGGTTGTCCTCAAACATGAGCTACAGTTTAGCTGGGTATAAATTTCTTCCTTTAAGACAGTTCCAGAAGTAAGGATACTTAAGTTACATAACATTCAAATGCATTGTGTGAACCTTGATTGGATCCTTCTCTGAACATGTCTGTAAAAGGCATGCTGGGAACATTTGAAGAAACTGGAATGAATATAAATATGTGTGCATTGTTAATTTTGTTAGATTTGTGACTATGGTATTATGATTATATAGGAAAACGTCTCTTTTCAAAGAAATGCACACAAAAGTATTTAGGAGTAATGTTATCTCTAATTTTCCTTAGAATATTTCAAATAAATAGGTTAAGGAAATATGGCAAAATGTTAACAATGTTTAGAGCTAAGTGATAGGTATAGAAGAGGTCATCTTTCTATATGGTAGAGAACTTTATAATAAAACATGAAAACATAATTTCAGAAAATAAAATTTTCTCCCCAAATTTCTCTAAATTGTTGGTCCAAATAACCTGATATTCAGTGTTGTGGGTTAGTCATTATTATTTTAATAATTACTAATAATTATTAATATTATTTAATAATTAGTAATAAGCATAAAAAATAAAGGGAAAAATATTTTTTAATTCTATGCTCCTGGCTCCCACTAGGGATAATATGTGACTGTGCCACCTGTCACATTTGTTTGTGTCCTTTCCAAAGTGCAATGCCCAAATCACCATGTTTGTTTTTGCAAGAATACAGTCCCTACCAGATTCATAGCAGGTGGAAATAAGTAAAACAGAGACAACATCCTAAACCTCATTTACCAATATTTATCTCTGGACCAAAAGACACCAAAAGGCAAAGAGACTGTGACTGAACTCATATGACCCGTTTCCTTTATCAGAAAAGAAAGATACCTATCTGGCTCCATTCATGAGCAGCCAATCTCGTTTCTGTTCTGTTCAGGTCAGCCCCTGACAGCTTGAATGTCAATATCAAGGACTACCATCTTTAATGGCAGAAGGTGTAATTATGACAATATCAAGGTCCATAACTTGAAAATCACTGCCCCGGTGCATCACTCATCTCTCTTTCTCCTATGAAACCTACATGACTCTTGTCCATCAAGCTTCTGGCGCCACACGCTAAGCAGGCAACATACAACCTTGCTTAATCCTTACAGCAACCCAAGAATTATGTACTGAGACCCATTTTGTAGATGAGAGCCCAATGGTAACTTGCCCAAGGTCACACTGCTAATAAATGTCAAAGCCAGGCCTAAAACCCAGATCTGACTTCCCAGCCTCTGCCATTTACTACCAGGGTGTATATCATGTCTTTTCTGTCTGTTTTTGGAGTTCACTTGGCCCACTCTTTGTTTTGCTGACTTCTTCTTATCTTTCAAGTTTGGGCTCCAATGTCACCTCTCTCTGTCCACATCATCTTAGAGGAACATCACCTTTTCTTTTCCTTCCAGTTATTATCTAGTTAATTATCATTGTCTGCTATTATCTAGTTAATCTAGTTAATTATTCTGCCCTTCCCCACTTGAATGTAAGTCCCATGCGAAGAGGCCCCTTATCTGTCTGTGTGACAGTGATGTTCCCAGTGTCTAGAACAGTGCACAGCCCTGGGAGACATGGAGTAAAAATCTGTTGAATACTCAACAGATATTCAATGAATATTGGTTCTACTGGTTTTGTCTGGAACATGCTCATGCAGGTGCTGGCTGATGCCTGGGTCTCAATCATTATCTGTGAAATGTAGAATAGACTCAAATCACAGCTCCAAACATTGAAAGGAAAGAGTATCCCAGAGCCCTGTGCCCTCAGCTGCTGCTGCCTGCACTGAGCATCAGAGATCCAACTTTTGGAGGACCTGAGCTTCTCAACTGTGATTTATGTAAGACTGCACACAATCGGAGCTTAACTGTTAGGACTAATTTGCAACGTTTACATGCATCCTGAGTGCCCAGGCTTTTTCAAATGTGCTCCAAAATTTTCTAGGGTTGTAGGGAGATGTTTCAGTCTTCTACGAGGAAAGAGAAATGGATGTGCGGCATAAGTGGAAAGAATTCTAGACCCCCATCTTCTCTTCAACCAAGGAAGCTCCACTTCTATGTGACATATTGTAGTGAGTTGAAAACCGTGCCCCAAAATTCATGTCTGCCTGGAACCTCAGAATGTTATCATATTTGGAAATACAGTCTTTGCAGACTTAATTACTTAAGATAAGATCATACAGATTTGGATGGGCCCTCAATCCAATGGCCAATATCCTTATAAGAGGAGAGGACACAAAGAAAGACACAAGAGTAGAAGGCCATGTGAAGATGGATGCAGAAATTGCAGTGATGTGTCTATAAGCCAAGAAACACCAAGGATTGCTGGAAATTACCAGAATCTAGGAGAGAGGCATGTAAGAGATTCTCCCTCAGAGCCTCCAGAAGGAACCAATCTTGCTAACCTCTTAATTTCAGACTTTTGGCCTCCAAAACTGTGAGAAAATAAATTTCTGTTGTTTTAAGCCACCCAGTTTGTAGTAATTCGTTACGGCAGCCCTAGGAAATTAATGCATTTACATAACGAACCTCCATATAAGATGTTATTTGAAGAAATTTTCCATTTATTTTTAAAGTGATTGAAAACGTCCTTGGAGTATCTCCCCTCTGTCCCCCATATGCCTCATGCCCCATGTAGTCCATGCCTGCTCTGGGTCCTGTCCTAAGCTCCTAAGTACCTTGGATTTGCTGACATCTACGAACCTCTCCTGGACCCTCACCTTCCAGGTGAGGCTGGGGCTGGTCCTGCCATCACCACCAAGGTGTCTATACCTTCCTGTTGCTCCTCCCTGTACTCCCCCACAAAAGCTTCCCAAATTGCTCTCATGATAACATCTCCAGATGCCCTTTCAGTCATCTTTGGGTCCCAGGGGTATGGGTACCTCGTAGGCCAACTTTGGCCAGCAGCCGGAAGAGGGGCAAGAGGATATCATAGTCTGGAGAAGCCGTCCTGGCTGTGTCCACCAGGGTCTGCAGAAGGGCTTCGCTACCACCCTTGCTGATCACGTAGCAAATCCTCCGGTCTGTGCCTGAGAGGGAAAGCAGAGGAGCGCTGAGCCTCAAATAACTACCCTCATTTCCTTGGAACAGAAAGCAGACCCCACAGCTAGAGACAGAACAAGGATTGGTTCATTTCACCCCAGAAACGAAAACTGTGGAGTTCTTGAAGCAACTTGTGTAAAGTTGTGCTATTAGGTAAGGGCCAGGGTTGTGGGGTGGGGGTGGGGTGTGAAATGGAGAAATAATGGAATATTTCAGAACTTGCAGCAGCTGTAATAAGCGGAGCCTAAAATCTACTTTCCTGAGAATCTATTAAGTCTCAGTGTATCTGTGCACTTGTGTTGCATGTATAGAAATATGCATATAGGCTTATGTATAATCATATACTTAATTAAAGAGGGATCAGTATCCCCTCAGCTATACGTTTCAATCATCTACAAGAGGGTTTGGTTTGATAGCTTATCTGGAATAATTTCATGGATGGTGTTAATGATTATCTGGTGCTGACCTTCAGTAACAGATGTGCGGTAAATATGGAAACAACCAGAATAATCCCTTGAGAAACAAACATCTAATCATACGTCTAGGGAGTTTGAAGACTGTCTGGGGCTAGGGTAAGGTTTATTGGTCTTTCTACCTAAGAATAGTTTTAAACATCTTGCCCCAGGACAAGCTCAAAAGCAGTGATTACATTTCAACTTGGAAGGGGACCCACGTGACTCTCTATGCATTTGGACAAAGGTGGCCAACAGGGTGGGAGATTATTAGCAAAGAAGACCCTCTGATTTTTCATCCTCTACTAAAGGGGCAATAATCAGTACCTATTTCAGAAGGACAACTCCAAGGTTTCATTCTAAGAGTTCCAGACACCACTGGACAAATTGAAGGCAGAACTACCACAGAGGACAAGTGGTCTTCACCTACAGAGGGTACCTCGTGCAGAAGAAGGGAAGCCACCCCGCCACTGGAGGGCAGCACAGCCTATAGAAAAACCTCAGTATGAGTGGACCCTTCCTCCTGATTCTGTAATCTGAGGGTTTGTGGCTTTGGAGTGACATTCACTTTGGTATTGTCTGTTTGGTGATAATACGTCTTTCTAATGCAATGTGACTGGCTACATAGAAGTGAAAACTGAGTAAATGTTGGAATGTCCAAGAAGCTGTGTTTTCCAAGACCCTCACATGGAAATGAGCTAATAGAGGCGTGCCCCAGTTAACTCAGTTGATGCCAATATAGTCACCTCTGTCATCTTATCTCTGAAAATGTAGTGGCTGACCACTCTGCTAAGTCCAGCTCCTGCCTCATCTTCCTGTCTCCACTGGACATATGAAGGGAGCTGCCAATACCTGGCTCTCTAAATGGGCCACGATGAGGGAAGCAGGGGAGGCAACAGGTCGAATTGCTGAGGGCTGGAGGTCCTTGTCCCCAGAAATGAAGTATCATAGAATCACCACCAAGAGTCTAATTCCCTCCTAAGTTTGGATCACCATAGGGTGAGTGACAAGACTGAAAAGCCCAAAGTACAACCATCCCATGGTGATTCTGTCTCTCACAGAAAACTTGAGCTGGAGCAAACCCCCAAGCTACACAGGTCCCTGGGAGACACCACAGCTGCATGCCTCCATGTCCACCATACAAGGGATGAGGGCATGGCTTACTCACCAACGGAGAGCAGATCTCCGAGGACCTGCAGGATGGTCAGGGTGGACTCCCTGTCAGAGGAGCTCTGCAATGAAAGCACAGGCAGCCATTTTTAAGAAGGAAGGTGAGGGTGCAGCCACTATGGAGAACAGTATGGAGGTTCCTTAACGTTACCATATGATCCAGCGATCCCACTCCTGGGCATATATCCAGAAAAGATGAAAACTCTAATTTGAAAAGATACATGCACCTGAATGTTCATTACAGCACTATTTACAATAGCCAGGACATGGAAGCAACCTAAATGTCCAGATGAATGGATAAGGAAGATGTGGTACATATATACAATGGACTATTACTCAGCCATAAAAAAGAATGAAATAATGCCATTTGCAGCAACATGGATGGGCCTAGAGATTATCATGCTAAGTGAAGTAAGTCTGACAGAGAAAGAAATATATCATATGATATAACTTATATCTAAGTTATATCATAAAATCTAAAAAAAATTATTCAAGTGAACTTATTTACAAAACAGAAATAGACTCGCAGACATAGAAAACAAACTTATGGTTACCAAAGGGGAAAGGTGGGGGGGAAAGATAAATTGGGAGTTTGGGACTGACATGTAAACACTACTATATATAAAATAGGTAATCAACAAGGACCAACTGTATAACACACGGAACTGTACTTAATATTCTATAATAACCTAAATGGGAAAAGAATTTGAAAAAGAATAGATACATGTATATGTATAACTGAATCACTTTGCTGTACACCTGAAACTAACACAACATTGTAAATCAACTATACTCCAATATAAAATAAAAATTAAAAAAAAGAAGGAAGGCAAAAAAAGGAGGTGGCATGGTCAGGGTACACATGGGAATGGCAGGGCTGTGTTTCCTTTTACTGAGAAAGACTTCCTGCCATAGGAGATGGTTGAAGGGTTGTTCCTTAAATAATGACTATGAGGGGACTCACTGAGTTAAGGTCTCAGGGGTTCTGCCACCATATTTAGACTTCAGGATCCTTCTTTGGGGACCCATTGTTTTAGTAACATCAGCAAGATGGGCAAGAGAATAAACATTGATAATTTATGCAGAAACAGCAAATGAAAGGGGCTTTGTGGGCCAAGTTAGCATAGTTCTCACTTATTTCAGGAGGCTTGGACTATTAGATGCAGGGCAAACAGCAGAAACCAAAACCCACTAAAATGTTCCGATGGAAAGAATTCCCTGACTGACAAGGATGAATTTTTATTTTCTCAAGAGACACCTAGGGTAGCACCAAATCACATGATATAGATGCTCTATGGGATGCTTGCAATGCTTGATACTCTCTACCCTTTGTTATACACAAGAGGATGCTGAGATTCAGAGGGAGGGAGGATTATTCAAAGCTTCTGTGGTGACCCACAGAGAAAACCCCAAAGTTACAGCCCAGGTTCCCAAAAAATCAGGCCAGTGTTTGTTGTGCTGTAATATGCTAATTTTCTAGATCACAAGAACTTATTTATCTACTAGTTGCAAGTTTGTACCCATAAATAACACCTCTCCAAATCCCCTACTCCAGCCCCTGGTAACCATCATTCTACTCTCTGTTTTTGCAAGTTCAGCTTTTTTAGATTTCATGTATCAGTAATATCATATAGTATTCATCTTTATCTGACTTATCTCACTGCACCTAATGCCTTCAGGATCCATCGGTGTTGTTGCAAATGGCAGGATATGCTTTTTATCATGGCTGGATAATATTCCATTGTATGTATATGCATCTTCGTTACCCCTTCATCTGTTGAGTGCACTTAGGTTGCTTCCATATCTTGGCTATTATGAAAAATGCTGTGGTGAACATGGGTGTGCAGAATTCTCTTCCAGACACTGCTTTCAATTCCTTTGTATATATAGCCAGGAGTCCTACCTTACACCACTCACAAAAATTAACTTGAAATAGATCAAAGGATTTTTTTTTTTTTTTTTTTTTTAGTTTTGGGTCCCACTGCATGTGGGATCCTAGTTCCCCAACCAGGGATCGAACCCACAGCCCCTGCATTGGAAGTGTAAAATCTTAACCACTGGACCTCAAGGGAAGTCCCAGATCAAAGATTTAAATCTAAGACTTGAAACCATAAAACTCCTAGAAGGGAGGAGACCTTCAAGATGGTGGAGAAGTAAGATGTGGAGATCACCTTCCTCCCCACAAATACATCAGAAATACGTCTACATGTGGAACAACTCCTACAGAACACCTACTGAATGCTGGCAGAAGACCTCACTTCACAAAAGGCAAGAGACTCCCCACGTACCTGGGTAGGGAAAAAGAAAAAAGAATAAACAGAGACAAAAGGATAGGGACGGGACCTGCACCAGTGGGAGGGAGCCGCGAAGGAGGAAAGGTTTCCACACACTAGGAAGCCCCTTCGCGGGTGGAGACTGCAGGTGGCGGAAGGGGAAGCTTCGGAGCCGCGGAGGAGAGCGCAGCAATAGGGGCGCAGAGGGCAAAGCGAAGAGATTCCCGCACAGAGGATCAGGGCCGGCCGGCACTCACCAGCCCGAGAGGCTTGTCTGCTCACCTGCCAGGGCGGACGGGGGCTGGGAGCTGAGGCTCGGGCTTCGGAGGTCAGACCCCAAGAAGAGGACTGGGGTTGGCTGCGTGAACACAGCCTGAAGGGGGCTAGTGCACCACAGAAAACTGGGAGGGAGTCCGGGAAAAAGTCTGGAACTGCCTAAGAGGCAAGAGACCATTGTTTCATGGTGTGAAAGGAGAGGGGATTCAGAGCACTGCCTAAACAAACTCCAGAGATGGACGTGAGCTGAGGCTTTCAGCACGGACCCCAGAGACGGGCATGAAATGCTAAGGCTGCTACTGCAGCCACCAAGAAGCCTGTGTGTGAGCACAGGTCACTATCCACACCTCTCCTCCCGGGAACCTGTGCAGCCCACCACTGCCAGGGTCCCGTAATCCAGGGACAACTTCCCCGGGAGAATACACAGCGCGCCTCAGGCTATTGCAATGTTATGCCAGCCTCTGCCATCACCGGCTCACCCCACATTCGTACCCCTTCCTCCCCCCGGCCTGAGTGAGCCAGAACCCCCTAATTGGCTGCTACTTTAACCCCATCCTGTCTGAGTGAAGAATAGATGCCGTCACGCGACCTACAAGTAGGGGCCAGGCCAAATCCAAAGCTGAACCCCAGGAGCTGTGCGAACAAAGAGAAAGGGAAATCTCTCCCAGCAGCCTTAGGAGCCGAGGGTTAAATCCCCACAATCAACTTGATGTACCCTTCATCTCTAGAATACCTGAAGAGACAATGTATCATCCCAAAATTGAGGTGGTGGACTTTGGGAGCAACTGTAGACTTGGGGTTTGCTTTCTGCATCTAATTTGATTTTGGTTTTATGTTTATCTTAGTTTAGTATTTAGAGTTTATTATCATTGGTAGATTTGTTTATTGATTTCTTTGCTCTCTTATTTTTTTATATAGATATATATTGGTTTTTCCTTTTTCTATTTTTGTGAGTGTGTATGTGTATCCTTCTTTCTGTGATTTTGCCTGTATAGCTTTGCTTTTACCATTTGTCCTAGGGTTTTGTCTGTCCATTTTTTTTTTAGTACAGTTTTTGGCACTTATTATCATTGGTGGATTTGTTTTTTGCTTCGGTTGCTCTTTTCTTTCTTTACTTTTTCATTAATTTTTAAGTTTTTAATTTTTAATAATTTTTAATTTCAATAACTTTATTTTATTATATCTTATTTTTTTCTTTCTTCCCTTCTTTTTTTTAATCCCTTTTTTTCTCAGCTGTGTGGCTGACAGAGTCTTGGTGCTCTGGACAGGTGTCAGGCCTGTGCCTCTGAGTGGGAGAGCCAAGTTCAGGACACTGGTCCACCAGAGACCTCCTGGCTACACGTAATATCAAACAGCAAAAGCTCCCCCAGAGATCTCCATCTCAATGCTAAAACCCAGCTCCACCCAATGACCAGCAACCTACAGTGCTGGACACCCTATGCCAAACAACTAGCAAGACAGGAACACAACCCCACCCATTAGCAGAGAGGCTGCCTAAAATCATAATAAGGTCACAGACACCCCAAAACACACCACTGGATATGGTCCTACCACCAGAAAGACAAGATCCAGTGTCATTCAACAGAAAACAGGCACCAGTCCCCTCCACCAGGAAGCCTGCCCAACCCACTGAACTAACCTTAGCCACTGGGGACAGACATCAAAAAACAATGGGAACTATGAACCTGCAGCCTGCGAAAAGGAGACCCCAAACACAGTAAGTTAGCAAAATGAGAGGAAAGAGAAATACACAGCGGGTGGAGGAGCAAGGTAAAAACCCAGCAGACCTAACAAATGAAGAGGAAATAGGCAGTCTACCTGAAAAAGAATTCAGAGTAATGACAGTAAAGATGATCCAAAATCTTGGAAATAGAATGGAGAAAAGACAAGAAACATTTAACAAGGACCTGGAAGAACTAAAGAGCAAGCAAACAATGATGAACAACATAATAAATGATATTAAACATTCTCTACAAGGAATCAATAGCAGAATAACTGAAGCAGAAGAATGGATAAGTGACCTGAAAGACAAAATGTCTCAGAGACATCTGGGACAACATTAAAATCACCAACATTCAAATTATACAGGTCCCAGAGGAAGAAGAGAAAAAGAAAGGAACTGAGAAAATATTTGAAGAGATTATAGTTGAAAACTTCCCTAATATGGGAAAGGAAATAGTCAATCAACTCCAGGAAGCACAGAGAGTCCCATACAGGATAAATCCAAAGAGAAACACACCAAGACACATATTAATCAAACTATCAAAAATCAAATCAAAGAAAAAATATTAAAAGGAGCAAGGGAAAAACAACAAATAATATACAAGGGAATCCACATAAGGTTAACAGCTGATCTTTCAGTAGAAACTCTGCAAGCCAGAAGGGAGTCTCAGGACATATTTAAAGTGATGAAAGGGAAAAATCTACAACCTAGATTACTCTACCAGTGAGGATCTCATTCAGATTCAATGGAGAAGTTAAAACCTTTACAGACAACCAAGAGCTAAGAGAATTAAGCACCACCAAACCAGCTTTACAACAAACGATAAAGGAACTTCTCTAAGCAGGAAACACAAGAGAAGGAAAAGACCTACAATAACAACCCAAAACAATTAAGAACATGGTAATAGGAACATACATATCAATAACTACCTTAAATGTAAATGGATTAAATGCTCCAAACAAAAGACACAGACTGGCTGAATGGATACAAAAACAAGACCCGTATACATGCTGTCTACAAGAGACCCATATCAGATCTAGGGACACATACAGACTAAAAGTGAGGGGATGGAAAAAGATATATCATACAAATAGAAATCAAAAGGAAGCTGGAGTAGCAACACTCATATCTGACTGAATAGACTTTAAAATAAAGACTATTACATGAGACAAAGAAGGACACTACATAATGATCAAGGGGTCAATCCAAGAAGAAGATATAACAATTGTAAATATTTATGAACCCAATATAGGAGCACCTCAAAACATAAGGCAAATGCTAACAGCCACTAAAGGGGAAATCAACAGTAACACAATCATACTAGGGGATTTTAACACCCCACTTTCACCAATGGACAGATCATCCAAAATGAAAATAAATAAGGAAACACAAGCTTTATATAATACATTAAACAAGATGAACTTAATTGATATTTATAGCACATTCAATCCAAAAACAGCAGATTACACTTTCTTCTCAAGTGTGCACAGAACATTCTCCACGATAGATCATATCTTGGGTCACAAGTCAAGCCTCAGTAAATTTAAGAAAATTGAAATCATATCAAGCATCTTTTCTGACTACAATGCTATGGGACTAGATATCAGTTACATGAAAAGACCTAAAAAATACAAACCCATGGAGGCTAAACAATACACTACTAAATAACCAAGAGATCACTGAAGAAATCAAAGAGGAAATCAAAAAATCTCTAGAAAAAAATGACAATGAAAACCCGATGATGCTAAACCTATGGGATGCAGCAAGTGCAGTTCTAAGTTGGAAGTTTATAGCAATACAATCCTACCTTAAGAAACAAGAAACATCTCAAATAAACAACCTAAACTTACACCTAAAGCAATTAGAGAAAGAACAAAACAACCTCAAATTTAGCAAAAGGAAAGAAATCATAAAGTTCAGATCAGAAATAAATGAAAAAGAAATGAAGGAAACAACAGCAAAGATCAAAAAAACTAAAAGCTTGTTCTTTAAGAACATAAACAAATTTGATAAACCATTAGCCAGACTCATCAAGAAAAAAAGGGAGAAGACTCAAATCAATACAGTAAGAAATGAAAAAGAAGTAACAATTGACACTGCAGAAATACAAAGGATCATGAGAGATTACTACAAATAACTATATGCCAGTAAAATGGACAACCTGGAAGAAATGGACAAATTCTTAGAAAAGCACAAACTTCTGAGACTGTACCAGGAAGAAACAGAAAATGTGAACAGAGCAATCACAAGCACTGAAATTGAGGCTGATTAAAAATCTTCCAACAAACAAAACTGCAGGACTAGACTGCTTCACAGGCAAATTCTATCAAACAATTAGAGAAGAGCTCACACCTATCCTTCTCAAACTCTTACAAAATATAGCAGAGGGAGGAACTCTCTCAAACTCATTCTACGAGGCCACCATCCCCCTGATACCAAAACCAGACAAAGTTGTCACAAAGAAAGAAAACTATAGGCCAATATCACTGATGAACATAGATGCAAAAATCATCAACAAAATACTAGCAAACAGAATCCAACAGCACATTAAAAGGATCATAATCATACACCATGATCAAGCAGGGTTTATCCCAGGAGTGCAAGAATTCTTCAATATATGAAAATCAATCAATGTGATAAACCATATTAACAAACTGAAGGAGAAAAACCATATGATAATCTCAATAGATGCAGAAAAATATATTGACAAAATTCGATACCCATTTATGGTAAAAACCCTCCAGAAAGTAAGCATAAAGGGAAATTACCTCATCATAATAAAGGCCATATACGACAAACCCACAGCCAACATCACTCTCAATGGTGAAAAACTGAAACCATTTCCTCTAAGATCAGGAACAAGACAAGGTTCCCCACTCTCACCACTATTACTCAACATAGGTTTGGAAGTTTTAACCACAGCAATCATAGAAGAAAAAGAAATAAAAGGAATCGAAATCAGAAAAGAAGTAGAGTTGTCACTGTTTGCAGATGACATGGTACTATACATAGAGAATCCTAAAGATGCTACCAGAAAACTACTAGAGCTAATCAATGAATTTGGTAAAGTAGCAGGATACAAAACTAATGCACAGAAATCTCTTGCATTCCTATACCCTAATGATGAAAATTCTGAAAGAGAAATTAAGGAAACACTCCCATAACCATTGCAACAAAAAGAATAAAATACTTAGGAATAAACCTAACTAAGGAGACAAAAGACCTGTATGCAGAAAACTGTAAGACACTGATGAAAGAAATTAAAGATGATACAAACAGATTGAGAGATATACCATGTTCTTGGATTGGAAAAATCAACATTGGGAAAATGACTATAGTACTCAAAGCAATCTACAGATTCAATGCAATCCCTATCAACCTACCAATGACATTTTTCACAGAACTAGAACAAAGAATTTCACAATTTGTATGGAAAAACAAAGATGCCGAATAGCCAAAGCAATCTTGAGAAAGAAAAACGGAGCTAGAGGAGTCAGGCTCCCTGACTTCAGACTATACTACAAAGCTACAGTAATCAAGACAGTATGGTACTGGCACAAAAACAGAAATATAGATCAATGGAACAGGATAGAAAGCCCAGAGATAAATCCACGCACATATGGTCACCTTATCTTTGATAAAGGGGGCAGGAATGTACAGTGGAGAAAGGACAGCCTCTTCAATTAGTGGTGCTGGGAAAACTGGACAGCTACAAGTAAAAGAATGAAATTAGAACACTCCCTAACACCATACACAAAAATAAGCTCAAAATGGATTAAAGACCTAAATGTAAGGCCAGACACTATAAAACTCTTAGAGGAAAACATAGGCAGAACACTCTATGACATAAATCACAGCAAGATCCTTTTGACCCACCTGTTAGCGAAAGGGAAATAAAAACAAAAATAAACAAATTGGACCTAATGAAACCTAAAAGCTTTTGCACAGCAAAGGAAACCATAAACAAGACAAAAAGACAGCCCTCAGAATGGGAGAAAATATTTGTAAATGAAGCAACTGACAAAGGATTAATCTCCAAAATTTACAAGCAGCTCATGCAGCTCAATATCAGAAAAACAAATCCAATCCAAAAATAGGCAGAAGACCTAAACAGACATTTCTCTAAAATGATATACAGATTGCCAACGAACACTTGAAAAGATGCTCAACATCACTAATCGTTAGAGAAATGTAAATCAAAACTGCAACGAGGTATCACCTCACACCAGTCAGAATGGCCATCATCAGAAAATCTACAAACAATAAATCCTGTAGAGTGTGTGGAGAAAAGGGAAACCTCTTGCCCTGTTGGTGGGAATGTAAATTAATACAGCTAGTATGGAGGTTTCTTAAAAAACTAAAAATAGAACTACCATACGACCCAGCAATCCCACTACTGGGCATATACCCTGAGAAAACCATAATTGACAAAGAGTCAGCTACCACTATGTTCATCGAAGCTCTATTTACAATAGCCAGGACATGAAAGCAACCTAAGTGTCCACTGACAGATGAATGGATAAAGAAGATGTGGTATATATATACAATGGAATATTACTCAGCTATAAAAAACAACTGAAATTGAGTTATTTGTAGTGAGGTGGATGGACCTAGAGTCTGTCATACAGAGTGAAGTAAGTGAGAAAGAGAAAAACAAATACCGTATGCTGACACATATATATGGAATCTAAAAAGGAAAAAAAAAACGTTCTCAAAAACCTAGGGTCAGGACAGGAATAAAGATGCAGACATAGAAAATGGACGTGAGGACATGGGGAGGGAGAAGGGTAAGCTGGGATGAAGTGAGAGAGTGGCATGGACATATATACACGACCAAATGTAAAACAGAAAGCTAGTGGGAAGCAGGCACATAGCACAGGGAGATCAGTTCAGTGCTTTGTGACCACCTAGATGGGTGGGATAGGGAGGGTGAGATTGAGACACAAGAGAGAGGAGATATGGGGATGTATGTGTATGTATAGCTGATTCACTGTTATACAACAGAAACTAACACACCATTGTAAAGCAATTATACTCCAATAAAGATGTTAAAAAAATAATAATTCCTAGAAGAAATTATAGGGAAAATATCCCCGACATTAGTCTTGGCAACGATTTCTTTGGTAAGACATCAAACGCACTGTCCACAAAAACTAAAACAAACAAGTGAGACTACATTAAACTGAAGAGGTTTTGCACAGCAAGAGAAAGAATCAACAGATTGAAAAGGCAACAGAATGGGAGGAAATATTCACAAACCATATGGCTGGTAAGGGACTAATATCCAAAATATATTAATAATTCATACAACTCAATAACAAAAAAGGCAAATAATTCAATTAAAAATGGGCAACAGACCTGAATAGACATTTTCTAAAGAAGACATACAAATGGCCAATAGTTATATGAAAAGGTGCTCAACAACACTAATCATCAGGGGAATGCAAATCACAACCACAGTGAGATACAACCTCACACCTGCTACATGGCTTTTATCAAAAAGACAAGAGATAACAAATGTTGGCAAAGATGTGGAGAAAAAGGAACGCTAATATGCTATTTTTTTAGATATGTTATTTAAGGCAAAGCTTTCTTTTAAATCTTCCTATAAGTAAGTGTCACGTTCCTCATCACCTTCAAAGACCTCAATAACTCCCCATGACATATAGGATAAAGTCATGACTCTATCATGATAGAGTTGATAGTTCTGATGGGGTTTCCAAAGCTTCCCATGATCTTTTCTTGGTTATCGCTCCAGCTTCATTCTTCATTACAACAACCCTGCACAAATACATGCTTCAGCAACATGGAATTACTTATGATTTCCTGCTCAAACCATGTAATTTCTTGCCTCTGTACCTTTGATCATGCTAGTCCCTTTTCCTGAAGCCTAGTCGATGCCAACTCATCCTTCAAGTGCACCATGACCCCCATAAGATTCCATTCCCACCCACAAGGCTGGGTTTGGAGTCTGCTTTGTCTCCACATCATTCTGTGCCATTCTGACAGCATCCATACCACATGGCATTGGCAGCAGGGTACAATCTTGCTTCCCACTCCACCCTCACTAGACATTAATCCTTAAAGAAAGGCCCAATTATTGTGTATGTTGTATTCCCAGCACCTGGAACTGGGGCTGTTCCAGAGAAAAGTGTGCAATAAATATTTTTCAGAATCGAACCAAAATGAACCATAAAGGACTCCAAGGAGCCATGAAGTCCAACACCACATCCCTAGGCAGAGTGGTGCTTATACTTTCTTCAGTTCCAGGCTTAAGACCCTCCAAGAAGTCACACTTTAAAACCCTAGCAAAGGCCAGGGCTAGGGTGAGGCAAGTGAGACACTAGCTTGGGCACAAATTTTTAAATTTCAAATGCAGTAATTAAGATAATAGTGTAATGCTATATTTTTACACATCAAATAAGGCAAAAAAAATCCATGATGAACAAAATACCAAAATCTAAACACTTTAACTCATCTTCCAGGTGTGATGAGACATCTGGGGATCCCTAGGCACTTGATGTCTACACTTATCCAGGAAAAGACTTGGGTTTGCTCTGAGAGCTTCTCCACTGGGAGCCGTGGCCTAACGAGGGCAGGCTCAGCATATACTTTTCTGGTGCCTCCCATCACAGCTGCACTGGACACTAAGAGAAGGCACATTCTTTGAGTCCTCAAGTCTGAGCCACCCTCCAGCAAATGTCATCCCTAGCTGTGCACCATGTCAGTGCTCCCCGCCCCTCCTTCGTCTCGCAAAATCTGGGAACAGGAACCAAGGAGCAGGGCAGCAACGGATCTATCATCCTGGGGAGTTTGCTAGCCTTAGGTTCTGGTACCAATTCCAATTTCCAGAGCATCCACAAACAATGCTCTGGACACCATCTGGGTGTCCTACAATTCAACTCCATTCTGACACTACCTACCCAGAGATAACATCAGAGTCCACTGGTGAAGGGTTCAGTCCTGCAAGATTGCCCTTCCCCATTTCAGACTCCAGTGGCAAATCTGGATTGTTACCTGTCCTTCTGACCAACTAACTCATTATATAGTAGAGGTTCCAATGATCCCCTCTAACTCAGGTTCTTACCTGTACTCCGATCGACTGGCTATAAATTAAAGATTCCCACAATCGACCTCCTCCTTAGGTTTGATTAGTTTGTTAAAGCCGCTCACTGAACTCAGGGAAACATTTCACTTTCTGGATTGCCAGTTTATTATAAAATAATATAACTCAGGAACAGCCAGATGTAAGAGGTGCAGAGGGCAAGGTATGGGGAATGGGCACAGTTTCCATGCCCTCTCCAGGAGCACCACTCTCCCAGCACCTCCACTTGTTCACCAACCTGGAAGCCCTCTAAACCCCATCCTTTGAGTTTTCATGGAGGTTTCTTTACATAGTCTATAGATTCAACTTCTGGGTCTTCTACCTACCCTGGAGGTGAGGGGGACTTGGGGTGTGCTGGGGAGCCAGGGGATCAGACTGAAAGTCCCAATCATCTAATCACATGGTTGGTTCTCCTGGCAACTAGCTCCCACCCTTAGGTGTGGTCCAAAAGTCAACTCATTAACTTAACAAAAGACAACTTTATTGCTCTCATCACTTAGGACATTCCAAGGGTTTGAGGAGCTCTGTGCCAGAAACAGGAGGAAGACCAAATATATATTTCTTACTATAAATCACAATATCACAGCAGGACTCCAGCCCTTTGAAAATGGACCCAAGGATGGCTCACAGTAGAAAACAAAGTCTCTGGAATGGTGTCCCTGGTCAGCACTGATGTTTCTGGATCCATCTGCAGGATCCCCCATAACTGCTCTTCTTTCTGAGAAGAGAGAGGGGGATAAGCGATAAAAGCAAGGCTGCGCAATATTGTGTAACTTGTTAAATGCAGGATTCCTTAGTTAATTGTGAATAATGAGCAAGGAAAGGGAAAATCAGAGAGGAAACAGAGAGATGAGAAAGAAGGAAAGAAAAAAGGGAGAGAGAAAAACCAATAAAGTAGAAACTGATTGAAGAGGGGTGAAAGATACACGTTTAGTTTCCTTTCATTCAATTATTCATGCATTCATCCTGCAAACGTTCATTGGAAATCATCTTCTATGTTCCAGTCACCAGGCTGGGAAACAAACGGATGGAAACAATCTGTCTTCATGGGGCTCCAGGCCTGGCTGACGTGAACAGCTGGCAGACAGTTAGGACCCAGGATGGTTGAGGACTGTGATAAAGGTAAGCATCGATGCTAGAAGAATCAAGGGAAGGAGCATTTAACCCAGCCAGGTCCATGAGTGATAAATCTGGGAAACCAGGCAGAAGGGGGGTGGGGGGAGTGTTCCAGCTGTGTTACAGCCCTGTATACTCAGAGAGAAGCATGATGGAGCATGGCGACCTTAGGGGATGAAATTACTTCCAGCATGAAGCAGATGGTGAAGGGAATTGTGAACGTCTGTGGGCAAGGACTAGGTCTTACTCATCTCTGCATTCCCATCTCCTAAGGTGTAATAGATAATCAGTATATTTTATTGGATTAATTTATCCAGCTAAGGAATTGCCTGCTTTCAGTACAATGCCCACTAATGCTCCCTGAGAACAAGCACTGTCTTCTAGGCTTCTGTTGTACCTGCCAGCAGGGATATAGATCTGGGCATACAGAATGTACTAAATCACTGCCCCTAAATTGGTTTGACCTGTGGCCAACACAGTTGGCTGCACACACACGAGCTGTTCCTCTGTAATTGCTTCCCAGAAAACCCCATTTGTTTCAAGCACAGGGCAGCAGTGTGCTGATGGAAGATGAACCTTCTACTCTCCCCAGCCCAGGAAATGGGTCTCAGTTAACCTCCTCTAAGTCTTTCTCCTTTTCCTACAACTGGTTTAGAGGTGAGGATGAGCCCAGATCTGGATACGGAAACTCAAGTACAAGTTGGCTGAGAGATTCCAGGGAAGATTTTCCTCCAGGATTTTAAAAAGGAAAACATTAAAAACAAAGCAACAAACCAAAACCTCTATTTCCTCATTTGGGACATTGTTGAATGAGGACGTGACCCTGGGTCATTGGTGACATTGTTAAGCCATCGAACCAACTCTATAAAACCACCTCCCTGTAGACTTTCAGATACATGAAATAGTAAATATTCTCACTTATAAAAGCTATTTTCAGTTGGGTAGTTTGTCACAAAGAGGGAGAAAAGAAAAATTTACACCTCTACTTGCCCTCTTCCCAAGCATTAGAATCTTAATAAACAGGAAAGAAATTGATTTCACAAACTCTAGGGCCAGCCCACCTAGAGAATCTTGCCATTCCGTCAGCACTAAGAGACGGTACCGTCATACAGATGTCGAGTTCATAATGTTCTCACTCAGCTCTGAGCCAGAATGGATCAGCACAACATTTTATTTCTTTAAGTAAAAATCATGGCTATCAGTGGAGGAAAAAAAATGTTCCACAAAATCTCAACTGGCATTAATATATGCACTGCTATATTTACCAACAAATATTTTACACTATTTAGAAGAATAACACAAAGCCATTATCTCACCCGCAGTAATAATAAATGAGCAATTAAAGAAGGCAGGATGTGACGTGCCTCGATTTTCTTTTAAAGATCCTTTTAAATGAATCACTGAGTAATCCCCTGTTGTTTAAGACTTTCCTGTAAAAAAATGCGTCTGCCTAAGCTTTCAGGGAGAGGCAGGTCGCTGGAAGAACAAACAGTGTCTTTCACAGTCTGTGGGGTTTTGAACTGCAATTTTCTCAAATACTGTTTTGAATTTGTTGCTCCCTTGCTTTGAAATCTTTGTCTCCCTGTTGCCTTCCTCCTCCTGACTCCCCGTGAAGGTGTAAGACCCTTCACATCACTCAACCTTTGGAGGCTCATCTCCATCCACCCTCCCGACCCCAGTACCAAGCATGCTGACCACACAGGACCAGTCACCATGCCCCAAGTCCATCATGGGTTCCTATGCCTTCAAAGTTTTGCTCACGTTGCTTCCACTGCTGGAGTATTATTTCTCCTCCCCTTCCTTAGCCCATGAAACCTACTTATATTTCAATTCCAAGCTCAAGTTCTCTTTCTTTATAGCTTTCCCAAATAACCTGCCTTCCTAGCACCCATTACCCAAAACTTCCACATGTCTGCATACACTGGGCACTGCATAACTCCAGGGGGTGCCATTCTCAGGGACTATCGCACAATCAGTGCCCTCTAAAGTGATGCGATGCAGTGGCCCAGTTTCTCCAAGAACAGAATTATTTGCTCTAAACATTTGATTTCCCACAATCCACTTTGCACATACTTTTATTAGAATTCTTACTAGATGCTGGTTATTCTCTTGCCTCTCTGTTTTGGTTGTCTATGGCAGGGTAACAAACCACCCCAACACCTAATGGCTTAAAACAACAGCCTTTTTAATATATCTCTTGATTTTGTGGATAGGGAATTTGGGCAGGGCTTAGCTGGGAGATTCTTCTACTTTCCATGGTGTCAACTAAGGCCACTGGGTGGCACCCAGCTGGCAAATGGAACAACTGGTTCGGAGGATCTATGATGGTTTCACTTGCATGTCTGATATCTTGGCAAAGATGGTGTCTCCTTGGCAGGCTGAAGGACTGAGCTCACCATGGACTGTTGATCAGAACGCCTTCATGTGGCCTTTCCAGTATGACAGTCATAAGGTACTTGGACTTCTTACATGTCAGACCAAGCATTCCAAGAGAACTGGGTGGAAGTTGCAAGGCCTCTTTTGACTTTACCTCAGAAGTCCAGTCATCACCTCTGCTGCATTCTATTGGTTAATCAGGTCACCGATGATAGCCCAGATTCAAGTGGAGGGAATTAACCTCTATCTCTCAATTGGAGGAGTAGAAAAGAATTTGCAGCCATTTTTAATCTTCCGTACTCCCTTTAGACTGTGAGCTCCTCTACAGCAAGTATTTTGTCTTGTTCCCCTTGGTATCCCCAGATCCTAGCATGGCATCTTGCACAAAGGAGGCATTCGGTAAATATTCTGAATGGTATAAAATGGGATGAGATGGAATGGAATGGAAACTTAATATGTAATCTGCCAGAGTCTCGCTATCTAATTCTCTTCGATGACAGGATTTACCCTCCAAGTATATTCCAGTGAGAACATTGTTACAGAAGTTTACAAGGTATGCAGCTCGAATTTTCTACCAATCCAGCAACGGAGCAAGCATTTATAGTGTGCCTATTATGTGCCAAGCACTGTGTTAATGAATAAGGAACATCAATAGCACCCCAGACTTAAAGTGGAAGAAGAAAAAGCATCCTGTGCCCCTCTGCCCAGTTTTCTCAAGTCTAGGCCCAATTTTACTGAACAGGCAGAAAAAAAAATTCCATCCCTACCCCATTTTGTGTAACACCCTGATATCACAGAAATAGAGTGCTTACACTCTGCTAATCTGTTCCCACAGAGGAAAGAACAAGCCCATGAAATTTTAATTCTTGCTCTCTAAAGAATAAAGACAGAATCTCTTCCAAATGCATGAGCCAGGAGCCCAGGACACAGCTCATAGCCCAAGAAAACCATATTGCCAAAAATAAATTTGTTCTTCAGTTGTGCGGTTTGAACACTCTAGAAATGGCCCATTGGCTAAAAAAAGACATTATTAAATTTGGAGTTGGTAATGAATGACAAAAGGGGGTTCTAATCACAAACTTCAATGACTAAAAATGGTTATTCTACCAAAAACGGTGACCAACAGCTCTCTGTCTTCACACAAGAGGAAATAGGCAGAGGCTGAATCATTAGAAATTTAGTTTAGGTAGAAAGAAAAACTTCCTGTCAGTGTTGAGAGGGGTTCAAAAGAGAGAGGTGTTTTAAAAGAGTATGGACCGAAATACCTATGAATGTAGTGAAATAAGATTTGTTTCAATATGATGGAGGTTGGGCTGGAAATAATGGGGCATATAAATAAGGTTTGCCATAATTACAGAAGCTGGGTGACGTGGTTTTATAATATTACAAGATAAAATAAACATTACAGAACATTACAAAATAAAATAAAATGGTATGTACTGTAATGTTTTCTGTCTTAGATGGAACCTTAAGAATAAGCAATCCCACCAGGATCTTTCCTCATGGTTTTTGGGCCCCAGAATTTGACAAAAGCCCCAGTCATAGATTGGGTCTTACATAATTAATTGTTAAGAATACCAATACTCTTCCTCCAGAGTAAAAGGGTATTCGTGGTCCAGCATGAGGTAAAGTTAGAATGTGGTCCATTTTTTATTCATTTGGCAAATATTGTTGAGTAGTTTCTGTGTACCAGGCACTGTGTTAGGTGCCAGGAATACCATGGGTAGCATAAATATACACAGTCCCTGTCCTCATGAAACTTTCAGGCTAGTTAGAAATGCAGATATCGAAATAGTCACCCAAGGGAATGTAAACTTGCAAGTGGGGATAAGTGCCCAGGTTTATTGCGCCACATGACCATAAAATAAGGTTATTTGACATGAATCAGAAAAGGATTCCCTTAAGAAGTAACACTTAAGCCAAGAGCGGAAGAATAAGCAAGCATTAACTAGAAGCAGATTGGAGGGAAGAATGCTCAGGACAAAACAGGGCAAAGGAGAGTAGTATACAGTCGTATGGCTGGTAGAAACATGGCAAAGGTGAGGGAGATAAAGAAGGCCAGTGAAGCTGGGGTAGAGAAAGGGAGGGGGATGTACTCTTAAAGGATGTACTTTTAATTCAGATAGACCTTGGTTACCATAACCTCTGTACAACTTAATTTCTTCCCCACATTATTGGACTAATCACTGTACCCAGCTCATGGGTACAATTGGGTTGGAAACACCATAATGGATGTAAAACGCTTAGCTCTCTGCCCAGGTCACAATAAATGTTCAATAGGCTGTTGGTAAATAAATATTGCCATGACCATGATTAACGAATGGTGAATAAGAATAGATCTGAAGATCTTTAGAAATGCATCTTCCTGGATAAATTTTCCACCCAGATCACGATGTTCCTAATTTAGCAGGATGCTCTTAAAGAAGAGGGAAGGGTTTCCCTGGTGGCGCAGTGGTTGAGAGTCTGCCTGCCAATGCAGAGGACACGGGTTCGTGCCCCGGTCCGGGAAGATCCCACATGCCGTGGAGCGGCTGGGCCCGTCAGCCATGGCCGCTGAGCCTGCGCGTCCGGAGCCTGTGCTCCGCAACAGGAGAGGCCACAACAGTGAGAGGCCCGCGTACCACAAAAAAAAGAAGAGGGAAAAATAACCAAAACTTATGAAAATGGTGAGGTTGTGTCCTCTGGGCAGAGACAGTTTGGAGTCCTTTGTCAATGCCCAGCACACTTGTTGCCACTTGGTAAATAGCAAAGACTCTGAGTCATAATAATAATGACAGCAATCAACAGCATCACATACTTGAGATGTTCTCTGATTTCTTTTAAATGGCGTTCATTGGAAAGAAGACTGTCTCTATTTCTGGGAAGGCTGTGAGTCTCTCCAAATCACAGTTGACAAATGACAGCACAAAACTTGCAGGTTAGAATTAAGGATTACTGAAAAGAAGTGCCAAACAGTTTTCAACTTTTCTGAATGAATTCTAAACACAGCTAGTAAATAACACTTCCAGGTGTCTGCCACCCAAGGTTCAGTACCAATGCTGAGGACGTGAGTTGCTGCCTTCCTGTTCAATCAGCAGTTGCCACTCACTGTCTTGATCCTCTCTGAATGCATCAACCTCCAAAACACACGGGGAAGATTAAAAGCACTGGGTCAGGGAGGCTCCATCCTGCCTCTGGCCACTGAACCAAGCAGTTTCCAAAAACGCTAAGAAGATGCCCTTTTCGAGGTCAACCACCCAGCTAATTCTTAGTCAGCTGGTCTAAAGGACAATCATGAAGCAAGACAAGTTTGACTCTGGTGTCCTCGTGTCTCCCATTTCAGGGACCCCATCATCTCATGGCCTTGCTCCACCACTTGGGTCCTCTCTAATCTAGTAGGTAAGGACCTTCCCCGACCCACTCTGAAAAGCTGCTTTTCAGAGATCTTCTGTGCAGTTTGAAAATTAAGAACTAGGCATCGGATTATGAATTGACATCCCACGTAGGTCATAATACTATGAATATTACCATTGAGTACCCACTTTGTTTCAGATATCACTTGCTTAATCCTCATAACTACCTTGCAATTTTTTTTGATACCATCATCTGTCTTGTGACGTTTATTTATATTTATTTGGGTTTTTTTTTCTGGCCCTGCCTCATGGCACGTGAGATTTTAGTTCCCCCGACCAGGGATTGAACCCATGCCCCCTGCAGTCCTGCAGTGGCAGCTCACAGTCCTAACCACTGGACCGCCAGGGAATTCCTCGAAACCATCTTGCAATTTTGATATCATTATTTCCACTGTCCTGGTGAGGAGATTGAGGCCAAAACAAGTTGAATGATTTGCTTGAGAGTAAAATAACCTTTCTTCATATTTTCTGAATTGAGTTTTGAAAGCTAGTAAGTTTGAAAAAAAATTTTAGAACATTCTGAAGTCACTAAATTAATGCTTCTTTAGTGAAAACTCTCTGATTCTAGAAAACAGACTGACAATTTTAAAATATGTCTGCAAATGCTTTATCACACATACTAAGAGGTGGAATCTATGGCCCATATCCTTGAATTTGGCCAAGTGACTCTCATTACCAAATGGACTGTAGCAGAAGTGACACTGCTTAACTTCCAAGGACAGGCCTTAAAAAGTGATGCAGTATCTAGGCCACTGGGATCTTGGCTCTGGACCCCTGACCCACCATGTGAAAGTACTGACTACCCTAAGGCAGCCATGATGTAAGGAAGCCCAGACCGTGTGGAAGGACCTACAGGATACTCTGGCAGACAGCTTCCATTCAGTAGTCAGCTACATTGGGATCACTCAGCATCAGCTGTGAACCATAACAGCGAGAAATCTTGGATGTCCAGACTGGTTGAATCTTCAGATAATTGCAGCCCCAGTCAACTTCCAATGCAACATACAAGAGACACCAAGCAAGAGCTACCCTTACAGTCCTTTCCAAATTGTGAGAAAAATTAAATGTTTGTTTTAAGCCACTAGGACTGGAATCATTTGTTACACAGCAATAGTAACTGAAATGCAAACCAATTTCAAAAGTAGATCAATAAAAAGCAATGAAAATTTGATTTCTAAAAACTGAATTTGAAATGTATAACAGTTTTAAAAAAGGATCTAGACCTTCTAAATTGCAAAACATCACAAAGATTTTACAAGCTTCTTTCACTGGTTTTTGCAAGAAACTACATGATAGCAGAGAAAACATCAGACTTGGAGGAGTAGTAAACCTACTTCTAACCTAATTTTTCCATTATGACTTTAAATAAATTATTCACCTTCTCTGGCCTTTACTTGCTTTCCTCATGCTTCAACTAAGAGAACAAGAAGAGATGATTTCTCAGGTCCCTTCCAACTTTATGATCCTGTGGCATTCAATGATGTCAGACTGGAGCGAATAGAAGATCCTCATGCTAAGAGGTTAACTTTCTAATTTTGGCCTTGTGGGCCAAGAGTGGCTGCTTAAAGGTGGGTCAGACTCTGAAAATGAGGGATGAGAGAGAGAGAGAGAGAGATGGTATCTGTTCATTTGCTGGACACACCCAAGAGTCTCATAGGACAGATGTGCCCTTGGAGACCTAAGATAGGGCATGATGCTCTTCCAAAGACATCCCCCAGGATTCAGAATAATCCAGAGAGGCATGTAAAAGAGGCCAGTGTTAACTTCAGGTCAACGATCCCTGCTCTTGCCCTCACCACGTGACCTCTCCTCCCCTCTGTGAACTTAAGATAGTGCCATGCCATTTTAAAAGAACAGCTCTACGTTTGGCATTTTTCCCAGGAAGGAGTAATTCTTTACCTTTCAGTTCACAGATGTCGACCTCTGGGACATGAAGATATCCCAACATTTAACTTCCAATTTCACAATTTTCTTTTAAGGCCTTTCTGTCCATCCTGCCCACTCTCTCTCAAAACCTTCCACTCTGCCAACTATCTTCTCAAAAGGATCTTTCAGTGAATTAGTTTACACTAAGGCAGGGTTTCTCAGACTCAGTACTATTGATACTTGGGGCCAGATAATTATTTGTTGAGGTGGGGTGGAAGTGCTGTCTTGTGCACTGTAGGATATTTAACAGTATCCCTGGTTTCTATCCAGTGGATGCCAGTGCGTAGCCCACCCTGCTCCCCAGTTGTGAAAACTGAACAACACTGCCAAATTCAAAATTGGCACTGGTCAAGAACCACTATACTAATGAATTAATGACTAATTCCTATGTAACACGGTATCCCTCCCAGCGTATCTAATGAGAATAATGACATAAACCAAAGGAATAAATATTTTCTTGTTTCAGGGATCAGTGAAAAGCCAAGTCAGAGAGAGTTTTGGGGGCCTGGATACTTTCAGTCATCCCACAAATTACTTCTCCCAGACAACTGTTTACTTTCTTCTTTCATTTAAAGCCAGCACTAGATTTCTGGATCAGACATATGATCAATCAGGTTCACACATACGTGTGCGGACACACACGATTAAATAGCCAACTAGTTGAATTTAGCAGACTTCATCCTACAGTGATTTCCACCAACTATTCAACTGCTTGAAAATAAATCAACCAACCAAGAGTTAAAATAAAGGTGTGGCTTTGGTCTAGCATGGGACATTACATCTGTTTTTGAATGATTATTAATTACTATCCCTCTAGAGTCACTGGTTCTGTTATATTGAAAGAGAACATCCAGCACATTCTAGAAGGTAATGAATAAGATTCCTTCTTTGTTTTATTTCCAATATTCTCCCTGACTTGCCCATGGCTGGCTCAGTTATTGAAAGCAGTGAGTTAACATAATTGGAAGATATGTATTGGGTGGCCACTCCATGTCAGGGATGCAGCTGTAAACAAGCCAGTAAGGTCTCAATTCTCACAGATCTCTCAGACTACGAAGTGTTTGCTTAACTAAAGTTTGGTAATAGTAAGATTAGTAGACATAATGGTTATATGCCCCAGTTCCTTTCATTCTGCTGCATAAGTATAAATTACTTCCCCAGCTCTAGTAAATGAGCTCTTTTGGCTTAAAAAGAAAGATAAGAAAAAGGCATATGGATGAGTTAGCATAAACTATATAGAAACTTCCTGCCTCTGTCAATAAAATAAGGCACAAACCTGTAAGTTTGGGTTATAAGGAGGGTTTGGGGAACCACTACATGGAGAGGGGCAACTGCATTTCAGAGATTAACTCTGCTCGTGGGTATTCACCTTCCTCCCAAGCTGCTAGGACAGCATATTCCAGAATCAGGACATAAACTTTGCACATGACTCCAGCTGTTGTGTTAAAAGGAGAAGAAGTAGGTTCGGTAGATGGCTAGTGTGGCTCTGACATAGTGTAGTCTCCTCATCCTCCATTTAGGATTTCCCAAGAGGTATGATCTCTCACCATGCCCTTGGCTGGCCTCATGCTGGGGGATGCCATGTTCCCTCCACTATGTCTAGACTTGCTAAACTATAGGCCAAAGTAAGCAAGACCGGGAGTCACTGGATTTATCATCCTGCCATCTAAGGCAATTTTCCAATTCTTATTTCCTGTATGAGGACCCACCCCATTAATGAAAGATTTACTCTGGCATCTTTCAGGAAGAACCAAAATTTCAAGCTCAATAATAAGCACATTATTATATAAGAAAAAACACAAAAAGGAACAAGAAGGAGTCAGTATGTCCCACAACCTACAGTCAAGGTTGAAAACACAAAGCCCTTATACTTCTGGGTGAGTTACCTCATATAAAATAGTCATCAATAGCTAAGGGCAAAAATACCAAGGGTTAAACATTAAGAATTCCTATAGGTCTTTCCTTATTTGAAGGCTGGATTGCTGGTGAGCACCTCAGAATATGCCTGTCAATACTCAGCTTTAAGTTTCTATGAAAAGCAATTACTCATCCTGTCTGAATATCATACCCTCTTGATCTCATGAGGCACTTCTCAGAAGTATTTCAAGCCACGTCATGAGCCTGTTGGACCAGCTGGCCCATACTGAACACCTCTGAGGAACCTCAACTGTGATTTCCATCCTAGTGATTCTCATCTTCAAAGCAAAATGCTTCCAACCAAATATATCCAGGAATCTCAGTGCTATATGGGCAACTGCAATGGGAATTTGTTACAAGATCTGCTATATTAATTATAACCACAATGCAACTGCTAAACAAAAAGTAGTTTGGAAATAAATTAGTCATCCTATTTATCTTTCCAAATACTCTATAGCTTCATTTCCAGGACCCCCAAAGACCAAACACTTAGTTAATAGCCTATTTTACATCTGCATTCCTATTACAGATCCTGTTGATCTCTTCTCTGGTGAATGAAGGTGTTCAAAATGGAATCATCATTAGGTAACATGTACGGGCGAGAGTATTTTGCAAACCATTCTCCCATTGAAGGTTCATTCCTCACCAATAGGAACTTCTGTTTAACGCATTGTTAAATTCACAAAGACTCTACCATCTATTTATGGAATATCCTGGAGGCCTCTTTGGAAATGTGAAATCCCACACTGGAGTCATAAAGATCCACCAATGTCACCCTAGAACTCTACCAGGGACATGGTGCCTACTTGAAGTATTGTACTTTCGTCTTGGTCATTGATAAATTTCACAAGAGATTCTTCAAGCACTCGGACTGTATTTCATGAAGTAGAGGGAGCAGATGAGAGAGAAGGTTAGATGAAGATAATGTTGAATACAAACTGATATTTTATTTTTTCACAGCTCATGTCCAAGAAACCAGAAGATTCCAGAAAATTCCAGAAAAACGATGTTAGAAGCCTGGGTTATAAAATTGATAAGAGTTGAGAGGGTAAATAAATGGGAAAGATAATAGAAAAAAAAGAGCTACAAAGGGTAGAGGTGATGGTTCCACTATGGATCAAGGTTTCAAGGGTCAGAGATTGTAATGGGACAGTGGGAGACAAATGGTCTATCAAGAGATTCAGCAACCAAGCCCTGAATGTTTGGCAAGTAGCCAGTTAAGTCACAATTTTAGTAGTCCAGAAAAGTGTCTGCAGCTGTGTAGGATCACATAACCCATAAAGAGGACATCAGGCGATTCTCTTCTAATTGCCAGGGCTGTTCTGAGAACTAAGGAGATACTCAACAAGCTCGTACTTAAATGCTCCCACTTAAGGAGAACACATTTGTTTCAATTCACGTCTCTGGAATTCAGCTTTATGTTGAATTATCAAATAAATATCATGATAGTGGAAGTTGATTTTGACTGCATCCTTTCAGTGAATCTGAGAGACATGGCTGGTACCCCAATATTCAGTGATGCAGTGGCATCTCCCTGCCTAGGTTGAAGAAGGATGAAATGAAAATTACTGATTGAAAATCACCAAGAAGTACAGTCACAGAGAGTCATGACTTCTTTCATAAACAATAACTAGACAAAATGTCCACTTATCTGTCCTTCCATCCATCCATTCAATCAATTATTTATTAAAATTATTTGATATACATTAATACAATAAGCCATGGATGAGGAGGATCCAAAGGATGGCACCAGTGAGGGAGTTCTCAACCCAACTGCAAAACAAGCCAAAAATGACACAATACCAACATGTTATCCAAGTCCATACTGAATTTAATATATGAGAATGATTAACAGGAGTTCAGGGAAAGGTATGCGAGAAGAGAGGAAAATCTAATTGTGAAAAGCTTCATGTGTACACACTGCTATATTTAAAATGCATAACCAACAAGGACCTACTGTACAGCACGGGGAACACTGCTCAATGTTATGTGGCAGCCTGGATGGGAGGGGAGTTTGAGGGAGAATGGATACATGTTTATGTATGGCTAAGTCACTTTTCTGTGCACCTGAAACTATCACGACATTGTCCATCACCTATATTCCAATATAAAATAAAAAGTTTTAAAAAAGAAAAGAAAATGAATACAGATGTACAATGAAGAAGTAGGAAGTTCTTCCTAAATAGAGGCAACAGTTATTTTGGTTAGCCATGACTATTCCAATTTCAGGGCGGAAACCTCTTCTAAAAACCTTATGAATTATTTCTGACTCTGTCTTAAGTTTTGGTTTATCATCATCTTGAAGGAAGTCAACCAATCGTGTAAGTAAAGCACCAGATTTGCCATGATTGAAAATCAAAGTTTTTCTCTCTCATCAGGACGATGAGAATTAGCTGGATAAGCAAAATCAGGGAGCTTTCAATCAGAGTTTCTATAAAGGCATTATTGCACTTTGGAGGGATGTTTGATCAAATTAGTTCTAAAGTCTCTTTTATTCATTTCTCCACAAAATAAAGTCAACCATTTTAACATCAACCAGTTTTATGCCCATTTACCAAGGGTAATTATAATTGTGTCATCTCATTCTACAGACTGTTGTAAGTTTATACATAATTAGATTAAGCACTAATGACTTACTTCTGCTTGCTTTTCAGAGTCTCCATGGTCAATTCTCAAGCATTAGATGCTGAATGATCACTCTAATCTTTTAGTCTTAAGAAATTCAATTCAGAAGTCTGGTGTTTGTGCCATAGGATTGGAAATGCAGACACCCTTTGTGAGGAATATATTGATTTTCTTAAAACCATCTGATGGGTCAGTATCAAAGGCATAGACCAAGTCCACTAGTGAAATGGAAGTGAAATTTGCATAGAGACAAAAATCCCTGGAAATTTTTCAAAACCTCTTTAATTTGGAATAATTTTAGATTGACAGAAAAGTTGTAAAGATACCCATCACCCTCTTGCCCCATTGCTACACCTTATAATAGCATAGCATATTTGTCAAAACTAAGACACTGACATTGGCACATTATTAACTAAACTCTAGATTTTCTTACATTTTGTCAGTTTTTCCACTAATGTCTTCATTCTGTTCTAAGTTCCCAACTAGGGTACCACTTGGCGTTACTTGTCGCGTCTCCCCAGTCTCCTCTGGTCTGTGACAGTTTCTCAGTCTTTCCTTTTTTTCCCATGACCTTGACAGGCTTGAGAAGTACTGAAAACGTATCCTGTAGAATGGCCCCTCAATCTGGTTTTATTCAGTTTTTTCTCATTATTGGCCAGGTTTATGAGTCTACAGAGGGGATGCATCAGAGTCTTCCCATAATATATCAGGGGTGCATGATACCTACATGATATCACTTGATTCAACACCTGGATAAAGTGACATTTGTCAGGTTTCTCCAATGGGAAGTTACTATGGTTCCCTTTCTATACTCCATTTTTGGGAAGCAAGTCACTAAGTCTAGCCTACACTGGAGCAGAAGGAGTGAAATTAAGCTCTATCTCTTGGAAGGGGGAGTATCTACAAAAATTCTTTGAATCCTTGACCTTGAGGGAGAAATTCATTCAGTGCATTCAGCTTTCATGGGAATGTCTACATTCTCTTCCATCCCTTTTTCATAATCACATGCCCATTACTATGCTTGGAACAGGACTTTCTACAACACTCAATGTCAGTACCTCCTGCAACCGTGTCAGGAAATGGACAATATCATGTTGCTCCAATGACTGTTTTGCCATCAGCAGTGGATTCTGGCTGCTGAGAGGTGAAGTGTGAGGAACTTGGAGACAGTTCCTTGGAGAGAGAGCTCCCATTCAAACGCAAATGTATGCAGTAATTAGGTATGATGGGCTGTAATTTTCCTACTTCCTTTTGCAAAGTAAATTGCTTTTTGAGTTGAAATGTTCTCTGGCTTTCTTTCTCTCAAGTTGGACCTTGTATGAAAGTCCCCTTTTTCAAAAAGCGAAATTTCTTTCATTTTATCCTATAACTAATTTAATGCTAATTGTGCAATGACTACATTAGGCATCACAGGATACATGGTGGAACAAAAACTCATCTGTCAACCTGAAAAGTGTAAATGAGCCTAAGAATGCATTCAAAGATTAACCTCTGAGAGGCTGCCTTTGAGGTTTAAGCTGGTTGAGACATGGCTGCAGAAAACTATGCATTCTGGCTCTCAACACAGCACACCTTTAGAAACGTGGGTTCCCCTTGGAATCCATGAGAATTCTCCCAATGGATCAGAATCCCAGACTTTAGAAGTTCTCTAATCTGACTATTGTCAAATGCATGAAATCACTCATACAACACACAAATGAGAAATTTTCTCAACTTTTTTCTTTCAAATACATCCAGAGATAAGAAACTCAGCATCTCCCAAAGCAGCTTACACCACTGTTTGAAACTCTAATTTTAAAGGTCATCCTTAGGCTCCGGGTATTTCTTTGTAACTGACACATTTACATATCCCTCTAACCTCTATTTAAAAGGAGTGATTAAATTTGTTTTAAAAATATCTCACACCAATGTTTTTGGGGGTTTTTTTGCACAGAAAAACATCGGGGAAGCAGATGTTAACAATTGTTATTCCTGAGCAATGGGATTGGAAATTATTTTCACGCTCATCCAATTTTCTAACTTTTCTTAAAATGACCATAGATTTCTTCCATATTAAAAAATGCCAAAAGTAAACGAGGACATAAGAGGACAGGGATGTGGGTAGTGAGAAATACGTGGGCCCCAAAGCTTCTAATATCCTTAGGGCAGGGATCACACCTATACTGAAGCGATATCTCTACAGCACTTATTCTTGCCTTATAGTCATTCATGCCTTATACTTTACTTCTTTTGCATTGATTCAACACACATTTATTGAGAGTTCTGCTAGACACTAAGGATACACAATTAGTGCAATATAATTTGTGCTCATGGCACAAGAGTGGAGACAGACATGCAAGCAGATGGATTCCGGCTGTTCCTTCCATAGTGGAAGGTGGTTTGTGGCCACTGCATTCAGCCCTGCGGTTTGTGTTCTGCTCAGTGGCTTCAGGTGTGAAGGACACATCTGCATCACAATCAGCTCATATTTGCAATTTTCTAACATTTGGCAATAAAGCGTCTCCAGGAGGGGACATATTTTTCCTCACGGGCACACACAGGTGCCACAAGTTAGGGACACTTGTGGGCACACAGGCCCACAAGTTAGGGGAAGTTCTGAAGAAAGGCCCGCTCAGTATTATGGGGACATCACTTAGCTTTGCTTTAAGGGTAAGAGAGGGTGTTACAGAGAAGAAGTTAGGGAGATAATGCTGGAACTTTGCCTTGAAACCAACGATGTTCATTTATCATATAAACAAGGCAAAAGGGCATTGCAACTTGTACTAGAGCTCCAAGTACACATGGGGGAAAGTAAAAGATGATCTGCAAAAGTAGGCCTTGGTTTATTCATAGTTAATGGATGTTCAGAATTGATGCTGAGAACAGATTATGAACAAATTCTTCTCTTCCCTGACTTTCCTTCGACCATCACCCAAACCCTTCCACTCTTATCCCTTGTGGGGAGCCAGCCTTGGGGACAGAATTGAAAGTGGTAGTATGGCAAACCGCACCCCCCCAAGACCTCCACAACCAGAAGACACCTGCAATCTGTACAGACGTACTGGACAACTTCTATCTGCCCGGTTTCTACATACAGACATATATGCATTGTGCACACAAATATATACACACACACCCCACAGTCCTGAGGTCTTCTCCACCCTAATCCAATTTTCTATGGGATTCCTAACCACTGGCCACTGTGGGTTCAGCCATATTTATACAACTCAACCTTCCCACTGGCCCAGCTGGACCAGTCAATCCATTTTTTGGGGCTATTGAAGCTGGTATCTCTCTCTGGTGCCATGACTGTGTCTGTTACTGTATGGTAACATGACTGTGCCAGGTTAAACTCCGGAACTATTGGCGGTATGTGGGGAGAGTCGGCAGAAAGAGCCAAAAGAAATCCATCGACAGCAAGAAGGAAGAGTGAACTGTGAACTGAGGGGTACAGAAAAGCAAAAACAGGGAACAGCATGAGTATTTTCTGGATTTAAGTACTGGCTCTGGTTCATTCCAGAGACTCAGAACCACTTTAGCATCTGGTTAGAAACCTCTGGATCTCTACAATAAATTCCCTGTTATATGGAAACTAGGGTTGGGTTTAAATTAATTTTATTAAACCCAAAGTGTAGT